>NC_136654.1:14008339-14073339 GCF_949748355.1 Melanostigma gelatinosum | reverse complement strand
CCATGCTCTCTAACCTACATCACTACATTTAGCAGAGGGCTGAGTGGGCTTTGCCATTTGAAAACTCGAGAAAAAAAACGCAGATGGAGTCGACCTTGCATGAAAAGTGCCAAAATATCGACGTACACTTGACTGTAAACGTCTGTGCGCGGAGCTTAAACACTCTTAGGTTTGATTCAGAGCCAGTTTTCTCAGTCATTAATGTGCATCTGAGGAGAAATGTTCAGAGCTGATTTATTACAGTGCTTTGCCAAGTGTTATTATCTGTACCACAGTATCGAGCGCTTTAATGGCCGTATAGCTCGAGACAGGACGCTCGGAAATCCTTTGCTGGCTCCATTTTGGAGAAGACTTTGTGTTATTTTCTATTTCCTGTGGAGACTTTATTGAACACACAGCGCACTGATGAGTCTATAAGCAATCCCCAGGACCGCTTTCTGTGATTCATTTCAGTTTAATTAAGCATGAATACAAGTTCTGAACTACAACTGTGGCTGAATGAAATTAATTTCAACACAAAGCTGCAGCGTAAGAGGAATAAATAAATAAAGGCCACGAGACGAACACGGCCAGAGATAAAGATGGAGAAGAAGCGTCGTGTGTGTGTGTGTGTGTGTGTGTGTGTGTGTGTGTGTGTGTGTGTGTGTGTGTGTGTGTGTGTGTGTGTGTGTGTGTGTGTGTGTGTGTGTGTGTGTGTGAGTGAGTGAGTGAAACGGAGAGACAATAAATCCTGATTGCATGTGACCTGTTTATGGATCGTCGAGACAAGGTCAGCAGTGAACTGTGACGTGTGACTGTGTCTCTTCTCTGTTGTTGTGCATGTTATCCTCCTAAAAAGAAGTCGTCCATTTGGTGATGAGTTAATCGACAGAAACTTGATCAGAAAACAAGCTATTATAAAACAAAAATGTCAAATATTCCCTGTTTCTAGCTTCTTTAATGTCTTTTCATACCACTCTAAATAGAATATCTCTCAGTTTTAAACTGTTGCTCAAACAGAACAAGTGATTTGAAAACGCCACCCATTCTACACATAAAGTGGACTTTCTGTGTGTGAGTTATCAGTGAATGCTTGAATCTGAAGCATACATACAGTTTATTAATACAGGCTGCCTTCACACTTACATCAGGCTAAATACAGACATACAGTGGAAAAGGCTTATGGTGATCATGTCTGTCCGGGTCAGATTGATCCCTATAAAGAGGCAAAGCCCCTCCCCTTTTGGTAGACCACCATAGGTGTCAGGATTTTGGGTTT
The DNA here is from genome assembly GCF_949748355.1 of Melanostigma gelatinosum. Lineage (NCBI taxonomy): Eukaryota > Metazoa > Chordata > Actinopteri > Perciformes > Zoarcidae > Melanostigma > Melanostigma gelatinosum. Next base: position 14,072,081 of record NC_136654.1, on the reverse strand, counting down.
TGTTTAATTGTTTCTTCTGTTTTATTTTGACTTTCCCTGCCTCTTGTGTTCACTTCACTTCCTGCCCTTGTCTGTTTCCCGCCTCTGTGATTGTCCTGGTTGAACCCTGCTGTGTCTCCTGGCCTGCACCAGTGTATTTAAACCCGTGTGTCCCTTGTCTCGTTGTCTCACTGCTGTGGTACCTGGTCTGCTGTGCTCTGTTCTGCCCTGATATGCTCATTCATGGTATGTTCCCTGTGTTGGTCTTTGTCCTTTTGGCAATCCATGGCAAAATGCAGACGGGATAACAAAAATATTGTCTTTCGCTGTTGACGAACTATTTTTTGCTGAAAAAAGGACCCATAGCGGGAACCGAAGGGGAGGGACTTCGGCTCTCTCATAATCATTATTACCAATTTTTTTGTTTTTTCTTTATTTCTTATACGGATTACCATCTAATTGAAATTTGTATTTAGTACCTTAATACAAATGAATGAAATCGGACGACAACGTCAGGCTCTGAATAATGAAACCGATGCTGAAATGCCTTAAACCTGCATTCTCTCTGATGGCCATCAGCATGTCTGTCACACTGCTGCTGATATGAGCTGCCAACTTCCTACTTTCTGGCTCCCCACTAATTACTACACAGCACCTGTGATGATTTGTGCTTCTTACTTCAGATTCTTTATGTTCTTTGAGACTTTCGGCCGGCTTCGTTCTGCTCCCTGCTGAATGTTCAGTGTTCAGCTCACAGAACCAGAGCAGAGCAGCAGCTGTGGCACCAAATTGTACCGTCACTGTTCGGATAGTAATGGCTTCGGCTTCACGGAGAGACGTTTTCAAGAGGGTTAAGTTAACCCATGCTAGGCAGCCAATTATCCTGGCTTCATTGCAGAGCAAATTGCAGTTCATCAATGGATATTGAAGGTTTCCAGGAGTGCAAATGATTTGTATGAAGCGAGCTACAGTAGCCTTATTGTTTCTGACCACAACAGCTGTGCCGCAGCAGGTTAGACTCTTATAATGTCGTCTTTGAGGAGCAAAGAAAGAGGTACATTGTTACTTTGCATTCAGTAGTTATGTCATTATTCTGTCACAGTGGGGCTGTCTCCAATACCATTGTTGTAGCTTCAAAGTTCAGTGAGAAATATTATTATTATTATTATATATTTGAAGCCTAGACGGGGGCGTCTACCACCACAAGCTGCCATACTTTCCATAAACTTGTTTAGTCCTTATTCTGTCCTTTACATTCTGTTATTGTCTCAAGACAGATGAGGAAAAAATCAGATGAACCTTTTTATTGCAAAATGTGCAATAATCACATCAAATAAGTTACAGCGACAGCACATAATAAACACATTTTCTTATATGTAGACCTATAAGTAAGTCAATAGACTGTCTCCAATGAAAACATATCAAATAAAAGATCTGTCTTCCACTGAGACTGGTTCGAGCAAGGGCTCCGGAAGCAAGTTGGCAGGAAGTGGGGAAGGATCTCCAGTTTTATTATTGTTATTAACTTGAAATATAAAATATATTCCATTATTTTTGAAGGATCAATGAATAATTATCACTTAGACTTTCAGTTGTGATGAACAGCAGCCCCAATACAGTCGCTTATTTGTCGGTTTATAGTCTCAAACAGCATTTCACTTAAAAGAAAATGGAGATTATTGTTTCCCCCTGCAGCAGCTTGTTTACAACCAATCTGTTTGTATGAATGAGGTAATCGATTAACAGCTGACACATGTATTCATACTATTTATTATTGCTAATGAGAATTCATGAGGCTGAATTGAATGCCAGATTTCACTTTCAACACTCAAAGTCGCACTGCTCCATCTATTGTCATTGAAGCAGCTGCAGAGTACAGAGTCTATTTGGACTAATGTTGTCATTGAAGCTCTATCCCATTGAAGTGTGGTATTTAATATCACTTATGTATTTTTATGATAGAGCACCTTCTTAAATAATAGATATAGAAAGAGTGAAGCTGAATGTAAACCGTCTTCTTAGTTTTTGGGAGATTTTCTTCCACAGGAAATGAATTCTGCTGCAGTAGTGAACTCACCGCTGAGGTTCCAGAATGACCAAATAAATCACAGATAACACATTACGTAATACAAGTTAGGTGCAGTACAATTAAACAAAAACATACATCCCCTGTGAGGGCAACATGTGTGTGTGGCGAGAGAAGAAATATTTCTTTATAATCAAATCCCAGAGGGTTTACATCAAGTCCAGAGAAGGAATTAGCCGTTTTCAGCGAGAGCCAGCTTGCATCTTCGTATGGATTCAGAGTGGAGCTCTTTGATAGGGTTTGCATTTTCTAAAGATGCTCTCAATCAGAGGGGCTTCTGAATTCATCCCAAGGTTTTCCTTTGCTGCTGTATAAAATATTAGCCCAGGAGAGCGAGTTCCGTCAAAGAAAATGTCCTTTAAAGTTAAAGAGGCAGAGGGCGGGCGGGTGCTGAGCTGTGTATGAATATATAGATGGAAACACACACACACACGTGCTCCCTCTGTATTACGTAGATTGCATTTCTCATTCCCTTTCTGCGGCTGTCCTCGTGTGTCTCCGCCTGGCCTCTTCCTCCAGCTGTTGCTTTGATATTAGCTTCATGAAATCCGTGTCAACACCACAGACGCGAGTAATCTGCCTCCACCGAAAGGGCCCGTTCAGATCTCTCATTCTCTTCTCATCTCCCTGCGTCCTTCTCAGTCTTTAATCCTCGGCAGAATACAAGAACCTTCAGTCGTCGCTCTTTTCTTCTTCTTCGTGACTTAGTGCAAGTTGGGTGAAAGGATGTAATGCTTTTTTTTTCATCATGTCTCAGTGGACATCTGACTGTGCAGCTTTGATAAGGTTTTGCTCCAGGTGTCCTGATAGTCGGGTTCAATGTGTCGTCCTCTGCTCGCCCCTTTAAGCACCGAGGCTGTCGGGGGACAACACATGTTTAATTCCAAAACTCCATCACCATGAAGCATCAGCCAGCGTGGTGGAGAAGGATCCTGAGCAAATCAGCATTAAATAAAAAATGTCATTTATTCACTTTATCTAAAGTGGACTATTTATGCCTTATAAAGCATTTATTAAGTGTTTTGTGTGACCTCATCTAAAGTGAGGATTATTTATGCTTGGTTAAAATGAATAATTAAATAAGTAAATGTAAACTAATATGCAAAGCCCCTGGTTAGCTCTAGTCTAGTCTAGCCATGTTCTCCTGAAGGATGATATCTCTGTTTGTTTGTTTCTTACATGCATGAGTGCCTGAGAGGTTTGTATTTAACAGTACATTGTTTGCATCTTGCAATAAATATTGATATGTTCTTGATCATTTTGTGTTTTGTCTATTTGCCTTTTATGTGTTTTGAGGCACTGCTGGCCTTTCAATGTCATTTATAAATGCTTTGTAAGGCATAAATAGTCCTCACTTTAGATGAGGTCACATGAAACACTTTACTAAGGAGTAGTAACTACCTTAATAAATCATGAATTAATCATGATTTGCAGTATGAATACGCGTTTATAAAGCATATATTAACATAGTCCCGAACCATTATATATATAAATGCATGAATAATGTACATCTAAATAAGTTATGAATCATTTACTAACACTTTATAAATGATCTTATAAATCATCTACAACTCCTTAATAAATAGTTTGTAAAATATATAACACTTAATTTACAAATGGAGAATCCATCATTTCTAAAGTATGAAAACACAATAATGAAGCACATAATAGACCAGCTTATTAATCAAGAATAAAACATTCATAACTGTTGTTATGAACTGCATACTAATGAATTATTAATGTAGGAACAATGCTTTATAAATGATGAATTAAGTGTTTACTCATACTTAACTAATGCTTCATAGTGTGTAGTTATTATAAAGTGTTACCTAAACATGTACTCAGTGAGCTTTAGAGCTGCTAGTAGGATGAATTGTTTACCTTTGCACAGAGCCAGGCTAGCTGCTACCCCTGTTGCTAAGCTAAGTTATTAGCTTCATCTTTAGCATACAGACATGAGAGTGTATCTATTTTTATTCAATTCAATTTATTTTTGTATAGCCCAAAATTACAAATTTGCCTCATCGGGCTTTACAATCTGTACACATGTGACATCCTCTGTCCCGGAACCCTCACATAGGAACAGGAAAAACTCCCCCCAAAAGAACCCTATAATGGGAAGAAAAGAGGGAGAAACCTGTGGGAGAGCAACAGAGGAGGGATCCCTCTCCCAGGATGGACAGAAGTGCAATAGATGTCATGTGTACAGAATGAACACTATGCAGGAGGCAAGACCAGAGACAGACAGAGAGAGAGACAGACATAGAGAGAGAGAGACAGAGAGAGAGACAGACAGATAGACAGACAGATGTGATGGACAACCACCCACTCAAAGCAGTTTCACACTACCCAAAATTACAAAATTACAAATTTGCATCATCGGGCTTTACAATCTGTACACAGAGAGACAGACAGATGTGATGGACAACCACCCACTCAAAGCAGTTTCACACTACATATGAGTCACACCCATTAATACACTGGCAGGGGCTACCATCCAAGGTGCCACCTGCCAATCAGGACAAACACTCTCACACATTTACACACCGTAGCACAGTTACGGGAGCAATTGAAGAACGACCCTGTGTCTCATCCTGTGTCTCATCTTAATACTTGAATTGTTTGCTGTCAGGTCTATCCTCTTCTTCATCGTCCTCCCTCGACCTCTTCCTCGATCCGCCCGGACGTGGGTCCTTCTCCTCCTCTTCCGCAGCACCCTCATCTTCAGACACCTCAATATTGACACTACTGCTTTTTTTGCTGCTCCTCTCCTCTCCTACTCTGTTAGTCTTTCTCTTCCTTTTCTTGGATGGACCAGGCAGAGGATCTTCTTCAGGGTTGGGGTCATTTACAGTTGTATTGTTATAACCGTTGAAGTTGGTGTCACTGTTGGTGCTGCTTTCAGCAGAATCATCCCACCATCTGCTTTTTTTGCTGCTCCTCTCCTCAATGTCCTCTCCGTCGTCCTCTCTTGACCTCTTCGATGACACTCCAGGCAGGGGGTCTTCTTCATGCCCCTGGTTGACTCCAACCTCAACCCAAGCACTGCAACCAGCCACTTCTGCATCTTCATCGTAATTCTTGTTGAGGCTGTTGTGGTTTTCTTGGTGGTCCTCCTCCTGGTCTTCATTGTTGTCCTGGATTTCATGGTTCAGGTTTTCATTGTTGTCCTGGATTTCATGGTTCAGGTTTTCATTGTTGTCCTGGATTTCATGGTTCAGGTTTTCATTGTTGTCCTGGATTTCATGGTTCAGGTTTTCATTGTTGTCCTGGATTTCATGGTTCAGGTTTTCATTGTTGTCCTGGATTTCATGGTTCAGGTTTTCATTGTTGTCCTGGATTTCATGGTTCAGGTTTTCATTGTTGTCCTGGATTTCATGGTTCAGGTTTTCATTGTTGTCCTGGATTTCATGGTTCAGGTTTTCATTGTTGTCCTGGATTTCATGGTTCAGGTTTTCATTGTTGTCCTCAATTTCCTCAAACAACAGCCGTCGACCCACACGATCGAAGGGCCAATGCCGTTGTTGTCGTACTAGTCGTAGTCGTCGTAGTCGTAGTCGTTGTTGTCGTAGTTGTTGTTGTCGTTGTAGAAGTAGTCCTTGTCGTCGTTGTCGTCGTAGTCGTAGTTGTTGTACTCTGAGGAACAATCCGTACCCCAATCTAATTCGCGGTTGATCCCCTGCTTCAGGTACAGGTATGGTGACTTGAAAGTCTACAAGGTAAAGAAGCATTTTATCATTATCATTATCAATTTACCATTTATTGCATTAAACTAAAAAATGAGTCTTCCTTAAAGGTAGAGTCTGAAATTCTTCCAGTTAAAAAGATAGATGAAATAATTTCCAAAATTCACATGTTTTTTTACGAGCAAAATATCAATATTTGTGGGCATTTGCCTTTCAAAAACAACATTTTCAATGTGGCCGGTTTGTTCTCCTGCTTGCCACACACCAGGCTCACCTGTATTGACAGGCATTCAAAGCTTTATTCGAAAACCTCAATAGAAGCTTTGAATGAATTATATATATATATATATATATATATATATATATATATATATATATATATATATATATATATATATATATATATATATATATATATATATATATATATATATATATATATATATATATATATATATATATATATATATATATATATATATATATGTGTGGTACAGCCCTTGTGGCTTATTCTGATTCATATTCTTTGTTTCCTTTTTAAAGAGCCAGGGCTGTGAGTGAACAATGGATATTTGTTTCAGTGCAAACAGAACAGACAGCTGGCAGAGCATGAGGAGATAATCCCTTAATTTAACAAAAAGTGTTTTTGGATTAGAATCACAGACTCCATCTTTAAACAGTTTTTGGAAAGATTGTACATTACAGAGAGGTCTTTAAATTGATAAACTAAGTACTTACCACGATGGAACCTTCTCCGATCAGATCCGTCTCCACTTCCGTTCATTTCGACTATACTGGTCAGTAGTTTATGCCACAAATAATAGCTGCAGTTTGTCTCCGAACAAAAATGTTGGCTGTTGGGTCTGAGTGTTCATCTGTGCACACTGATAGAGGCTGACTCATGGAATCATGGACTCATGGAATCATGACATTCTAGAACTCATGGAACTCATGACTCATGGAATCCGTGATGTCACAGATCATATGATCTGTGACATCACGGATTCCATGAGTCATGAGTTCCATGAGTTCTAGAATGTCATGATTCCATTGATTGTGTACATTACTGTGTATATGGTGTTGTTTTTTCTCAACAAATCATATGAAAAGACACAAACCAGCAATCAATTGCTTTTCACCAGTATTGCCTGTAGGCCTGTCAGACTATGTAGCCAAAGTCTGACAGGCCTGTATCTTAATCCTCTGTGCCTCTATGCTACCGGAGCTACAATGCTAATGTTGCTGCCAGTAACTATGATACCGTTTATGAGACTTTTTGTTTCAAACCTAGCAGCTGCATTTGCATGCGGATATTTTGCCAAGAGAATATCTTTTATGATATGAGGCAAATGTGTTATTGCACAGTTCTGGAAACTAAGAAACACAAGTAATGAGTTTTTCGTCCAACTCATAATTCAATCAGTGGTTTTTCCTTCGTTTTTTTGAAACTTTTCAAACATACAAGAATGTCTTTAGGAGTTAGAGGACACTTGAAATGCCAACATGAAGCTACATAATGAAAATGAAATGTGTAGTGTGTGGCTCATATAAGAAGCTTCAACTTAATTGTATGGATTTTGGAAGTAAAGGAACTGGAAATCGTCGAATGATGTGGCATAGTTTTAGTAACAATTCCAGTGAATTCTGAAATTGTGCTGCATAAACTGCATTCCTCAGTCTAAGAAAAGGCTTTTAAAGAAAATCAAATGGTCAGTGTTTGAACAATCTGGTAAAATGTATCATTTTACAAATAAAACACAGACTCAGTGTCACAAACTGCAATTGCTGCACACTTACAAAGAGTGTATTTTTGAATTAAACTTGGAGTCACCTTGAACTAAATTGATAGAACTCTATAAAACCTTTAGATATTCAAAAACACAACGGAGGATGATGCTTCCCAGCGAATATATACCGTATGTTTTAACATCTGCTCTTGGTAGCAACAGTCACATTTCACTTCATCAGCATTTTATGAATTCTCAAAGATACGGCTCACGTGCTGCATTTCCTTTCTCACTGTTACAAATTGCATTTTAAGTACAACGTGGGACCGCTTGAATATGAAACTCTCACTTCCATTTCTCCCCCGGTCGCCCTCATCTTGTCTCCAGAAACTGCAGGAATACCTGGCACGCTTCTCGAGGTGATATGATCAGCTGCTCGCCTTCAAGCCCACAGGCTGGACCTTCAGCCAGCAGGTGGAATCAGTGGAAGATATTCAGCCTCAGATCAGTGGCAACATCTCTATCTGTGGTACATCCTTCAGCACGGTTATAATCAGAGGAAGTAACACATGTATATTCATAGAGTATCAACAGAGAAACACAAAATATTCCTCAAATAGTTTGAGGAAACCGATTGCCTTGAACCATTAAAGTTGCATTAACTCAATACAAATACTAAGTTAGATGCAATGAATTCATTTTAACAAATGTGATTTTTTGACCACAACATTACACATTATGCCAAAATTAATCCACACAGCTGCCAACATAAAACAATATATCACTGATCAAATACATTGTGCTCACAACAAACATCTTTTCAAAAATGATAAACTGAAAGGAGTCATGAAAACTTTTTGTATTTTCTCTTAACAAAATGTTGGACTTGCTTAACAACTGGCCAGCTGGGTTTGAAATTGACAATAGATAAGAACCAAACACAACAACCGCTATCACCAATAGAGTGACTATCAACAACCTATGGACTATTTTTAATAGACTCTTTGACAGAACACTGATGGCAAATGTTAGTGGAATTGGGTGCGGGCGGTCAACCTTGTCAAAATGTTGGTAGGGAAAAGACAATATTTCTTTGTTTAGATCCTCCAAAGAGAAATATTTCTTTTTCATCATACCTTTCAAACACAGGGCCAGCTCAACAGGAACCACACCTTCACACAGGTCATGCAGTATGTCAGGTGGGAATCCTGTGATTGGGTGGAAATATGACAGATGATCAGAGAGGACACAACTTTTTTTGAAACCGTAATCATTTTCACAACCATCAATTTGTATTTCTTGAACAAGGCAATCATGTTGATTTTTTGTCCTCATCTCACATGGTTGCATCTGATATCTGCATGTCTTCCTTGGAAGTGAGGCAAAACCGACAACAGTATAAACCTCTAAAACTCCTTGAATCCAGCTAGGCCATGTGCACCGAGGTTATCGGCTGCAACACAGTGGACTGTACCTTTGAGACGCTGACCAAGTGTCTCGATATAGACACCTTGCTCTTGCAGGGTCTTTAGGTCGTTCAAGAGTGGCGCAAACACTTTTGCATATCCAAAAATCTGTATTTCATCTGTATTGCAAAATAGGGCAAGTTGTATACAGTGTGGTGCTGAGCGACACTTCAGTGGCAGGCTAGCCAATGTCCAATAAACTTCACATGTTTTGTAGATTTTCCTTGAGGTTCCGAGAGGGTTTACAACTTCAAAATCATCAATATATAGAATGACAGGTAATTTGAGTCCCTCACTGGAGAGAAGTGGATTTTCCTGACAGTAAGAGCCATCTCGAAATGAAGAATACTGACCAGGCTGTTGTGTGGTAGCTTCTTGGACTTTCTCCAATACATCTGCTTTTTTCAGCAACTCCTGCAGAGATGAGAGAATGGGCACATACATACATGTATGCTGTGAAGACTCAATAAGGTACTCCACAGGGTTAACAAGTGGAAACTTGTTTTCATAATATGACTTCCTCCTCTTAGCAGTTGACAATGGAGCATCATATGTAATTGATTTGTGCAAAACGTTACTCTCTGAGACTGCCTGGACAACATCACTTACAACTGTGGCAGTAAAAGGGCAGTTATGTTTCTTCAGTACCTTCGTAACAGCTTCTTCTACGAGAGGTTTTGAGAGTGAAAACAACTCATCGACATGCTCAATGATTTACTGTGTTGCCCTCTCTGATACATGGAGAATAGTTTGCAGTTTCAAAAAGAAGGCTGCCAAATTATGTTGCAATTGGTCAGCTAAACCGTCAGTGCTGCTATATATATATATATTTATATATATAAAAATTTTTTTTTACAAATATATTTAAAAAAAGAAGTCCTAGGATTATGATCCAATTTTTCTCTTACTTTTACAGCAAACATACAATATTATGCATTGCAAGCAATTTAACTCATGCATTCTTGCAATATACAGTATAAAAAGGGCAAGACTAAAAGTACACTACCATGCAAGCAGCTCTGTGACGCTGTACTCAAAATGCTAATATCAAAATGTTGACGTGATCACAATGCTAACATAGCAATGTTCAGCATTAAACACAAAGTACAGCTGAAGCTTATGGGAATGCCAATAGGTTCATAAACCAAAGTATTGGATAAATAAAAAAGGAACTAATGGGGACACTGGGAAAAGTAAAGGGATCCCTTTTACAATACATCTTGAGGGGGGAATGGTTGTGGCTCGACCGACCCACCGACCGTCAGAATGACAGACCAACACGGCTGTATGTGGATCATGGTTCTTCAGATCTAATTTAAATTCAGTTTATAACTTCTTAAACAGCCACTGGCTCTGACGCCTCCCTGGTTGATACCAATGTACAAAAGAAGGCCCTTAAGTACCAATGTACCCCAGTAGAGAGGAGACCTTGCTGGGCTGATAGTCTGGACCCCAAAAATCAAAGATCAACAGTGTCATGTTCTCGATCCAAAGATAAGCACAAATACTAATTTAGGCCCACAGTAGCCCGAGGCCAAAGGGGTCAACTGTGTTCTACTTGCATGTGATGTTACACGACACCCACTGTTTCTAAGGGTACCCCTGCGATGAGTGGCATGAAACAGGTTCGGCCCGGCCGACAGCAGACTCTCTAGCGCTCATGGCCTTGGGTGCTGTAGCCGTGTTAGCTGTGTAAACCTAGAGCTCTGTTCATATACGAACTGTGAATGACAGAGCTGTGAGATCATCGCTGGCACTGGAACAATGGCCAAATACGTGACACTGATAAAACAGACCTCGGGAGGGGGGGGGGGGGGGGGGGTGACGCCTACACATGTCACATCAACAAGACGTCATCTGGACATTTATCTTTTTTTCGGGACAAATACTGTGTCCACAAGTAACTAGAAAGAGTGCACTCAGATCTCTGCGACCAGATGTCAGGAATTTAACCCACAATGGGCTAACCTCCTGTCGAAACACTAAAGCCTCCTAAAACACACTTCCGTCAAACGCAGAAACAAGCTGCAACAAGTCGTAGTTCAAGAAATGATACAATCTTCATAAAAACTGAATCAAACCCACCAAGATGTCCGTCCGTGTGGCAGCAGCTGAGTGGCGGCGATGTTGTTTACATCAGTTCCTTAATCCATAATGTTGCTTTTATGCTTTGTTGTACAGCAACCAAGTGAAAAAAACAACACAATTCACACTCAGCCGAGCAGGAGCGAGTATATCTGATCTTTGACGCAACAAAACGTTGGCTTCCATGAACAACGATACAAATCAAATCTTCAAAGTGCTGCAGTGGTATCCATTTCCTCGCAGCCACATATTTAATCGGTGTTTAGATGCGTTCCTCTGCGGACTGCATTTCTCTCCACTTTGGCTCAGGCCCGCAGGTCATCTGGCTGAGCCTCTCAGACGTAACGTGACTCTGATAATACCACTCACGCCAGTGAAGAAAGCTTTTAATGATCAGATGCATTTCATGTTGAACTTTGTTCTGACAGCAGTGGCTGTGAAAAAGAAAAACATTCTTCGCTAATGACGCATAAAGAATTTACACTCAGACACATGACTGTTCATAAACCTGCATGTAATTATCAGCTACAATTATACAACTTTAATACAGCACATAACGTGCGTATATGTTGGGGAGGACCAGGACTGTATGCTTACTCTACATTTTTGTTTGAATTTGATCGACTAATCATAATTTAACTGCTCCAAAAAGATGTTGCATTAAATGTTACTTTTACTTTGTGAATGCTCCTTTATAGAGCCAGCATTATATATCTTCCCTTGGTTATAGCTAATGGTTTACTAGAGATTCAAACTTAGTCTTTATATTGTTTTGGCAGTAAAACAATTGGCACATGCAGCTTGAATTAGTGATAATAACAGAAGTCTTGATAATAAATATAATGGAGGAAAATACTGAGCTGTTAATTCTTTGTTGTCGCTGAGATAGCGATCTATAGCAACGTTCTTATCTGAAGAGTTTAATGTTACATCCTTCAGTGTACCGTCAGTGTAGAAACTCAATCCCAAACATTAGCCTTCAATTGAACAAATCTCAGTGGTAATGTACAGCCCACAACATTCACTGTTGCACAGATGTAGACACTTCACATTCTGCTCCTGTTTTTGAATGAGCTCCAACCCAGCTGGATGTGACTGTATGTCTGCTGTAAGAGAAAACAGAAAGATTACAGGATTATTAAGACGTAGCTGAAGTGTGCCTGAACAGTGCACACTGTCGCTTTAATTATATGAATGACTTCCTCCTAACTCAAGTTGTACAGTTAGAATAATCTGTTTATTGTATAACAATAGCTTCATACATTAAAGTATGAATAATATTACAGTGAAATTACCAAAGCTGCATTCATTGTGATTGTCACAATGAATAGGTTTTATTTCGATACATACATTTTAAGAAATTCGACCAAACAGTAACTAAAAATGACACTTTGTAACATTAAATGCCAGTTAACGACGCCTAACTTCTATTGTATCAACACAACTTATTTATCATCATTACTTGTAATAACATTGGTCTACATGTCATATGTGCTATTAATTCAAACCTAAAAGCACCGAAATAAAGCAACTAATACAGCCAATCAGAAAGCAGTAGTTTCTGTGGCCATGGTATAAATGGAAACTAAGTAACTAAGGCTAAAATAAGATCTGAGTCGCTATTACAAAACCTGCACAGAAGTCAGGATTTGCAAGTGATTGCCACGAGGAGTAAACAATGTGCTCATTCCAGCATGCTGTCCTGTAAGTTGCCTCAAATGTAACTGGCTGCACAATTGTCTGTAACGTGGAGATACAATATATATATATATACATATGTATATATATATATATATATATACATATATATATATATATATATATATATATATATATATACATATATATACATATATATATATACACATATATATATACATATATATATATATATATACATATATATATATATATATATATATATATATATATATATATGTATATGTATATGTATATATATATATATAGATATACATATATATATATATATATCTATATAGATATATACATATATATAGATATATCTATATATATATAGATATATCTATATATATACACGTATATGTGTCAGTTAGAAGTGAGGAAATAAATCTTTATACTCACAGCAGAGGGAGAAAAAATGGCTTCAACTCCGACCTGTATTGGCTCTAGTCCGTTATCCCAGTTTGTGTCTCATCGATGTAACTGGTACGAGCACCGGGAGACTGACGAGGATCCGGTGTTTCCATCAGTCATCCGGTAACCGTCTATCGGCTCCGGTGCGTGCTGCTGAGCGCTGCTGGGTGTGTGTGCGTGTTGGTGTGTGTGCGTGTCCTCGTGTCGACACATCCACTTTTCCTCCCTTCGTCTTCCAGACAACAGCTGGTGACAACACAGACCAGCTCACGATGTCACGTCACCGCTACTCGGTGTCACGGCCCCCAGTATTTCACATTCAGCCGTGATTGGCTGCTGCGTGTCACGTGGATGACGCTGGCCTATCGGCGTTTAATGCTTTTATAAAGGAGGTGGACCGCGCCCCCCAGTTCGACGTCACGGCGGAGGCGGGATCAGTGGAAACGAGCATGATTGACACTTTAAAAAATGTAAATGAGGAAAATAATAATTCATTTGTGACATTAAGTATGTCTTTAAAAGACCATGAGAAATCTTTATGAAAAAATCTAAAATATAATTTTGGCAATCATTTTTTGTATGCGATTCTTTTATTAATTCCTTTCTTTTTTATATGAGTTTTTAAGCAATATATATATATATATGTAAGAGTATAGATAGAAAACTGTACATTTAAAGGATGAGTCCATTATTTAGGGATTTTATATCATTATATAGCCTCACAGTCGTGTTCCTTATGTATTTGAATCTGAACATAAACATTTAGGTTAAAATACGTATGTTTAAGCATCACAATGCTAATTTTCACAAGCCCTTCTAAAACGTGCCCTTACGTTTCTGCATATAAACTCCCTAGCCCGCCGCTTCATGTGGTTGTATGAGGTACTTATACACAGTCAGAAGCTCAGCAATGTACTGTTTTGGATGCCACCTTAGTTCGGATCAGAAAGTCACACAATAACACAAACAAACTATCGGATCGAGGCAGCGGGAGACAAGAAACTCCCGTTTTCTGCAAGTTAAAATGACTGTTTTTGTCAAAGGAGTCTGGTGGCTTTGGAGAGATTGATATCACGGCTTCTGTTCCTCAGGTAAAGTAGTGAGAACATTCTCAATATAGCGTACGCTTAAACTGATTTCGATTATTTTAGTTTAGCTGCTGTCCCCGTTCACAGCAGTACATTCCTTTTCCTCCATGCTCTCTAACCTACATCACTACATTTTGCAGAGGGCTGAGTGGGCTTTGCCATTTGAAAACTCGAGAAAAAAAACGCAGATGGAGTCGACCTTTAATGAAAAGTGCCAAAATATCTACGTACACTTGACTGTAAACGTCTGTGCGCGGAGCTTAAACACTCTTAGGTTTGATTCAGAGCCAGTTTTCTCAGTCATTAATGTGCATCTGAGGAGAAATGTTCAGAGCTGATTTATTACAGTGCTTTGCCAAGTGTTATTATCTGTACCACAGTATCGAGCGCTTTAATGGCCGTATAGCTCGAGACAGGACGCTCGGAAATCCTTTGCTGGCTCCATTTTGGAGAAGACTTTGTGTTATTTTCTATTTCCTGTGGAGACTTTATTGAACACACAGCGCACTGATGAGTCTATAAGCAATCCCCAGGACCGCTTTCTGTGATTCATTTCAGTTTAATTAAGCATGAATACAAGTTCTGAACTACAACTGTGGCTGAATGAAATTAATTTCAACACAAAGCTGCAGCGTAAGAGGAATAAATAAATAAAGGCCACGAGACGAACACGGCCAGAGATAAAGATGGAGAAGAAGCGTCGTGTGTGTGTGTGTGTGTGTGTGTGTGTGTGTGTGTGTGTGTGTGTGTGTGTGTGTGTGTGTGTGTGTGTGTGTGTGTGTGTGTGTGTGTGTGTGTGTGTGTGTGTGTGTGTGTGTGTGTGTGTGTGTGTGTGTGAGTGAGTGAGTGAAACGGAGAGACAATAAATCCTGATTGCATGTGACCTGTTTATGGATCGTCGAGACAAGGTCAGCAGTGAACTGTGACGTGTGACTGTGTCTCTTCTCTGTTGTTGTGCATGTTATCCTCCTAAAAAGAAGTCGTCCATTTGGTGATGAGTTAATCGACAGAAACTTGATCAGAAAACAAGCTATTATAAAACAAAAATGTCAAATATTCCCTGTTTCTAGCTTCTTTAATGTCTTTTCATACCACTCTAAATAGAATATCTCTCAGTTTTAAACTGTTGCTCAAACAGAACAAGTGATTTGAAAACGCCACCCATTCTACACATAAAGTGGACTTTCTGTGTGTGAGTTATCAGTGAATGCTTGAATCTGAAGCATACATACAGTTTATTAATACAGGCTGCCTTCACACTTACATCAGGCTAAATACAGACATACAGTGGAAAAGGCTTATGGTGATCATGTCTGTCCGGGTCAGATTGATCCCTATAAAGAGGCAAAGCCCCTCCCCTTTTGGTAGACCACCATAGGTGTCAGGATTTTGGGTTTTGTTTAATTGTTTCTTCTGTTTTATTTCGACTTTCCCTGCCTCTTGTGTTCACTTCACTTCCTGCCCTTGTCTGTTTCCCGCCTCTGTGATTGTCCTGGTTGAACCCTGCTGTGTCTCCTGGCCTGCACCAGTGTATTTAAACCCGTGTGTCCCTTGTCTCGTTGTCTCACTGCTGTGGTACCTGGTCTGCTGTGCTCTGTTCTGCCCTGATATGCTCATTCATGGTATGTTCCCTGTGTTGGTCTTTGTCCTTTTGGCAATCCATGGCAAAATGCAGACGGGATAACAAAAATATTGTCTTTCGCTGTTGACGAACTATTTTTTGCTGAAAAAAGGACCCATAGCGGGAACCGAAGGGGAGGGACTTCGGCTCTCTCATAATCATTATTACCAATTTTTTTGTTTTTTCTTTATTTCTTATACGGATTACCATCTAATTGAAATTTGTATTTAGTACCTTAATACAAATGAATGAAATCGGACGACAACGTCAGGCTCTGAATAATGAAACCGATGCTGAAATGCCTTAAACCTGCATTCTCTCTGATGGCCATCAGCATGTCTGTCACACTGCTGCTGATATGAGCTGCCAACTTCCTACTTTCTGGCTCCCCACTAATTACTACACAGCACCTGTGATGATTTGTGCTTCTTACTTCAGATTCTTTATGTTCTTTGAGACTTTCGGCCGGCTTCGTTCTGCTCCCTGCTGAATGTTCAGTGTTCAGCTCACAGAACCAGAGCAGAGCAGCAGCTGTGGCACCAAATTGTACCGTCACTGTTCGGATAGTAATGGCTTCGGCTTCACGGAGAGACGTTTTCAAGAGGGTTAAGTTAACCCATGCTAGGCAGCCAATTATCCTGGCTTCATTGCAGAGCAAATTGCAGTTCATCAATGGATATTGAAGGTTTCCAGGAGTGCAAATGATTTGTATGAAGCGAGCTACAGTAGCCTTATTGTTTCTGACCACAACAGCTGTGCCGCAGCAGGTTAGACTCTTATAATGTCGTCTTTGAGGAGCAAAGAAAGAGGTACATTGTTACTTTGCATTCAGTAGTTATGTCATTATTCTGTCACAGTGGGGCTGTCTCCAATACCATTGTTGTAGCTTCAAAGTTCAGTGAGAAATATTATTATTATTATTATATATTTGAAGCCTAGACGGGGGCGTCTACCACCACAAGCTGCCATACTTTCCATAAACTTGTTTAGTCCTTATTCTGTCCTTTACATTCTGTTATTGTCTCAAGACAGATGAGGAAAAAATCAGATGAACCTTTTTATTGCAAAATGTGCAATAATCACATCAAATAAGTTACAGCGACAGCACATAATAAACACATTTTCTTATATGTAGACCTATAAGTAAGTCAATAGACTGTCTCCAATGAAAACATATCAAATAAAAGATCTGTCTTCCACTGAGACTGGTTCGAGCAAGGGCTCCGGAAGCAAGTTGGCAGGAAGTGGGGAAGGATCTCCAGTTTTATTATTGTTATTAACTTGAAATATAAAATATATTCCATTATTTTTGAAGGATCAATGAATAATTATCACTTAGACTTTCAGTTGTGATGAACAGCAGCCCCAATACAGTCGCTTATTTGTTGGTTTATAGTCTCAAACAGCATTTCACTTAAAAGAAAATGGAGATTATTGTTTCCCCCTGCAGCAGCTTGTTTACAACCAATCTGTTTGTATGAATGAGGTAATCGATTAACAGCTGACACATGTATTCATACTATTTATTATTGCTAATGAGAATTTATGAGGCTGAATTGAATGCCAGATTTCACTTTCAACACTCAAAGTCGCACTGCTCCATCTATTGTCATTGAAGCAGCTGCAGAGTACAGAGTCTATTTGGACTAATGTTGTCATTGAAGCTCTATCCCATTGAAGTGTGGTATTTAATATCACTTGTGTATTTTTATGATAGAGCACCTTCTTAAATAATAGATATAGAAAGAGTGAAGCTGAATGTAAACCGTCTTCTTAGTTTTTGGGAGATTTTCTTCCACAGGAAATGAATTCTGCTGCAGTAGTGAACTCACCGCTGAGGTTCCAGAATGACCAAATAAATCACAGATAACACATTACGTAATACAAGTTAGGTGCAGTACAATTAAACAAAAACATACATCCCCTGTGAGGGCAACATGTGTGTGTGGCGAGAGAAGAAATATTTCTTTATAATCAAATCCCAGAGGGTTTACATCAAGTCCAGAGAAGGAATTAGCCGTTTTCAGCGAGAGCCAGCTTGCATCTTCGTATGGATTCAGAGTGGAGCTCTTTGATAGGGTTTGCATTTTCTAAAGATGCTCTCAATCAGAGGGGCTTCTGAATTCATCCCAAGGTTTTCCTTTGCTGCTGTATAAAATATTAGCCCAGGAGAGCGAGTTCCGTCAAAGAAAATGTCCTTTAAAGTTAAAGAGGCAGAGGGCGGGCGGGTGCTGAGCTGTGTATGAATATATAGATGGAAACACACACACACACGTGCTCCCTCTGTATTACGTAGATTGCATTTCTCATTCCCTTTCTGCGGCTGTCCTCGTGTGTCTCCGCCTGGCCTCTTCCTCCAGCTGTTGCTTTGATATTCCGCTTCATGAAATCCGTGTCAACACCACAGACGCGAGTAATCTGCCTCCACCGAAAGGGCCCGTTCAGATCTCTCATTCTCTTCTCATCTCCCTGCGTCCTTCTCAGTCTTTAATCCTCGGCAGAATACAAGAACCTTCAGTCGTCGCTCTTTTCTTCTTCTTCGTGACTTAGTGCAAGTTGGGTGAAAGGATGTAATGCTTTTTTTTTCATCATGTCTCAGTGGACATCTGACTGTGCAGCTTTGATAAGGTTTTGCTCCAGGTGTCCTGATAGTCGGGTTCAATGTGTCGTCCTCTGCTCGCCCCTTTAAGCACCGAGGCTGTCGGGGGACAACACATGTTTAATTCCAAAACTCCATCACCATGAAGCATCAGCCAGCGTGGTGGAGAAGGATCCTGAGCAAATCAGCATTAAATAAAAAATGTCATTTATTCACTTTATCTAAAGTGGACTATTTATGCCTTATAAATCATTTATTAAGTGTTTTGTGTGACCTCATCTAAAGTGAGGATTATTTATGCTTGGTTAAAATGAAGTATTAAATAAGTAAATGTAAACTAATATGCAAAGCTCCTGGTTAGCTCTAGTCTAGTCTAGCCATGTTCTCCTGAAGGATGATATCTTTGTTTGTTTGTTTCTTACATGAATGAGTGCCTGAGAGGTTTGTATTTAACAGTACATTGTTTGCATCTTGCAATAAATATTGATATGTTCTTGATCATTTTGTGTTTTGTCTATTTGCCTTTTATGTGTTTTGAGGCACTGCTGGCCTTTCAATGTCATTTATAAATGCTTTGTAAGGCATAAATAGTCCTCACTTTAGATGAGGTCACATGAAACACTTTACTAAGGAGTAGTAACTACCTTAATAAATCATGAATTAATCATGATTTGCAGTATGAATACGCGTTTATAAAGCATATATTAACATAGTCCCGAACCATTATATATATAAATGCATGAATAATGTACATCTAAATAAGTTATGAATCATTTACTAACACTTTATAAATGATCTTATAAATCATCTACAACTCCTTAATAAATAGTTTGTAAAATATATAACACTTAATTTACAAATGGAGAATCCATCATTTCTAAAGTATGAAAACACAATAATGAAGCACATAATAGACCAGCTTATTAATCAAGAATAAAACATTAATAACTGTTGTTATGAACTGCATACTAATGAATTATTAATGTAGGAACAATGCTTTATAAATGATGAATTAAGTGTTTACTCATACTTAACTAATGCTTCATAGTGTGTAGTTATTATAAAGTGTTACCTAAACATGTACTCAGTGAGCTTTAGAGCTGCTAGTAGGATGAATTGTTTACCTTTGCACAGAGCCAGGCTAGCTGCTACCCCTGTTGCTAAGCTAAGTTATTAGCTTCATCTTTAGCATACAGACATGAGAGTGTATCTATTTTTATTCAATTCAATTTATTTTTGTATAGCCCAAAATTACAAATTTGCCTCATCGGGCTTTACAATCTGTACACATGTGACATCCTCTGTCCCGGAACCCTCACATAGGAACAGGAAAAACTCCCCCCAAAAGAACCCTATAATGGGAAGAAAAGAGGGAGAAACCTGTGGGAGAGCAACAGAGGAGGGATCCCTCTCCCAGGATGGACAGAAGTGCAATAGATGTCATGTGTACAGAATGAACACTATGCAGGAGGCAAGACCAGAGACAGACAGAGAGAGAGACAGACATAGAGAGAGAGAGAGAGACAGAGAGAGAGATAGACAGACAGATGTGATGGACAACCACCCACTCAAAGCAGTTTCACACTACCCAAAATTACAAAATTACAAATTTGCCTCATCAGGCTTTACAATCTGTACACAGAGAGACAGACAGATGTGATGGACAACCACCCACTCAAAGCAGTTTCACACTACCCAAAATTACAAAATTACAAATTTGCATCATCGGGCTTTACAATCTGTACACAGAGAGACAGACAGATGTGATGGACAACCACCCACTCAAAGCAGTTTCACACTACATATGAGTCACACCCATTCATACACTGGCAGGGGCTACCATCCAAAGTGCCACCTGCCAATCAGGACAAACACTCTCACACATTTACACACCGTAGCACAGTTACGGGAGCAATTGAAGAACGACCCTGTGTCTCATCCTGTGTCTCATCTTAATACTTGAATTGTTTGCTGTCAGGTCTATCCTCTTCTTCATCGTCCTCCCTCGACCTCTTCCTCGATCCGCCCGGACGTGGGTCCTTCTCCTCCTCTTCCGCAGCACCCTCATCTTCTGACACCTCAATATTGACACTACTGCTTTTTTTGCTGCTCCTCTCCTCTCCTACTCTGTTAGTCTTTCTCTTCCTTTTCTTGGATGGACCAGGCAGAGGATCTTCTTCAGGGTTGGGGTCATTTACAGTTGTATTGTTATAACCGTTGAAGTTGGTGTCACTGTTGGTGCTGCTTTCAGCAGAATCATCCCACCATCTGCTTTTTTTGCTGCTCCTCTCCTCAATGTCCTCTCCGTCGTCCTCTCTTGACCTCTTCGATGACACTCCAGGCAGGGGGTCTTCTTCATGCCCCTGGTTGACTCCAACCTCAACCCAAGCACTGCAACCAGCCACTTCTGCATCTTCATCGTAATTCTTGTTGAGGCTGTTGTGGTTTTCTTGGTGGTCCTCCTCCTGGTCTTCATTGTTGTCCTGGATTTCATGGTTCAGGTTTTCATTGTTGTCCTGGATTTCATGGTTCAGGTTTTCATTGTTGTCCTGGATTTCATGGTTCAGGTTTTCATTGTTGTCCTGGATTTCATGGTTCAGGTTTTCATTGTTGTCCTGGATTTCATGGTTCAGGTTTTCATTGTTGTCCTGGATTTCATGGTTCAGGTTTTCATTGTTGTCCTGGATTTCATGGTTCAGGTTTTCATTGTTGTCCTGGATTTCATGGTTCAGGTTTTCATTGTTGTCCTGGATTTCATGGTTCAGGTTTTCATTGTTGTCCTGGATTTCATGGTTCAGGTTTTCATTGTTGTCCTCAATTTCCTCAAACAACAGCCGTCGACCCACACGATCGAAGGGCCAATGCCGTTGTTGTCGTACTTGTCGTAGTCGTCGTAGCCGTAGTCGTTGTAGTCGTAGTTGTTGTTCTCGTTGTAGAAGTAGTCCTTGTCGTCGTAGTAGTCGTAGTCGTAGTTGTTGTACTCTGAGGAACAATCCGTACTCCAATCTAATTCGCGGTTGATCCCCTGCTTCAGGTACAGGTATGGTGACTTGAAAGTCTACAAGGTAAAGAAGCATTTTATCATTATCATTATCAATTTACCATTTATTGCATTAAACTAAAAAATGAGTCTTCCTTAAAGGTGGAGTCTGAAATTCTTCCAGTTAAAAAGATAGATGAAATAATTTCCAAAATTCACATGTTTTTTTACGAGCAAAATATCAATATTTGTGGGCATTTGCCTTTCAAAAACAACATTTTCAATGTGGCCGGTTTGTTCTCCTGCTTGCCACACACCAGGCTCACCTGTATTGACAGGCATTCAAAGCTTTATTCGAAAACCTCAATAGAAGCTTTGAATGAATTATATATATATATATATATATATATATATATATATATATATATATATATATATATATATATATATATGTGTGGTACAGCCCTTGTGGCTTATTCTGATTCATATTCTTTGTTTCCTTTTTAAAGAGCCAGGGCTGTGAGTGAACAATGGATATTTGTTTCAGTGCAAACAGAACAGACAGCTGGCAGAGCATGAGGAGATAATCCCTTAATTTAACAAAAAGTGTTTTTGGATTAGAATCACAGACTCCATCTTTAAACAGCTTTTGGAAAGATTGTACATTACAGAGAGGTCTTTAAATTGATAAACTAAGTACTTACCACGATGGAACCTTCTCCGATCAGATCCGTCTCCACTTCCGTTCATTTCGACTATACTGGTCAGTAGTTTATGCCACAAATAATAGCTGCAGTTTGTCTCCGAACAAAAATGTTGGCTGTTGGGTCTGAGTGTTCATCTGTGCACACTGATAGAGGCTGACTCATGGAATCATGGACTCATGGAATCATGACATTCTAGAACTCATGGAACTCATGACTCATGGAATCCGTGATGTCACAGATCATATGATCTGTGACATCACGGATTCCATGAGTCATGAGTTCCATGAGTTCTAGAATGTCATGATTCCATTGATTGTGTACATTACTGTGTATATGGTGTTGTTTTTTCTCAACAAATCATATGAAAAGACACAAACCAGCAATCAATTGCTTTTCACCAGTATTGCCTGTAGGCCTGTCAGACTATGTAGCCAAAGTCTGACAGGCCTGTATCTTAATCCTCTGTGCCTCTATGCTACCGGAGCTACAATGCTAATGTTGCTGCCAGTAACTATGATACCGTTTATGAGACTTTTTGTTTCAAACCTAGCAGCTGCATTTGCATGCGGATATTTTGCCAAGAGAATATCTTTTGTGATATGAGGCAAATGTGTTATTGCACAGTTCTGGAAACTAAGAAACACAAGTAATGAGTTTTTCGTCCAACTCATAATTCAATCAGTGGTTTTTCCTTCGTTTTTTTTAAACTTTTCAAACATACAAGAATGTCTTTAGGAGTTAGAGGACACTTGAAATGCCAACATGAAGCTACATAATGAAAATGAAATGTGTAGTGTGTGGCTCATATAAGAAGCTTCAACTTAATTGTATGGATTTTGGAAGTAAAGGAACTGGAAATCGTCGAATGATGTGGCATAGTTTTAGTAACAATTCCAGTGAATTCTGAAATTGTGCTGCATAAACTGCATTCCTCAGTCTAAGAAAAGGCTTTTAAAGAAAATCAAATGGTCAGTGTTTGAACAATCTGGTAAAATGTATCATTTTACAAATAAAACACAGACTCAGTGTCACAAACTGCAATTGCTGCACACTTACAAAGAGTGTATTTTTGAATTAAACTTGGAGTCACCTTGAACTAAATTGATAGAACTCTATAAAACCTTTAGATATTCAAAAACACAACGGAGGATGATGCTTCCCAGCGAATATATACCGTATGTTTTAACATCTGCTCTTGGTAGCAACAGTCACATTTCACTTCATCAGCATTTTATGAATTCTCAAAGATACGGCTCACGTGCTGCATTTCCTTTCTCACTGTTACAAATTGCATTTTAAGTACAACGTGGGACCGCTTGAATATGAAACTCTCACTTCCATTTCTCCCCCGGTCGCCCTCATCTTGTCTCCAGAAACTGCAGGAATACCTGGCACGCTTCTCGAGGTGATATGATCAGCTGCTCGCCTTCAAGCCCACAGGCTGGACCTTCAGCCAGCAGGTGGAATCAGTGGAAGATATTCAGCCTCAGATCAGTGGCAACATCTCTATCTGTGGTACATCCTTCAGCACGGTTATAATCAGAGGAAGTAACACATGTATAATCATAGAGTATCAACAGAGAAACACAAAATATTCCTCAAATAGTTTGAGGAAACCGATTGCCTTGAACCATTAAAGTTGCATTAACTCAATACAAATACTAAGTTAGATGCAATGAATTCATTTTAACAAATGTGATTTTTTGACCACAACATTACACATTATGCCAAAATTAATCCACACAGCTGCCAACATAAAACAATATATCACTGATCAAATACATTGTGCTCACAACAAACATTTTTTCAAAAATGATAAACTGAAAGGAGTCATGAAAACTTTTTGTATTTTCTCTTAACAAAATGTTGGACTTGCTTAACAACTGGCCAGCTGGGTTTGAAATTGACAATAGATAAGAACCAAACACAACAACCGCTATCACCAATAGAGTGACTATCAACAACCTATGGACTATTTTTAATAGACTCTTTGACAGAACACTGATGGCAAATGTTAGTGGAATTGGGTGCGGGCGGTCAACCTTGTCAAAATGTTGGTAGGGAAAAGACAATATTTCTTTGTTTAGATCCTCCAAAGAGAAATATTTCTTTTTCATCATACCTTTCAAACACAGGGCCAGCTCAACAGGAACCACACCTTCACACAGGTCATGCAGTATGTCAGGTGGGAATCCTGTGATCGGGTGGAAATATGACAGATGATCAGAGAGGACACAACTTTTTTTGAAACCGTAATCATTTTCACAACCATCAATTTGTATTTCTTGAACAAGGCGATCATGTTGATTTTTTGTCCTCATCTCACATGGTTGCATCTGATATCTGCATGTCTTCCTTGGAAGTGAGGCAAAACCGACAACAGTATAAACCTCTAAAACTCCTTGAATCCAGCTAGGCCATGTGCACCGAGGTTATCGGCTGCAACACAGTGGACTGTACCTTTGAGACGCTGACCAAGTGTCTCGATATAGACACCTTGCTCTTGCAGGGTCTTTAGGTCGTTCAAGAGTGGCGCAAACACTTTTGCATATCCAAAAATCTGTATTTCATCTGTATTGCAAAATAGGGCAAGTTGTATACAGTGTGGTGCTGAGCGACACTTCAGTGGCAGGCTAGCCAATGTCCAATAAACTGCACATGTTTTGTAGATTTTCCTTGAGGTTCCGAGACGGTTTACAACTTCAAAATCATCAATATATAGAATGACAGGTAATTTGAGTCCCTCACTGGAGAGAAGTGGATTTTCCTGACAGTAAGAGCCATTTCGAAATGAAGAATACTGACCAGGCTGTTGTGTGGTAGCTTCTTGGACTTTCTCCAATACATCTGCTTTTTTCAGCAACTCCTGCAGAGATGAGAGAATGGGCACATACATACATGTATGCTGTGAAGACTCAATAAGGTACTCCACAGGGTTAACAAGTGGAAACTTGTTTTCATAATATGACTTCCTCCTCTTAGCAGTTGACAATGGAGCATCATATGTAATTGATTTGTGCAAAACGTTACTCTCTGAGACTGCCTGGACAACATCACTTACAACTGTGGCAGTAAAAGGGCAGTTATGTTTCTTCAGTACCTTCGTAACAGCTTCTTCTACGAGAGGTTTTGAGAGTGAAAACAACTCATCGACATGCTCAATGATTTACTGTGTTGCCCTCTCTGATACATGGAGAATAGTTTGCAGTTTCAAAAAGAAGGCTGCCAAATTATGTTGCAATTGGTCAGCTAAACCGTCAGTGCTGCTATATATATATATATTTATATATATAAAAATTTTTTTTTACAAATATATTTAAAAAAAGAAGTCCTAGGATTATGATCCAATTTTTCTCTTACTTTTACAGCAAACATACAATATTATGCATTGCAAGCAATTTAACTCATGCATTCTTGCAATATACAGTATAAAAAGGGCAAGACTAAAAGTACACTACCATGCAAGCAGCTATGTGACGCTGTACTCAAAATGCTAATATCAAAATGTTGACGTGATCACAATGCTAACATAGCAATGTTCAGCATTAAACACAAAGTACAGCTGAAGCTTATGGGAATGCCAATAGGTTCATAAACCAAAGTATTGGATAAATAAAAAAGGAACTAATGGTGACACTGGGAAAAGTAAAGGGATCCCTTTTACAATACATCTTGAGGGGGGAATGGTTGTGGCTCGACCGACCCACCGACCGTCAGAATGACAGACCAACACGGCTGTATGTGGATCATGGTTCTTCAGATCTAATTTAAATTCAGTTTATAACTTCTTAAACAGCCACTGGCTCTGACGCCTCCCTGGTTGATACCAATGTACAAAAGAAGGCCCTTAAGTACCAATGTACCCCAGTAGAGAGGAGACCTTGCTGGGCTGATAGTCTGGACCCCAAAAATCAAAGATCAACAGTGTCATGTTCT
Source organism: Melanostigma gelatinosum (assembly GCF_949748355.1). Taxonomy (NCBI): domain Eukaryota; kingdom Metazoa; phylum Chordata; class Actinopteri; order Perciformes; family Zoarcidae; genus Melanostigma; species Melanostigma gelatinosum. The sequence goes on along the minus strand of NC_136654.1, from coordinate 14,046,006 downwards.
CGATCCAAAGATAAGCACAAATACTAATTTAGGCCCACAGTAGCCCGAGGCCAAAGGGGTCAACTGTGTTCTACTTGCATGTGATGTTACACGACACCCACTGTTTCTAAGGGTACCCCTGCGATGAGTGGCATGAAACAGGTTCGGCCCGGCCGACAGCAGACTCTCTAGCGCTCATGGCCTTGGGTGCTGTAGCCGTGTTAGCTGTGTAAACCTAGAGCTCTGTTCATATACGAACTGTGAATGACAGAGCTGTGAGATCATCGCTGGCACTGGAACAATGGCCAAATACGTGACACTGATAAAACAGACCTCGGGAGGGGGGGTGACGCCTACACATGTCACATCAACAAGACGTCATCTGGACATTTATCTTTTTTTCGGGACAAATACTGTGTCCACAAGTAACTAGAAAGAGTGCACTCAGATCTCTGCGACCAGATGTCAGGAATTTAACCCACAATGGGCTAACCTCCTGTCGAAACACTAAAGCCTCCTAAAACACACTTCCGTCAAACGCAGAAACAAGCTGCAACAAGTCGTAGTTCAAGAAATGATACAATCTTCATAAAAACTGAATCAAACCCACCAAGATGTCCGTCCGTGTGGCAGCAGCTGAGTGGCGGCGATGTTGTTTACATCAGTTCCTTAATCCATAATGTTGCTTTTATGCTTTGTTGTACAGCAACCAAGTGAAAAAAACAACACAATTCACACTCAGCCGAGCAGGAGCGAGTATATCTGATCTTTGACGCAACAAAACGTTGGCTTCCATGAACAACGATACAAATCAAATCTTCAAAGTGCTGCAGTGGTATCCATTTCCTCGCAGCCACATATTTAATCGGTGTTTAGATGCGTTCCTCTGCGGACTGCATTTCTCTCCACTTTGGCTCAGGCCCGCAGGTCATCTGGCTGAGCCTCTCAGACGTAACGTGACTCTGATAATACCACTCACGCCAGTGAAGAAAGCTTTTAATGATCAGATGCATTTCATGTTGAACTTTGTTCTGACAGCAGTGGCTGTGAAAAAGAAAAACATTCTTCGCTAATGACGCATAAAGAATTTACACTCAGACACATGACTGTTCATAAACCTGCATGTAATTATCAGCTACAATTATACAACTTTAATACAGCACATAACGTGCGTATATGTTGGGGAGGACCAGGACTGTATGCTTACTCTACATTTTTGTTTGAATTTGATCGACTAATCATAATTTAACTGCTCCAAAAAGATGTTGCATTAAATGTTACTTTTACTTTGTGAATGCTCCTTTATAGAGCCAGCATTATATATCTTCCCTTGGTTATAGCTAATGGTTTACTAGAGATTCAAACTTAGTCTTTATATTGTTTTGGCAGTAAAACAATTGGCACATGCAGCTTGAATTAGTGATAATAACAGAAGTCTTGATAATAAATATAATGGAGGAAAATACTGAGCTGTTAATTCTTTGTTGTCGCTGAGATAGCGATCTATAGCAACGTTCTTATCTGAAGAGTTTAATGTTACATCCTTCAGTGTACCGTCAGTGTAGAAACTCAATCCCAAACATTAGCCTTCAATTGAACAAATCTCAGTGGTAATGTACAGCCCACAACATTCACTGTTGCACAGATGTAGACACTTCACATTCTGCTCCTGTTTTTGAATGAGCTCCAACCCAGCTGGATGTGACTGTATGTCTGCTGTAAGAGAAAACAGAAAGATTACAGGATTATTAAGACGTAGCTGAAGTGTGCCTGAACAGTGCACACTGTCGCTTTAATTATATGAATGACTTCCTCCTAACTCAAGTTGTACAGTTAGAATAATCTGTTTATTGTATAACAATAGCTTCATACATTAAAGTATGAATAATATTACAGTGAAATTACCAAAGCTGCATTCATTGTGATTGTCACAATGAATAGGTTTTATTTCGATACATACATTTTAAGAAATTCGACCAAACAGTAACTAAAAATGACACTTTGTAACATTAAATGCCAGTTAACGACGCCTAACTTCTATTGTATCAACACAACTTATTTATCATCATTACTTGTAATAACATTGGTCTACATGTCATATGTGCTATTAATTCAAACCTAAAAGCACCGAAATAAAGCAACTAATACAGCCAATCAGAAAGCAGTAGTTTCTGTGGCCATGGTATAAATGGAAACTAAGTAACTAAGGCTAAAATAAGATCTGAGTCGCTATTACAAAACCTGCACAGAAGTCAGGATTTGCAAGTGATTGCCACGAGGAGTAAACAATGTGCTCATTCCAGCATGCTGTCCTGTAAGTTGCCTCAAATGTAACTGGCTGCACAATTGTCTGTAACGTGGAGATACAATATATATATATATACATATGTATATATATATATATATATATACATATATATATATATATATACATATATATACATATATATATATACACATATATATATACATATATATATATATATACATATATATATATATATATATATATATATATATATATATATATATATATATATATGTATATGTATATATATATATATAGATATACATATATATATATATCTATATAGATATATACATATATATAGATATATCTATATATATATAGATATATCTATATATATACACGTATATGTGTCAGTTAGAAGTGAGGAAATAAATCTTTATACTCACAGCAGAGGGAGAAAAAATGGCTTCAACTCCGACCTGTATTGGCTCTAGTCCGTTATCCCAGTTTGTGTCTCATCGATGTAACTGGTACGAGCACCGGGAGACTGACGAGGATCCGGTGTTTCCATCAGTCATCCGGTAACCGTCTATCGGCTCCGGTGCGTGCTGCTGAGCGCTGCTGGGTGTGTGTGCGTGTTGGTGTGTGTGCGTGTCCTCGTGTCGACACATCCACTTTTCCTCCCTTCGTCTTCCAGACAACAGCTGGTGACAACACAGACCAGCTCACGATGTCACGTCACCGCTACTCGGTGTCACGGCCCCCAGTATTTCACATTCAGCCGTGATTGGCTGCTGCGTGTCACGTGGATGACGCTGGCCTATCGGCGTTTAATGCTTTTATAAAGGAGGTGGACCGCGCCCCCCAGTTCGACGTCACGGCGGAGGCGGGATCAGTGGAAACGAGCATGATTGACACTTTTAAAAATGTAAATGAGGAAAATAATAATTCATTTGTGACATTAAGTATGTCTTTAAAAGACCATGAGAAATCTTTATTAAAAAATCTAAAATATAATTTTGGCAATCATTTTTTGTATGCGATTCTTTTATTAATTCCTTTCTTTTTTATATGAGTTTTTAAGCAATATATATATATATATGTAAGAGTATAGATAGAAAACTGTACATTTAAAGGATGAGTCCATTATTTAGGGATTTTATATCATTATATAGCCTCACAGTCGTGTTCCTTATGTATTTGAATCTGAACATAAACATTTTGGTTAAAATACGTATGTTTAAGCATCACAATGCTAATTTTCACAAGCCCTTCTAAAACGTGCCCTTACGTTTCTGCATATAAACTCCCTAGCCCGCCGCTTCATGTGGTTGTATGAGGTACTTATACACAGTCAGAAGCTCAGCAATGTACTGTTTTGGATGCCACCTTAGTTCGGATCAGAAAGTCACACAATAACACAAACAAACTATCGGATCGAGGCAGCGGCAGACAAGAAACTCCCGTTTTCTGCAAGTTAAAATGACTGTTTTTGTCAAAGGAGTCTGGTGGCTTTGGAGAGATTGATATCACGGCTTCTGTTCCTCAGGTAAAGTAGTGAGAACATTCTCAATATAGCGTACGCTTAAACTGATTTCGATTATTTTAGTTTAGCTGCTGTCCCCGTTCACAGCAGTACATTCCTTTTCCTCCATGCTCTCTAACCTACATCACTACATTTTGCAGAGGGCTGAGTGGGCTTTGCCATTTGAAAACTCGAGAAAAAAAACGCAGATGGAGTCGACCTTTAATGAAAAGTGCCAAAATATCTACGTACACTTGACTGTAAACGTCTGTGCGCGGAGCTTAAACACTCTTAGGTTTGATTCAGAGCCAGTTTTCTCAGTCATTAATGTGCATCTGAGGAGAAATGTTCAGAGCTGATTTATTACAGTGCTTTGCCAAGTGTTATTATCTGTACCACAGTATCGAGCGCTTTAATGGCCGTATAGCTCGAGACAGGACGCTCGGAAATCCTTTGCTGGCTCCATTTTGGAGAAGACTTTGTGTTATTTTCTATTTCCTGTGGAGACTTTATTGAACACACAGCGCACTGATGAGTCTATAAGCAATCCCCAGGACCGCTTTCTGTGATTCATTTCAGTTTAATTAAGCATGAATACAAGTTCTGAACTACAACTGTGGCTGAATGAAATTAATTTCAACACAAAGCTGCAGCGTAAGAGGAATAAATAAATGAAGGCCACGAGACGAACACGGCCAGAGATAAAGATGGAGAAGAAGCGTCGTGTGTGTGTGTGTGTGTGTGTGTGTGTGTGTGTGTGTGTGTGTGTGTGTGTGTGTGTGTGTGTGTGTGTGTGTGTGTGTGTGTGAGTGAGTGAGTGAAACGGAGAGACAATAAATCCTGATTGCATGTGACCTGTTTATGGATCGTCGAGACAAGGTCAGCAGTGAACTGTGACGTGTGACTGTGTCTCTTCTCTGTTGTTGTGCATGTTATCCTCCTAAAAAGAAGTCGTCCATTTGGTGATGAGTTAATCGACAGAAACTTGATCAGAAAACAAGCTATTATAAAACAAAAATGTCAAATATTCCCTGTTTCTAGCTTCTTTAATGTCTTTTCATACCACTCTAAATAGAATATCTCTCAGTTTTAAACTGTTGCTCAAACAGAACAAGTGATTTGAAAACGCCACCCATTCTACACATAAAGTGGACTTTCTGTGTGTGAGTTATCAGTGAATGCTTGAATCTGAAGCATACATACAGTTTATTAATACAGGCTGCCTTCACACTTACATCAGGCTAAATACAGACATACAGTGGAAAAGGCTTATGGTGATCATGTCTGTCCGGGTCAGATTGATCCCTATAAAGAGGCAAAGCCCCTCCCCTTTTGGTAGACCACCATAGGTGTCAGGATTTTGGGTTTTGTTTAATTGTTTCTTCTGTTTTATTTCGACTTTCCCTGCCTCTTGTGTTCACTTCACTTCCTGCCCTTGTCTGTTTCCCGCCTCTGTGATTGTCTTGGTTGAACCCTGCTGTGTCTCCTGGCCTGCACCAGTGTATTTAAACCCGTGTGTCCCTTGTCTCGTTGTCTCACTGCTGTGGTACCTGGTCTGCTGTGCTCTGTTCTGCCCTGATATGCTCATTCATGGTATGTTCCCTGTGTTGGTCTTTGTCCTTTTGGCAATCCATGGCAAAATGCAGACGGGATAACAAAAATATTGTCTTTCGCTGTTGACGAACTATTTTTTGCTGAAAAAAGGACCCATAGCGGGAACCGAAGGGGAGGGACTTCGGCTCTCTCATAATCATTATTACCAATTATTTTGTTTTTTCTTTATTTCTTATACGGATTACCATCTAATTGAAATTTGTATTTAGTACCTTAATACAAATGAATGAAATCGGACGACAACGTCAGGCTCTGAATAATGAAACCGATGCTGAAATGCCTTAAACCTGCATTCTCTCTGATGGCCATCAGCATGTCTGTCACACTGCTGCTGATATGAGCTGCCAACTTCCTACTTTCTGGCTCCCCACTAATTACTACACAGCACCTGTGATGATTTGTGCTTCTTACTTCAGATTCTTTATGTTCTTTGAGACTTTCGGCCGGCTTCGTTCTGCTCCCTGCTGAATGTTCAGTGTTCAGCTCACAGAACCAGAGCAGAGCAGCAGCTGTGGCACCAAATTGTACCGTCACTGTTCGGATAGTAATGGCTTCGGCTTCACGGAGAGACGTTTTCAAGAGGGTTAAGTTAACCCATGCTAGGCAGCCAATTATCCTGGCTTCATTGCAGAGCAAATTGCAGTTCATCAATGGATATTGAAGGTTTCCAGGAGTGCAAATGATTTGTATGAAGCGAGCTACAGTAGCCTTATTGTTTCTGACCACAACAGCTGTGCCGCAGCAGGTTAGACTCTTATGAAGTCGTCTTTGAGGAGCAAAGAAAGAGGTACATTGTTACTTTGCATTCGGTAGTTATGTCATTATTCTGTCACAGTGGGGCTGTCTCCAATACCATTGTTGTAGCTTCAAAGTTCAGTGAGAAATATTATTATTATTATTATATATTTGAAGCCTAGACGGGGGAGTCTACCACCACAAGCTGCCATACTTTCCATAAACTTGTTTAGTCCTTATTCTGTCCTTTACATTCTGTTATTGTCTCAAGACAGATGAGGAAAAAATCAGATGAACCTTTTTATTGCAAAATGTGCAATAATCACATCAAATAAGTTACAGCGACAGCACATAATAAACACATTTTCTTATATGTAGACCTATAAGTAAGTCAATAGACTGTCTCCAATGAAAACATATCAAATAAAAGATCTGTCTTCCACTGAGACTGGTTCGAGCAAGGGCTCCGGAAGCAAGTTGGCAGGAAGTGGGGAAGGATCTCCAGTTTTATTATTGTTATTAACTTGAAATATAAAATATATTCCATTATTTTTGAAGGATCAATGAATAATTATCACTTAGACTTTCAGTTGTGATGAACAGCAGCCCCAATACAGTCGCTTATTTGTCGGTTTATAGTCTCAAACAGCATTTCACTTAAAAGAAAATGGAGATTATTGTTTCCCCCTGCAGCAGCTTGTTTACAACCAATCTGTTTGTATGAATGAGGTAATCGATTAACAGCTGACACATGTATTCATACTATTTATTATTGCTAATGAGAATTCATGAGGCTGAATTGAATGCCAGATTTCACTTTCAACACTCAAAGTCGCACTGCTCCATCTATTGTCATTGAAGCAGCTGCAGAGTACAGAGTCTATTTGGACTAATGTTGTCATTGAAGCTCTATCCCATTGAAGTGTGGTATTTAATATCACTTATGTATTTTTATGATAGAGTACCTTCTTAAATAATAGATATAGAAAGAGTGAAGCTGAATGTAAACCGTCTTCTTAGTTTTTGGGAGATTTTCTTCCACAGGAAATGAATTCTGCTGCAGTAGTGAACTCACCGCTGAGGTTCCAGAATGACCAAATAAATCACAGATAACACATTACGTAATACAAGTTATGTGCAGTACAATTAAACAAAAACATACATCCCCTGTGAGGGCAACATGTGTGTGTGGCGAGAGAAGAAATATTTCTTTATAATCAAATCCCAGAGGGTTTACATCAAGTCCAGAGAAGGAATTAGCCGTTTTCAGCGAGAGCCAGCTTGCATCTTCGTATGGATTCAGAGTGGAGCTCTTTGATAGGGTTTGCATTTTCTAAAGATGCTCTCAATCAGAGGGGCTTCTGAATTCATCCCAATGTTTTCCTTTGCTGCTGTATAAAATATTAGCCCAGGAGAGCGAGTTCCGTCAAAGAAAATGTTCTTTAAAGTTAAAGAGGCAGAGGGCGGGCGGGTGCTGAGCTGTGTATGAATATATAGATGGAAACACACACACACACGTGCTCCCTCTGTATTACGTAGATTGCATTTCTCATTCCCTTTCTGCGGCTGTCCTCGTGTGTCTCCGCCTGGCCTCTTCCTCCAGCTGTTGCTTTGATATTAGCTTCATGAAATCCGTGTCAACACCACAGACGCGAGTAATCTGCCTCCACCGAAAGGGCCCGTTCAGATCTCTCATTCTCTTCTCATCTCCCTGCGTCCTTCTCAGTCTTTAATCCTCGGCAGAATACAAGAACCTTCAGTCGTCGCTCTTTTCTTCTTCTTCGTGACTTAGTGCAAGTTGGGTGAAAGGATGTAATGCTTTTTTTTTCATCATGTCTCAGTGGACATCTGACTGTGCAGCTTTGATAAGGTTTTGCTCCAGGTGTCCTGATAGTCGGGTTCAATGTGTCGTCCTCTGCTCGCCCCTTTAAGCACCGAGGCTGTCGGGGGACAACACATGTTTAATTCCAAAACTCCATCACCATGAAGCATCAGCCAGCGTGGTGGAGAAGGATCCTGAGCAAATCAGCATTAAATAAAAAATGTAATTTATTCACTTTATCTAAAGTGGACTATTTATGCCTTATAAAGCATTTATTAAGTGTTTTGTGTGACCTCATCTAAAGTGAGGATTATTTATGCTTGGTTAAAATGAATAATTAAATAAGTAAATGTAAACTAATATGCAAAGCTCCTGGTTAGCTCTAGTCTAGTCTAGCCATGTTCTCCTGAAGGATGATATCTCTGTTTGTTTGTTTCTTACATGCATGAGTGCCTGAGAGGTTTGTATTTAACAGTACATTGTTTGCATCTTGCAATAAATATTGATATGTTCTTGATCATTTTGTGTTTTGTCTATTTGCCTTTTATGTGTTTTGAGGCACTGCTGGCCTTTCAATGTCATTTATAAATGCTTTGTAAGGCATAAATAGTCCTCACTTTAGATGAGGTCACATGAAACACTTTACTAAGGAGTAGTAACTACCTTAATAAATCATGAATTAATCATGATTTGCAGTATGAATACGCGTTTATAAAGCATATATTAACATAGTCCCGAACCATTATATATATAAATGCATGAATAATGTACATCTAAATAAGTTATGAATCATTTACTAACACTTTATAAATGATCTTATAAATCATCTACAACTCCTTAATAAATAGTTTGTAAAATATATAACACTTAATTTACAAATGGAGAATCCATCATTTCTAAAGTATGAAAACACAATAATGAAGCACATAATAGACCAGCTTATTAATCAAGAATAAAACATTCATAACTGTTGTTATGAACTGCATATACTAATGAATTATTAATGTAGGAACAATGCTTTATAAATGATGAATTAAGTGTTTACTCATACTTAACTAATGCTTCATAGTGTGTAGTTATTATAAAGTGTTACCTAAACATGTACTCAGTGAGCTTTAGAGCTGCTAGTAGGATGAATTGTTTACCTTTGCACAGAGCCAGGCTAGCTGCTACCCCTGTTGCTAAGCTAAGTTATTAGCTTCATCTTTAGCATACAGACATGAGAGTGTATCTATTTTTATTCAATTCAATTTATTTTTGTATAGCCCAAAATTACAAATTTGCCTCATCGGGCTTTACAATCTGTACACATGTGACATCCTCTGTCCCGGAACCCTCACATAGGAACAGGAAAAACTCCCCCCAAAAGAACCCTATAATGGGAAGAAAAGAGGGAGAAACCTGTGGGAGAGCAACAGAGGAGGGATCCCTCTCCCAGGATGGACAGAAGTGCAATAGATGTCATGTGTACAGAATGAACACTATGCAGGAGGCAAGACCAGAGACAGACAGAGAGAGAGACAGACATAGAGAGAGAGAGACAGAGAGAGAGACAGACAGATAGACAGACAGATGTGATGGACAACCACCCACTCAAAGCAGTTTCACACTACCCAAAATTACAAAATTACAAATTTGCATCATCGGGCTTTACAATCTGTACACAGAGAGACAGACAGATGTGATGGACAACCACCCACTCAAAGCAGTTTCACACTACATATGAGTCACACCCATTAATACACTGGCAGGGGCTACCATCCAAGGTGCCACCTGCCAATCAGGACAAACACTCTCACACATTTACACACCGTAGCACAGTTACGGGAGCAATTGAAGAACGACCCTGTGTCTCATCCTGTGTCTCATCTTAATACTTGAATTGTTTGCTGTCAGGTCTATCCTCTTCTTCATCGTCCTCCCTCGACCTCTTCCTCGATCCGCCCGGACGTGGGTCCTTCTCCTCCTCTTCCGCAGCACCCTCATCTTCAGACACCTCAATATTGACACTACTGCTTTTTTTGCTGCTCCTCTCCTCTCCTACTCTGTTAGTCTTTCTCTTCCTTTTCTTGGATGGACCAGGCAGAGGATCTTCTTCAGGGTTGGGGTCATTTACAGTTGTATTGTTATAACCGTTGAAGTTGGTGTCACTGTTGGTGCTGCTTTCAGCAGAATCATCCCACCATCTGCTTTTTTTGCTGCTCCTCTCCTCAATGTCCTCTCCGTCGTCCTCTCTTGACCTCTTCGATGACACTCCAGGCAGGGGGTCTTCTTCATGCCCCTGGTTGACTCCAACCTCAACCCAAGCACTGCAACCAGCCACTTCTGCATCTTCATCGTAATTCTTGTTGAGGCTGTTGTGGTTTTCTTGGTGGTCCTCCTCCTGGTCTTCATTGTTGTCCTGGATTTCATGGTTCAGGTTTTCATTGTTGTCCTGGATTTCATGGTTCAGGTTTTCATTGTTGTCCTGGATTTCATGGTTCAGGTTTTCATTGTTGTCCTGGATTTCATGGTTCAGGTTTTCATTGTTGTCCTGGATTTCATGGTTCAGGTTTTCATTGTTGTCCTGGATTTCATGGTTCAGGTTTTCATTGTTGTCCTGGATTTCATGGTTCAGGTTTTCATTGTTGTCCTGGATTTCATGGTTCAGGTTTTCATTGTTGTCCTGGATTTCATGGTTCAGGTTTTCATTGTTGTCCTGGATTTCATGGTTCAGGTTTTCATTGTTGTCCTCAATTTCCTCAAACAACAGCCGTCGACCCACACGATCGAAGGGCCAATGCCGTTGTTGTCGTACTTGTCGTAGTCGTCGTAGTCGTAGTCGTTGTAGTCGTAGTTGTTGTTGTCGTAGTTGTTGTCGTAGTTGTTGTTGTCGTTGTAGAAGTAGTCGTTGTCGTCGTTGTCGTCGTAGTCGTAGTTGTTGTACTCTGAGGAACAATCCGTACCCCAATCTAATTCGCGGTTGATCCCCTGCTTCAGGTACAGGTATGGTGACTTGAAAGTCTACAAGGTAAAGAAGCATTTTATCATTATCATTATCAATTTACCATTTATTGCATTAAACTAAAAAATGAGTCTTCCTTAAAGGTGGAGTCTGAAATTCTTCCAGTTAAAAAGATAGATGAAATAATTTCCAAAATTCACAACATGTTTTTTTACGAGCAAAATATCAATATTTGTGGGCATTTGCCTTTCAAAAACAACATTTTCAATGTGGCCGGTTTGTTCTCCTGCTTGCCACACACCAGGCTCACCTGTATTGACAGGCATTCAAAGCTTTATTCGAAAACCTCAATAGAAGCTTTGAATGAATTATATATATATATATATATATATATATATATATATATATATATATATATATATATATATGTGTGGTACAGCCCTTGTGGCTTATTCTGATTCATATTCTTTGTTTCCTTTTTAAAGAGCCAGGGCTGTGAGTGAACAATGGATATTTGTTTCAGTGCAAACAGAACAGACAGCTGGCAGAGCATGAGGAGATAATCCCTTAATTTAACAAAATGTGTTTTTGGATTAGAATCACAGACTCCATCTTTAAACAGCTTTTGGAAAGATTGTACATTACAGAGAGGTCTTTAAATTGATAAACTAAGTACTTACCACGATGGAACCTTCTCCGATCAGATCCGTCTCCACTTCCGTTCATTTCGACTATACTGGTCAGTAGTTTATGCCACAAATAATAGCTGCAGTTTGTCTCCGAACAAAAATGTTGGCTGTTGGGTCTGAGTGTTCATCTGTGCACACTGATAGAGGCTGACTCATGGAATCATGGACTCATGGAATCATGACATTCTAGAACTCATGGAACTCATGACTCATGGAATCCGTGATGTCACAGATCATATGATCTGTGACATCACGGATTCCATGAGTCATGAGTTCCATGAGTTCTAGAATGTCATGATTCCATTGATTGTGTACATTACTGTGTATATGGTGTTGTTTTTTCTCAACAAATCATATGAAAAGACACAAACCAGCAATCAATTGCTTTTCACCAGTATTGCCTGTAGGCCTGTCAGACTATGTAGCCAAAGTCTGACAGGCCTGTATCTTAATCCTCTGTGCCTCTATGCTACCGGAGCTACAATGCTAATGTTGCTGCCAGTAACTATGATACCGTTTATGAGACTTTTTGTTTCAAACCTAGCAGCTGCATTTGCATGCGGATATTTTGCCAAGAGAATATCTTTTATGATATGAGGCAAATGTGTTATTGCACAGTTCTGGAAACTAAGAAACACAAGTAATGAGTTTTTCGTCCAACTCATAATTCAATCAGTGGTTTTTCCTTCGTTTTTTTTAAACTTTTCAAACATACAAGAATGTCTTTAGGAGTTAGAGGACACTTGAAATGCCAACATGAAGCTACATAATGAAAATGAAATGTGTAGTGTGTGGCTCATATAAGAAGCTTCAACTTAATTGTATGGATTTTGGAAGTAAAGGAACTGGAAATCGTCGAATGATGTGGCATAGTTTTAGTAACAATTCCAGTGAATTCTGAAATTGTGCTGCATAAACTGCATTCCTCAGTCTAAGAAAAGGCTTTTAAAGAAAATCAAATGGTCAGTGTTTGAACAATCTGGTAAAATGTATCATTTTACAAATAAAACACAGACTCAGTGTCACAAACTGCAATTGCTGCACACTTACAAAGAGTGTATTTTTGAATTCAACTTGGAGTCACCTTGAACTAAATTGATAGAACTCTATAAAACCTTTAGATATTCAAAAACACAACGGAGGATGATGCTTCCCAGCGAATATATACCGTATGTTTTAACATCTGCTCTTGGTAGCAACAGTCACATTTCACTTCATCAGCATTTTATGAATTCTCAAAGATACGGCTCACGTGCTGCATTTCCTTTCTCACTGTTACAAATTGCATTTTAAGTACAACGTGGGACCGCTTGAATATGAAACTCTCACTTCCATTTCTCCCCCGGTCGCCCTCATCTTGTCTCCAGAAACTGCAGGAATACCTGGCACGCTTCTCGAGGTGATATGATCAGCTGCTCGCCTTCAAGCCCACAGGCTGGACCTTCAGCCAGCAGGTGGAATCAGTGGAAGATATTCAGCCTCAGATCAGTGGCAACATCTCTATCTGTGGTACATCCTTCAGCACGGTTATAATCAGAGGAAGTAACACATGTATAATCATAGAGTATCAACAGAGAAACACAAAATATTCCTCAAATAGTTTGAGGAAACCGATTGCCTTGAACCATTAAAGTTGCATTAACTCAATACAAATACTAAGTTAGATGCAATGAATTCATTTTAACAAATGTGATTTTTTTGACCACAACATTACACATTATGCCAAAATTTATCCACACAGCTGCCAACATAAAACAATATATCACTGATCAAATACATTGTGCTCACAACAAACATTTTTTCAAAAATGATAAACTGAAAGGAGTCATGAAAACTTTTTGTATTTTCTCTTAACAAAATGTTGGACTTGCTTAACAACTGGCCAGCTGGGTTTGAAATTGACAATAGATAAGAACCAAACACAACAACCGCTATCACCAATAGAGTGACTATCAACAACCTATGGACTATTTTTAATAGACTCTTTGACAGAACACTGATGGCAAATGTTAGTGGAATTGGGTGCGGGCGGTCAACCTTGTCAAAATGTTGGTAGGGAAAAGACAATATTTCTTTGTTTAGATCCTCCAAAGAGAAATATTTCTTTTTCATCATACCTTTCAAACACAGGGCCAGCTCAACAGGAACCACACCTTCACACAGGTCATGCAGTATGTCAGGTGGGAATCCTGTGATCGGGTGGAAATATGACAGATGATCAGAGAGGACACAACTTTTTTTGAAACCGTAATCATTTTCACAACCATCAATTTGTATTTCTTGAACAAGGCAATCATGTTGATTTTTTGTCCTCATCTCACATGGTTGCATCTGATATCTGCATGTCTTCCTTGGAAGTGAGGCAAAACCGACAACAGTATAAACCTCTAAAACTCCTTGAATCCAGCTAGGCCATGTGCACCGAGGTTATCGGCTGCAACACAGTGGACTGTACCTTTGAGACGCTGACCAAGTGTCTCGATATAGACACCTTGCTCTTGCAGGGTCTTTAGGTCGTTCAAGAGTGGCGCAAACACTTTTGCATATCCAAAAATCTGTATTTCATCTGTATTGCAAAATAGGGCAAGTTGTATACAGTGTGGTGCTGAGCGACACTTCAGTGGCAGGCTAGCCAATGTCCAATAAACTGCACATGTTTTGTAGATTTTCCTTGAGGTTCCGAGAGGGTTTACAACTTCAAAATCATCAATATATAGAATGACAGGTAATTTGAGTCCCTCACTGGAGAGAAGTGGATTTTCCTGACAGTAAGAGCCATCTCGAAATGAAGAATACTGACCAGGCTGTTGTGTGGTAGCTTCTTGGACTTTCTCCAATACATCTGCTTTTTTCAGCAACTCCTGCAGAGATGAGAGAATGGGCACATACATACATGTATGCTGTGAAGACTCAATAAGGTACTCCACAGGGTTAACAAGTGGAAACTTGTTTTCATAATATGACTTCCTCCTCTTAGCAGTTGACAATGGAGCATCATATGTAATTGATTTGTGCAAAACGTTACTCTCTGAGACTGCCTGGACAACATCACTTACAACTGTGGCAGTAAAAGGGCAGTTATGTTTCTTCAGTACCTTCGTAACAGCTTCTTCTACGAGAGGTTTTGAGAGTGAAAACAACTCATCGACATGCTCAATGATTTACTGTGTTGCCCTCTCTGATACATGAAGAATAGTTTGCAGTTTCAAAAAGAAGGCTGCCAAATTATGTTGCAATTGGTCAGCTAAACCGTCAGTGCTGCTATATATATATATATTTATATATATAAAAAATTTTTTTTACAAATATATTTAAAAAAAGAAGTCCTTGGATTATGATCCAATTTTTCTCTTACTTTTACAGCAAACATACAATATTATGCATTGCAAGCAATTTAACTCATGCATTCTTGCAATATACAGTATAAAAAGGGCAAGACTAAAAGTACACTACCATGCAAGCAGCTATGTGACGCTGTACTCAAAATGCTAATATCAAAATGTTGACGTGATCACAATGCTAACATAGCAATGTTCAGCATTAAACACAAAGTACAGCTGAAGCTTATGGGAATGCCAATAGGTTCATAAACCAAAGTATTGGATAAATAAAAAAGGAACTAATGGTGACACTGGGAAAAGTAAAGGGATCCCTTTTACAATACATCTTGAGGGGGGAATGGTTGTGGCTCGACCGACCCACCGACCGTCAGAATGACAGACCAACACGGCTGTATGTGGATCATGGTTCTTCAGATCTAATTTAAATTCAGTTTATAACTTCTTAAACAGCCACTGGCTCTGACGCCTCCCTGGTTGATACCAATGTACAAAAGAAGGCCCTTAAGTACCAATGTACCCCAGTAGAGAGGAGACCTTGCTGGGCTGATAGTCTGGACCCCAAAAATCAAAGATCAACAGTGTCATGTTCTCGATCCAAAGATAAGCACAAATACTAATTTAGGCCCACAGTAGCCCGAGGCCAAAGGGGTCAACTGTGTTCTACTTGCATGTGATGTTACACGACACCCACTGTTTCTAAGGGTACCCCTGCGATGAGTGGCATGAAACAGGTTCGGCCCGGCCGACAGCAGACTCTCTAGCGCTCATGGCCTTGGGTGCTGTAGCCGTGTTAGCTGTGTAAACCTAGAGCTCTGTTCATATACGAACTGTGGATGACAGAGCTGTGAGATCATCGCTGGCACTGGAACAATGGCCAAATACGTGACACTGATAAAACAGACCTCGGGAGGGGGGGGGGGGGGGGGGGGGGGGTGACGCCTACACATGTCACATCAACAAGACGTCATCTGGACATTTATCTTTTTTTCAGGACAAATACTGTGTCCACAAGTAACTAGAAAGAGTGCACTCAGATCTCTGCGACCACCACTGCTGTGTTGTGCGATGTCAGGAATTTAACCCACAATGGGCTAACCTCCTGTCGAAACACTAAAGCCTCCTAAAACACACTTCCGTCAAACGCAGAAACAAGCTGCAACAAGTCGTAGTTCAAGAAATGATACAATCTTCATAAAAACTGAATCAAACCCACCAAGATGTCCGTCCGTGTGGCAGCAGCTGAGTGGCGGCGATGTTGTTTACATCAGTTCCTTAATCCATAATGTTGCTTTTATGCTTTGTTGTACAGCAACCAAGTGAAAAAAACAACACAATTCACACTCAGCCGAGCAGGAGCGAGTATATCTGATCTTTGACGCAACAAAACGTTGGCTTCCATGAACAACGATACAAATCAAATCTTCAAAGTGCTGCAGTGGTATCCATTTCCTCGCAGCCACACATTTAATCGGTGTTTAGATGCGTTCCTCTGCGGACTGCATTTCTCTCCACTTTGGCTCAGGCCCGCAGGTCATCTGGCTGAGCCTCTCAGACGTAACGTGACTCTGATAATACCACTCACGCCAGTGAAGAAAGCTTTTAATGATCAGATGCATTTCATGTTGAACTTTGTTCTGACAGCAGTGGCTGTGAAAAAGAAAAACATTCTTCGCTAATGACGCATAAAGAATTTACACTCAGACACATGACTGTTCATAAACCTGCATGTAATTATCAGCTACAATTATACAACTTTAATACAGCACATAACGTGCGTATATGTTGGGGAGGACCAGGACTGTATGCTTACTCTACATTTTTGTTTGAATTTGATCGACTAATCATAATTTAACTGCTCCAAAAAGATGTTGCATTAAATGTTACTTTTACTTTGTGAATGCTCCTTTATAGAGCCAGCATTATATATCTTCCCTTGGTTATAGCTAATGGTTTACTAGAGATTCAAACTTAGTCTTTATATTGTTTTGGCAGTAAAACAATTGGCACATGCAGCTTGAATTAGTGATAATAACAGAAGTCTTGATAATAAATATAATGGAGGAAAATACTGAGCTGTTAATTCTTTGTTGTCGCTGAGATAGCGATCTATAGCAACGTTCTTATCTGAAGAGTTTAATGTTACATCCTTCAGTGTACCGTCAGTGTAGAAACTCAATCCCAAACATTAGCCTTCAATTGAACAAATCTCAGTGGTAATGTACAGCCCACAACATTCACTGTTGCACAGATGTAGACACTTCACATTCTGCTCCTGTTTTTGAATGAGCTCCAACCCAGCTGGATGTGACTGTATGTCTGCTGTAAGAGAAAACAGAAAGATTACAGGATTATTAAGACGTAGCTGAAGTGTGCCTGAACAGTGCACACTGTCGCTTTAATTATATGAATGACTTCCTCCTAACTCAAGTTGTACAGTTAGAATAATCTGTTTATTGTATAACAATAGCTTCATACATTAAAGTATGAATAATATTACAGTGAAATTACCAAAGCTGCATTCATTGTGATTGTCACAATGAATAGGTTTTATTTCGATACATACATTTTAAGAAATTCGACCAAACAGTAACTAAAAATGACACTTTGTAACATTAAATGCCAGTTAACGACGCCTAACTTCTATTGTATCAACACAACTTATTTATCATCATTACTTGTAATAACATTGGTCTACATGTCATATGTGCTATTAATTCAAACCTAAAAGCACCGAAATAAAGCAACTAATACAGCCAATCAGAAAGCAGTAGTTTCTGTGGCCATGGTATAAATGGAAACTAAGTAACTAAGGCTAAAATAAGATCTGAGTCGCTATTACAAAACCTGCACAGAAGTCAGGATTTGCAAGTGATTGCCACGAGGAGTAAACAATGTGCTCATTCCAGCATGCTGTCCTGTAAGTTGCCTCAAATGTAACTGGCTGCACAATTGTCTGTAAGGTGGAGATACAATATATATATATATACATATGTATATATATATATATATATACATATATATATATATACATATATATATATATACATATATACATATATATACATATATATATATATATACATATATATATATATATATATACATATATATATACATATATATATACATATATATATATACATATATATATACATATATATATATATATATATATATATATATATATATATATATATATACATATATATATACATATATATATATATATATATATATATATATATATATATATATATGTATATGTATATATATACATATATATATATATATACATATATATATATATATATATATGTATATGTATATGTATATATATATATATACATATACATATATATATATATCTATATAGATATATACATATATATAGATATATGTATATATATATAGATATATCTATATATATACACGTATATGTGTCAGTTAGAAGTGAGGAAATAAATCTTTATACTCACAGCAGAGGGAGAAAAAATGGCTTCAACTCCGACCTGTATTGGCTCTAGTCCGTTATCCCAGTTTGTGTCTCATCGATGTAACTGGTACGAGCACCGGGAGACTGACGAGGATCCGGTGTTTCCATCAGTCATCCGGTAACCGTCTATCGGCTCCGGTGCGTGCTGCTGAGCGCTGCTGGGTGTGTGTGCGTGTCCTCGTGTCGACACATCCACTTTTCCTCCCTTCGTCTTCCAGACAACAGCTGGTGACAACACAGACCAGCTCACGATGTCACGTCACCGCTACTCGGTGTCACGGCCCCCGGTATTTCACATTCAGCCGTGATTGGCTGCTGCGTGTCACGTGGATGACGCTGGCCTATCGGCGTTTAATGCTTTTATAAAGGCGGTGGACCGCGCCCCCCAGTTCGACGTCACGGCGGAGGCGGGATCAGTGGAAACGAGCATGATTGACACTTTTAAAAATGTAAATGAGGAAAATAATAATTCATTTGTGACATTAAGTATGTCTTTAAAAGACCATGAGAAATCTTTATTAAAAAATCTAAAATATAATTTTGGCAATCATTTTTTGTATGCGATTCTTTTATTAATTCCTTTCTTTTTTATATGAGTTTTTAAGCAATATATATATATATATGTAAGAGTATAGATAGAAAACTGTACATTTAAAGGATGAGTCCATTATTTAGGGATTTTATATCATTATATAGCCTCACAGTCGTGTTCCTTATGTATTTGAATCTGAACATAAACATTTTGGTTAAAATACGTATGTTTAAGCATCACAATGCTAATTTTCACAAGCCCTTCTAAAACGTGCCCTTACGTTTCTGCATATAAACTCCCTAGCCCGCCGCTTCATGTGGTTGTATGAGGTACTTATACACAGTCAGAAGCTCAGCAATGTACTGTTTTGGATGCCACCTTAGTTCGGATCAGAAAGTCACACAATAACACAAACAAACTATCGGATCGAGGCAGCGGCAGACAAGAAACTCCCGTTTTCTGCAAGTTAAAATGACTGTTTTTGTCAAAGGAGTCTGGTGGCTTTGGAGAGATTGATATCACGGCTTCTGTTCCTCAGGTAAAGTAGTGAGAACATTCTCAATATAGCGTACGCTTAAACTGATTTAGATTATTTTAGTTTAGCTGCTGTCCCCGTTCACAGCAGTACATTCCTTTTCCTCCATGCTCTCTAACCTACATCACTACATTTTGCAGAGGGCTGAGTGGGCTTTGCCATTTGAAAACTCGAGAAAAAAAACGCAGATGGAGTCGACCTTGCATGAAAAGTGCCAAAATATCTACGTACACTTGACTGTAAACGTCTGTGCGCGGAGCTTAAACACTCTTAGGTTTGATTCAGAGCCAGTTTTCTCAGTCATTAATGTGCATCTGAGGAGAAATGTTCAGAGCTGATTTATTACAGTGCTTTGCCAAGTGTTATTATCTGTACCACAGTATCGAGCGCTTTAATGGCCGTATAGCTCGAGACAGGACGCTCGGAAATCCTTTGCTGGCTCCATTTTGGAGAAGACTTTGTGTTATTTTCTATTTCCTGTGGAGACTTTATTGAACACACAGCGCACTGATGAGTCTATAAGCAATCCCCAGGACCGCTTTCTGTGATTCATTTCAGTTTAATTAAGCATGAATACAAGTTCTGAACTACAACTGTGGCTGAATGAAATTAATTTCAACACAAAGCTGCAGCGTAAGAGGAATAAATAAATAAAGGCCACGAGACGAACACGGCCAGAGATAAAGATGGAGAAGAAGCGTCGTGTGTGTGTGTGTGTGTGTGTGTGTGTGTGTGTGTGTGTGTGTGTGTGTGTGTGTGTGTGTGTGTGTGTGTGTGTGTGAGTGAGTGAGTGAAACGGAGAGACAATAAATCCTGATTGCATGTGACCTGTTTATGGATCGTGGAGACAAGGTCAGCAGTGAACTGTGATGTGTGACTGTGTCTCTTCTCTGTTGTTGTGCATGTTATCCTTCTAAAAAGAAGTCGTCCATTTGGTGATGAGTTAATCGACAGAAACTTGATCAGAAAACAAGCTATTATAAAACAAAAATGTCAAATATTCCCTGTTTCTAGCTTCTTTAATGTCTTTTCATACCACTCTAAATAGAATATCTCTCAGTTTTAAACTGTTGCTCAAACAGAACAAGTGATTTGAAAACGCCACCCATTCTACACATAAAGTGGACTTTCTGTGTGTGAGTTATCAGTGAATGCTTGAATCTGAAGCATACATACAGTTTATTAATACAGGCTGCCTTCACACTTACATCAGGCTAAATACAGACATACAGTGGAAAAGGCTTATGGTGATCATGTCTGTCGGGGTCAGATTGATCCCTATAAAGAGGCAAAGCCCCTCCCCTTTTGGTAGACCACCATAGGTGTCAGGATTTTGGGTTTTGTTTAATTGTTTCTTCTGTTTTATTTCGACTTTCCCTGCCTCTTGTGTTCACTTCACTTCCTGCCCTTGTCTGTTTCCCGCCTCTGTGATTGTCTTGGTTGAACCCTGCTGTGTCTCCTGGCCTGCACCAGTGTATTTAAACCCGTGTGTCCCTTGTCTCGTTGTCTCACTGCTGTGGTACCTGGTCTGCTGTGCTCTGTTCTGCCCTGATATGCTCATTCATGGTATGTTCCCTGTGTTGGTCTTTGTCCTTTTGGCAATCCATGGCAAAATGCAGACGGGATAACAAAAATATTGTCTTTCGCTGTTGACGAACTATTTTTTGCTGAAAAAAGGACCCATAGCGGGAACCGAAGGGGAGGGACTTCGGCTCTCTCATAATCATTATTACCAATTATTTTGTTTTTTCTTTATTTCTTATACGGATTACCATCTAATTGAAATTTGTATTTAGTACCTTAATACAAATGAATGAAATCGGACGACAACGTCAGGCTCTGAATAATGAAACCGATGCTGAAATGCCTTAAACCTGCATTCTCTCTGATGGCCATCAGCATGTCTGTCACACTGCTGCTGATATGAGCTGCCAACTTCCTACTTTCTGGCTCCCCACTAATTACTACACAGCACCTGTGATGATTTGTGCTTCTTACTTGAGATTCTTTATGTTCTTTGAGACTTTCGGCCGGCTTCGTTCTGCTCCCTGCTGAATGTTCAGTGTTCAGCTCACAGAACCAGAGCAGAGCAGCAGCTGTGGCACCAAATTGTACCGTCACTGTTCGGATAGTAATGGCTTCGGCTTCACGGAGAGACGTTTTCAAGAGGGTTAAGTTAACCCATGCTAGGCAGCCAATTATCCTGGCTTCATTGCAGAGCAAATTGCAGTTCATCAATGGATATTGAAGGTTTCCAGGAGTGCAAATGATTTGTATGAAGCGAGCTACAGTAGCCTTATTGTTTCTGACCACAACAGCTGTGCCGCAGCAGGTTAGACTCTTATGAAGTCGTCTTTGAGGAGCAAAGAAAGAGGTACATTGTTACTTTGCATTCGGTAGTTATGTCATTATTCTGTCACAGTGGGGCTGTCTCCAATACCATTGTTGTAGCTTCAAAGTTCAGTGAGAAATATTATTATTATTATTATATATTTGAAGCCTAGACGGGGGAGTCTACCACCACAAGCTGCCATACTTTCCATAAACTTGTTTAGTCCTTATTCTGTCCTTTACATTCTGTTATTGTCTCAAGACAGATGAGGAAAAAATCAGATGAACCTTTTTATTGCAAAATGTGCAATAATCACATCAAATAAGTTACAGCGACAGCACATAATAAACACATTTTCTTATATGTAGACCTATAAGTAAGTCAATAGACTGTCTCCAATGAAAACATATCAAATAAAAGATCTGTCTTCCACTGAGACTGGTTCGAGCAAGGGCTCCGGAAGCAAGTTGGCAGGAAGTGGGGAAGGATCTCCAGTTTTATTATTGTTATTAACTTGAAATATAAAATATATTCCATTATTTTTGAAGGATCAATGAATACTTATCACTTAGACTTTCAGTTGTGATGAACAGCAGCCCCAATACAGTCGCTTATTTGTCGGTTTATAGTCTCAAACAGCATTTCACTTAAAAGAAAATGGAGATTATTGTTTCCCCCTGCAGCAGCTTGTTTACAACCAATCTGTTTGTATGAATGAGGTAATCGATTAACAGCTGACACATGTATTCATACTATTTATTATTGCTAATGAGAATTCATGAGGCTGAATTGAATGCCAGATTTCACTTTCAACACTCAAAGTCGCACTGCTCCATCTATTGTCATTGAAGCAGCTGCAGAGTACAGAGTCTATTTGGACTAATGTTGTCATTGAAGCTCTATCCCATTGAAGTGTGGTATTTAATATCACTTATGTATTTTTATGATAGAGCACCTTCTTAAATAATAGATATAGAAAGAGTGAAGCTGAATGTAAACCGTCTTCTTAGTTTTTGGGAGATTTTCTTCCACAGGAAATGAATTCTGCTGCAGTAGTGAACTCACCGCTGAGGTTCCAGAATGACCAAATAAATCACAGATAACACATTACGTAATACAAGTTAGGTGCAGTACAATTAAACAAAAACATACATCCCCTGTGAGGGCAACATGTGTGTGTGGCGAGAGAAGAAATATTTCTTTATAATCAAATCCCAGAGGGTTTACATCAAGTCCAGAGAAGGAATTAGCCGTTTTCAGCGAGAGCCAGCTTGCATCTTCGTATGGATTCAGAGTGGAGCTCTTTGATAGGGTTTGCATTTTCTAAAGATGCTCTCAATCAGAGGGGCTTCTGAATTCATCCCAAGGTTTTCCTTTGCTGCTGTATAAAATATTAGCCCAGGAGAGCGAGTTCCGTCAAAGAAAATGTCCTTTAAAGTTAAAGAGGCAGAGGGCGGGCGGGTGCTGAGCTGTGTATGAATATATACATGGAAACACACACACACACGTGCTCCCTCTGTATTACGTAGATTGCATTTCTCATTCCCTTTCTGCGGCTGTCCTCGTGTGTCTCCGCCTGGCCTCTTCCTCCAGCTGTTGCTTTGATATTAGCTTCATGAAATCCGTGTCAACACCACAGACGCGAGTAATCTGCCTCCACCGAAAGGGCCCGTTCAGATCTCTCATTCTCTTCTCATCTCCCTGCGTCCTTCTCAGTCTTTAATCCTCGGCAGAATACAAGAACCTTCAGTCGTCGCTCTTTTCTTCTTCTTCGTGACTTAGTGCAAGTTGGGTGAAAGGATGTAATGCTTTTTTTTTCATCATGTCTCAGTGGACATCTGACTGTGCAGCTTTGATAAGGTTTTGCTCCAGGTGTCCTGATAGTCGGGTTCAATGTGTCGTCCTCTGCTCGCCCCTTTAAGCACCGAGGCTGTCGGGGGACAACACATGTTTAATTCCAAAACTCCATCACCATGAAGCATCAGCCAGCGTGGTGGAGAAGGATCCTGAGCAAATCAGCATTAAATAAAAAATGTCATTTATTCACTTTATCTAAAGTGGACTATTTATGCCTTATAAAGCATTTATTAAGTGTTTTGTGTGACCTCATCTAAAGTGAGGATTATTTATGCTTGGTTAAAATGAATAATTAAATAAGTAAATGTAAACTAATATGCAAAGCTCCTGGTTAGCTCTAGTCTAGTCTAGCCATGTTCTCCTGAAGGATGATATCTCTGTTTGTTTGTTTCTTACATGCATGAGTGCCTGAGAGGTTTGTATTTAACAGTACATTGTTTGCATCTTGCAATAAATATTGATATGTTCTTGATCATTTTGTGTTTTGTCTATTTGCCTTTTATGTGTTTTGAGGCACTGCTGGCCTTTCAATGTCATTTATAAATGCTTTGTAAGGCATAAATAGTCCTCACTTTAGATGAGGTCACATGAAACACTTTACTAAGGAGTAGTAACTACCTTAATAAATCATGAATTAATCATGATTTGCAGTATGAATACGCGTTTATAAAGCATATATTAACATAGTCCCGAACCATTATATATATAAATGCATGAATAATGTACATCTAAATAAGTTATGAATCATTTACTAACACTTTATAAATGATCTTATAAATCATCTACAACTCCTTAATAAATAGTTTGTAAAATATATAACACTTAATTTACAAATGGAGAATCCATCATTTCTAAAGTATGAAAACACAATAATGAAGCACATAATAGACCAGCTTATTAATCAAGAATAAAACATTCATAACTGTTGTTATGAACTGCATACTAATGAATTATTAATGTAGGAACAATGCTTTATAAATGATGAATTAAGTGTTTACTCATACTTAACTAATGCTTCATAGTGTGTAGTTATTATAAAGTGTTACCTAAACATGTACTCAGTGAGCTTTAGAGCTGCTAGTAGGATGAATTGTTTACCTTTGCACAGAGCCAGGCTAGCTGCTACCCCTGTTGCTAAGCTAAGTTATTAGCTTCATCTTTAGCATACAGACATGAGAGTGTATCTATTTTTATTCAATTCAATTTATTTTTGTATAGCCCAAAATTACAAATTTGCCTCATCGGGCTTTACAATCTGTACACATGTGACATCCTCTGTCCCGGAACCCTCACATAGGAACAGGAAAAACTCCCCCCAAAAGAACCCTATAATGGGAAGAAAAGAGGGAGAAACCTGTGGGAGAGCAACAGAGGAGGGATCCCTCTCCCAGGATGGACAGAAGTGCAATAGATGTCATGTGTACAGAATGAACACTATGCAGGAGGCAAGACCAGAGACAGACAGAGAGAGAGACAGACATAGAGAGAGAGAGACAGAGAGAGAGACAGACAGATAGACAGACAGATGTGATGGACAACCACCCACTCAAAGCAGTTTCACACTACCCAAAATTACAAAATTACAAATTTGCATCATCGGGCTTTACAATCTGTACACAGAGAGACAGACAGATGTGATGGACAACCACCCACTCAAAGCAGTTTCACACTACATATGAGTCACACCCATTAATACACTGGCAGGGGCTACCATCCAAGGTGCCACCTGCCAATCAGGACAAACACTCTCACACATTTACACACCGTAGCACAGTTACGGGAGCAATTGAAGAACGACCCTGTGTCTCATCCTGTGTCTCATCTTAATACTTGAATTGTTTGCTGTCAGGTCTATCCTCTTCTTCATCGTCCTCCCTCGACCTCTTCCTCGATCCGCCCGGACGTGGGTCCTTCTCCTCCTCTTCCGCAGCACCCTCATCTTCAGACACCTCAATATTGACACTACTGCTTTTTTTGCTGCTCCTCTCCTCTCCTACTCTGTTAGTCTTTCTCTTCCTTTTCTTGGATGGACCAGGCAGAGGATCTTCTTCAGGGTTGGGGTCATTTACAGTTGTATTGTTATAACCGTTGAAGTTGGTGTCACTGTTGGTGCTGCTTTCAGCAGAATCATCCCACCATCTGCTTTTTTTGCTGCTCCTCTCCTCAATGTCCTCTCCGTCGTCCTCTCTTGACCTCTTCGATGACACTCCAGGCAGGGGGTCTTCTTCATGCCCCTGGTTGACTCCAACCTCAACCCAAGCACTGCAACCAGCCACTTCTGCATCTTCATCGTAATTCTTGTTGAGGCTGTTGTGGTTTTCTTGGTGGTCCTCCTCCTGGTCTTCATTGTTGTCCTGGATTTCATGGTTCAGGTTTTCATTGTTGTCCTGGATTTCATGGTTCAGGTTTTCATTGTTGTCCTGGATTTCATGGTTCAGGTTTTCATTGTTGTCCTGGATTTCATGGTTCAGGTTTTCATTGTTGTCCTGGATTTCATGGTTCAGGTTTTCATTGTTGTCCTGGATTTCATGGTTCAGGTTTTCATTGTTGTCCTGGATTTCATGGTTCAGGTTTTCATTGTTGTCCTGGATTTCATGGTTCAGGTTTTCATTGTTGTCCTGGATTTCATGGTTCAGGTTTTCATTGTTGTCCTGGATTTCATGGTTCAGGTTTTCATTGTTGTCCTCAATTTCCTCAAACAACAGCCGTCGACCCACACGATCGAAGGGCCAATGCCGTTGTTGTCGTACTTGTCGTACTTGTCGTAGTCGTTGTAGTCGTAGTTGTTGTTGTCGTAGTTGTTGTCGTAGTTGTTGTTGTCGTTGTAGAAGTAGTCGTTGTCGTCGTTGTCGTCGTAGTCGTAGTTGTTGTACTCTGAGGAACAATCCGTACCCCAATCTAATTCGCGGTTGATCCCCTGCTTCAGGTACAGGTATGGTGACTTGAAAGTCTACAAGGTAAAGAAGCATTTTATCATTATCATTATCAATTTACCATTTATTGCATTAAACTAAAAAATGAGTCTTCCTTAAAGGTGGAGTCTGAAATTCTTCCAGTTAAAAAGATAGATGAAATAATTTCCAAAATTCACAACATGTTTTTTTACGAGCAAAATATCAATATTTGTGGGCATTTGCCTTTCAAAAACAACATTTTCAATGTGGCCGGTTTGTTCTCCTGCTTGCCACACACCAGGCTCACCTGTATTGACAGGCATTCAAAGCTTTATTCGAAAACCTCAATAGAAGCTTTGAATGAATTATATATATATATATATATATATATATATATATATATATATATATATATATATATATATATATATATATATATATATATATATATATATATATATATATATGTGTGTGGTACAGCCCTTGTGGCTTATTCTGATTCATATTCTTTGTTTCCTTTTTAAAGAGCCAGGGCTGTGAGTGAACAATGGATATTTGTTTCAGTGCAAACAGAACAGACAGCTGGCAGAGCATGAGGAGATAATCCCTTAATTTAACAAAAAGTGTTTTTGGATTAGAATCACAGACTCCATCTTTAAACAGCTTTTGGAAAGATTGTACATTACAGAGAGGTCTTTAAATTGATAAACTAAGTACTTACCACGATGGAACCTTCTCCGATCAGATCCGTCTCCACTTCCGTTCATTTCGACTATACTGGTCAGTAGTTTATGCCACAAATAATAGCTGCAGTTTGTCTCCGAACAAAAATGTTGGCTGTTGGGTCTGAGTGTTCATCTGTGCACACTGATAGAGGCTGACTCATGGAATCATGGACTCATGGAATCATGACATTCTAGAACTCATGGAACTCATGACTCATGGAATCCGTGATGTCACAGATCATATGATCTGTGACATCACGGATTCCATGAGTCATGAGTTCCATGACTCATGGAATCCGTGATGTCACAGATCATATGATCTGTGACATCACGGATTCCATGAGTCATGAGTTCCATGAGTTCTAGAATGTCATGATTCCATTGATTGTGTACATTACTGTGTATATGGTGTTGTTTTTTCTCAACAAATCATATGAAAAGACACAAACCAGCAATCAATTGCTTTTCACCAGTATTGCCTGTAGGCCTGTCAGACTATGTAGCCAAAGTCTGACAGGCCTGTATCTTAATCCTCTGTGCCTCTATGCTACCGGAGCTACAATGCTAATGTTGCTGCCAGTAACTATGATACCGTTTATGAGACTTTTTGTTTCAAACCTAGCAGCTGCATTTGCATGCGGATATTTTGCCAAGAGAATATCTTTTATGATATGAGGCAAATGTGTTATTGCACAGTTCTGGAAACTAAGAAACACAAGTAATGAGTTTTTCGTCCAACTCATAATTCAATCAGTGGTTTTTCCTTCGTTTT
This sequence comes from Melanostigma gelatinosum, assembly GCF_949748355.1. Lineage (NCBI taxonomy): Eukaryota > Metazoa > Chordata > Actinopteri > Perciformes > Zoarcidae > Melanostigma > Melanostigma gelatinosum. Next base: position 14,017,966 of record NC_136654.1, on the reverse strand, counting down.
TTTGAAACTTTTCAAACATACAAGAATGTCTTTAGGAGTTAGAGGACACTTGAAATGCCAACATGAAGCTACATAATGAAAATGAAATGTGTAGTGTGTGGCTCATATAAGAAGCTTCAACTTAATTGTATGGATTTTGGAAGTAAAGGAACTGGAAATCGTCGAATGATGTGGCATAGTTTTAGTAACAATTCCAGTGAATTCTGAAATTGTGCTGCATAAACTGCATTCCTCAGTCTAAGAAAAGGCTTTTAAAGAAAATCAAATGGTCAGTGTTTGAACAATCTGGTAAAATGTATCATTTTACAAATAAAACACAGACTCAGTGTCACAAACTGCAATTGCTGCACACTTACAAAGAGTGTATTTTTTAATTAAACTTGGAGTCACCTTGAACTAAATTGATAGAACTCTATAAAACCTTTAGATATTCAAAAACACAACGGAGGATGATGCTTCCCAGCGAATATATACCGTATGTTTTAACATCTGCTCTTGGTAGCAACAGTCACATTTCACTTCATCAGCATTTTATGAATTCTCAAAGATACGGCTCACGTGCTGCATTTCCTTTCTCACTGTTACAAATTGCATTTTAAGTACAACGTGGGACCGCTTGAATATGAAACTCTCACTTCCATTTCTCCCCCGGTCGCCCTCATCTTGTCTCCAGAAACTGCAGGAATACCTGGCACGCTTCTCGAGGTGATATGATCAGCTGCTCGCCTTCAAGCCCACAGGCTGGACCTTCAGCCAGCAGGTGGAATCAGTGGAAGATATTCAGCCTCAGATCAGTGGCAACATCTCTATCTGTGGTACGTCCTTCAGCACGGTTATAATCAGAGGAAGTAACACATGTATATTCATAGAGTATCAACAGAGAAACACAAAATATTCCTCAAATAGTTTGAGGAAACCGATTGCCTTGAACCATTAAAGTTGCATTAACTCAATACAAATACTAAGTTAGATGCAATGAATTCATTTTAACAAATGTGATTTTTTGACCACAACATTACACATTATGCCAAAATTAATCCACACAGCTGCCAACATAAAACAATATATCACTGATCAAATACATTGTGCTCACAACAAACATCTTTTCAAAAATGATAAACTGAAAGGAGTCATGAAAACTTTTTGTATTTTCTCTTAACAAAATGTTGGACTTGCTTAACAACTGGCCAGCTGGGTTTGAAATTGACAATAGATAAGAACCAAACACAACAACCGCTATCACCAATAGAGTGACTATCAACAACCTATGGACTATTTTTAATAGACTCTTTGACAGAACACTGATGGCAAATGTTAGTGGAATTGGGTGCGGGCGGTCAACCTTGTCAAAATGTTGGTAGGGAAAAGACAATATTTCTTTGTTTAGATCCTCCAAAGAGAAATATTTCTTTTTCATCATACCTTTCAAACACAGGGCCAGCTCAACAGGAACCACACCTTCACACAGGTCATGCAGTATGTCAGGTGGGAATCCTGTGATCGGGTGGAAATATGACATGATCAGAGAGGACACAACTTTTTTTGAAACCGTAATCATTTTCACAACCATCAATTTGTATTTCTTGAACAAGGCGATCATGTTGATTTTTTGTCCTCATCTCACATGGTTGCATCTGATATCTGCATGTCTTCCTTGGAAGTGAGGCAAAACCGACAACAGTATAAACCTCTAAAACTCCTTGAATCCAGCTGGGCCATGTGCACCGAGGTTATCGGCTGCAACACAGTGGACTGTACCTTTGAGACGCTGACCAAGTGTCTCGATATAGACACCTTGCTCTTGCAGGGTCTTTAGGTCGTTCAAGAGTGGCGCAAACACTTTTGCATATCCAAAAATCTGTATTTCATCTGTATTGCAAAATAGGGCAAGTTGTATACAGTGTGGTGCTGAGCGACACTTCAGTGGCAGGCTAGCCAATGTCCAATAAACTGCACATGTTTTGTAGATTTTCCTTGAGGTTCCGAGAGGGTTTACAACTTCAAAATCATCAATATATAGAATGACAGGTAATTTGAGTCCCTCACTGGAGAGAAGTGGATTTTCCTGACAGTAAGAGCCATTTCGAAATGAAGAATACTGACCAGGCTGTTGTGTGGTAGCTTCTTGGACTTTCTCCAATACATCTGCTTTTTTCAGCAACTCCTGCAGAGATGAGAGAATGGGCACATACATACATGTATGCTGTGAAGACTCAATAAGGTACTCCACAGGGTTAACAAGTGGAAACTTGTTTTCATAATATGACTTCCTCCTCTTAGCAGTTGACAATGGAGCATCATATGTAATTGATTTGTGCAAAACGTTACTCTCTGAGACTGCCTGGACAACATCACTTACAACTGTGGCAGTAAAAGGGCAGTTATGTTTCTTCAGTACCTTCATAACAGCTTCTTCTACGAGAGGTTTTGAGAGTGAAAACAACTCATCGACATGCTCAATGATTTACTGTGTTGCCCTCTCTGATACATGGAGAATAGTTTGCAGTTTCAAAAAGAAGGCTGCCAAATTATGTTGCAATTGGTCAGCTAAACCGTCAGTGCTGCTATATATATATATATTTATATATATACAATTTTTTTTTTACAAATATATTTAAAAAAAGAAGTCCTAGGATTATGATCCAATTTTTCTCTTACTTTTACAGCAAACATACAATATTATGCATTGCAAGCAATTTAACTCATGCATTCTTGCAATATACAGTATAAAAAGGGCAAGACTAAAAGTACACTACCATGCAAGCAGCTATGTGACGCTGTACTCAAAATGCTAATATCAAAATGTTGACGTGATCACAATGCTAACATAGCAATGTTCAGCATTAAACACAAAGTACAGCTGAAGCTTATGGGAATGCCAATAGGTTCATAAACCAAAGTATTGGATAAATAAAAAAGGAACTAATGGTGACACTGGGAAAAGTAAAGGGATCCCTTTTACAATACATCTTGAGGGGGGAATGGTTGTGGCTCGACCGACCCACCGACCGTCAGAATGACAGACCAACACGGCTGTATGTGGATCATGGTTCTTCAGATCTAATTTAAATTCAGTTTATAACTTCTTAAACAGCCACTGGCTCTGACGCCTCCCTGGTTGATACCAATGTACAAAAGAAGGCCCTTAAGTACCAATGTACCCCAGTAGAGAGGAGACCTTGCTGGGCTGATAGTCTGGACCCCAAAAATCAAAGATCAACAGTGTCATGTTCTCGATCCAAAGATAAGCACAAATACTAATTTAGGCCCACAGTAGCCCGAGGCCAAAGGGGTCAACTGTGTTCTACTTGCATGTGATGTTACACGACACCCACTGTTTCTAAGGGTACCCCTGCGATGAGTGGCATGAAACAGGTTCGGCCCGGCCGACAGCAGACTCTCTAGCGCTCATGGCCTTGGGTGCTGTAGCCGTGTTAGCTGTGTAAACCTAGAGCTCTGTTCATATACGAACTGTGAATGACAGAGCTGTGAGATCATCGCTGGCACTGGAACAATGGCCAAATACGTGACACTGATAAAACAGACCTCGGGAGGGGGGGGGGGGGGGTGACGCCTACACATGTCACATCAACAAGACGTCATCTGGACATTTATCTTTTTTTCGGGACAAATACTGTGTCCACAAGTAACTAGAAAGAGTGCACTCAGATCTCTGCGACCACCACTGCTGTGTTGTGCGATGTCAGGAATTTAACCCACAATGGGCTAACCTCCTGTCGAAACACTAAAGCCTCCTAAAACACACTTCCGTCAAACGCAGAAACAAGCTGCAACAAGTCGTAGTTCAAGAAATGATACAATCTTCATAAAAACTGAATCAAACCCACCAAGATGTCCGTCCGTGTGGCAGCAGCTGAGTGGCGGCGATGTTGTTTACATCAGTTCCTTAATCCATAATGTTGCTTTTATGCTTTGTTGTACAGCAACCAAGTGAAAAAAACAACACAATTCACACTCAGCCGAGCAGGAGCGAGTATATCTGATCTTTGACGCAACAAAACGTTGGCTTCCATGAACAACGATACAAATCAAATCTTCAAAGTGCTGCAGTGGTATCCATTTCCTCGCAGCCACACATTTAATCGGTGTTTAGATGCGTTCCTCTGCGGACTGCATTTCTCTCCACTTTGGCTCAGGCCCGCAGGTCATCTGGCTGAGCCTCTCAGACGTAACGTGACTCTGATAATACCACTCACGCCAGTGAAGAAAGCTTTTAATGATCAGATGCATTTCATGTTGAACTTTGTTCTGACAGCAGTGGCTGTGAAAAAGAAAAACATTCTTCGCTAATGACGCATAAAGAATTTACACTCAGACACATGACTGTTCATAAACCTGCATGTAATTATCAGCTACAATTATACAACTTTAATACAGCACATAACGTGCGTATATGTTGGGGAGGACCAGGACTGTATGCTTACTCTACATTTTTGTTTGAATTTGATTGACTAATCATAATTTAACTGCTCCAAAAAGATGTTGCATTAAATGTTACTTTTACTTTGTGAATGCTCCTTTATAGAGCCAGCATTATATATCTTCCCTTGGTTATAGCTAATGGTTTACTAGAGATTCAAACTTAGTCTTTATATTGTTTTGGCAGTAAAACAATTGGCACATGCAGCTTGAATTAGTGATAATAACAGAAGTCTTGATAATAAATATAATGGAGGAAAATACTGAGCTGTTAATTCTTTGTTGTCGCTGAGATAGCGATCTATAGCAACGTTCTTATCTGAAGAGTTTAATGTTACATCCTTCAGTGTACCGTCAGTGTAGAAACTCAATCCCAAACATTAGCCTTCAATTGAACAAATCTCAGTGGTAATGTACAGCCCACAACATTCACTGTTGCACAGATGTAGACACTTCACATTCTGCTCCTGTTTTTACAACAATACAAGATGTGGAAAACAAAAGATTTTTCTTGTTTTGCATGATTTTAAACTAAACAACTTGCAGGACAACCACCGCTCCACCTGGCTTGATCTGAACGAAACTGCTGGAAGTATCAAAGAGTTCAAACTGACAGAAGAGAGATCAATCAATCCTGAATCCTGAATGCTGTGATGAAGGTCCTTCAGACCGAAAGCTCAAATAAAGCGTTCTCTGCACTGATCTGCATGTGTAAACATCTCTTCCATCAAATGAACAACTTAAAATCTTTGGATTCTGCTACATTATGACGGACATTCGTCCCAACTGGTGACATTCTGTTGACTGATCAAGGAAACATGAAAAACAATAGTGAGTTGCAGCTCTAGTCCTCATGTCACTTCACTTACTCACAATGCTTCGTGCTCACAAGACATTTCACACAACGTTCTTGATCTGGAGCTTCTGATTGTGTTCGACCAGCAGGTGTCACCATCTACACACTTTTAACTGTGTAACTTTATCACAGGCACAGCGGTGAAGTCAAAATAAAGGGATAATATTCAAGCAATGCTCGTCCTCTGTGTGTTTCTACTTGTACATATTTTTATGAAGGCAAGTTTCTACATTGCTGCGTGCTGTGAAGTCAATGTTTATGAAGTGACAGCGTGTCTTATGAGTAATGATGATAATCCACCAAACTAAACTAAGCAGTATGGTTGTAGTCAGACTGTCGCTGAATGCGTTTGCATGCTAAATGAAAGCTTATGTCCTGATGTACGGACAGTACAGTTATGAGTGGGTACAACTGGCTCAATGCAACACATTCAAACATGCATCCATTCATCTTGTTGGTTCAAATGTGAAGCTTTTGTTGACCTGAGATCATTTTGGAGGCTGTAGTTTGTGGTGGTGTTACTATACACACCGTCTGAGAGGTATTTCTATTATTCTGTCCATCCCATTCATGTCAATAAGACTTTAAGAAGGATTAGGCAAGGCCATATCTGACTTTAGTCTGACACTCACAATATACAGTGTAATATGGAGCACTTATTGTACTCGTCTTCTTCTCGTCTTTTCACTCCTATTAGCTACTGTAATTTACTGTAAACTGTAATTTACTGTAAATTACAGCACTCCCCGCCAACATGTATATTGTTTGTGAACTCAATGAGTGGTGAACAGATGAATTAACATGCAGTGAAGCCAAAGAGGGGATTTGTTCAAACTCAACAAAGCTCATAAATATTAATGAAAAGAAAAAGTATTCCCAACTTGCTCTGTAAATCTAAAGGGTACTGATTACTTTTGTTGGCATTGTTACCATATATGTCTTCAAGATGTCTGGTTTATCTATTCAATGTAATATAACGTGACGAGGAAATGGCAGTAAAAATGGTCCAGAACGTTCTTTTAAAATCCACTTTTCTCACGTTCTTTTTCGATAAGGCCTGTTGTGTTTTGGGTCGCGATGGTTTGATATTTTTTTTTAAGTAAGTTTGGGAAACACTGCTCTGGAGAATACTACTTTATTCTACTGCTGTTGATATCAAACCTTCCTGCGGTCAGTGGTGTTGGTGGCTTGTGCGGCCTGTAGAGGAGCTGGATGATGTGAGCCCAGGGCCGCTCTCTCCAATAGGAGAGGTGGACTTGTGAACCAGGCGGGCTTTGGATGATAGCCTCGCTGGAAAAGGCTGACGCAGGGAGTCCATTATTGCCCCCGGAGGAAGCTGAGGATTAGAACACCAAAGAATTTCAATAAAAGAAGTGTCTGTTTGGGGGTCGGGGAGGGGCAGAGGGATGGTGGTGGTGGTGCTGGTTTGGGGGGGTTCCCCTCATTGTCCCAACAGTGATTGAGAGCAAGAGGAGGGGAGTGGGACGGCATTGTGTTCACAGCTCCTCTGAAGAAGGTGGTTATTAGGGGGGATGGCTAAGGAGGGGTGAGGGACGGGGAGGCTGTTGACTCTTCATCTGGTGTGAACAAAGTCTCTGGCACATAGCCCTCTTCTGTCCCTCCTGTCCTGGACTTCCCTTGTTTACGAGTGCCATGAATTCTGTCTCGGCGGGGACCCCCACCAACTCCAACCTGCGCCGCCGCACATTGTGGGGCTTAAGTGCCCTTTAATTAGGCCGCCTCAGTGTCCGGCTGAAGGCCGCTGAGGGGTTTTAGGCTCTTTCCCTGTGGGACCTCGCTGAGCAGCTCACAGAGCTTCCCTCACACAGCCCAGGGATGAAGTGTTTGCCGCTCTAATGAAAAAAGGGTTTATTTGGGGGGGGAAGAGCCCTTGTCGTCTTTGTCCCCCCCGTCTTAAAAAGTCCTGACAAAAGGCGTCGATATTATCCCCGACACTCTCCCATTTCCAGGACACATTAGCGAGGACTCTGGAGGTGAGGCGGCAGTCTCTCGGCCAGCGAGAGCCACATGACTTCCAAACTTCTCCCGTCAAATCATGACGGTAAACACGATGCGCTTCCTGTGCAGACGGAGCACACCAGGGTTTTATGAGCATCATTATCTGGTATCAATTTATCAGGCAATCACTTCACAGATGGAGGCAAAAGAAGATCCGTGGTCATGAATCTCGAATGGGAGATTTCCAAATTTTGGAACTTTATTTAGAGGACCATGAATTCATGGCAAAATACGTAAAGGAGGGTGAATCCACATAAATTCACCCATGCACACGTACGCAGCCAAACGCATGCACGGCTTTGTCATTGTGATGGTGCACATTTCATTGTCATAACAGCAACAAACAAACAAAAAAGCATAAAGAGGGAGGGCGGGCACAGAGGCATTGGGAATTTGCCGAAACTGCTCCGGCAAAATGAGTAATTTCTGGATGCCCCTTTGTGTGAAGAGCTTACGGTGCGAGGGCTCTGAAAAGGGAGGAGGCAGAGAGGGAAGGATACAAACATGGGAGCAAGTGAAATAAAGTGAAAGATGGAAGGAATGAGAGACAAGAGAAGGGATGAAAAGAAGTTTGTGAAGGGAGCAGGGCGGGATTGGGCGTGTTCAGGAACTTTTTCGCTACAGCCCAGTGTGTGTAGATACCCTCCTAATCCTGGTTTTATTGGCTGCCTGTGTCCAGCCATGCTGGTCGGATTGAGTGGGGAGGGTTGAGAGGTGGAGGGGGCGAACACATGTCCTTCTTTGTGGTAATGCGCTGATTAGGCCTGAGAAAGAGCCGGACCTGGTTACGGCCTTTCTCAGGTCACCGTAGAAACCGGCCCAGTAGGGGGCCGCTGTGTGTGCCCCCCCCCACACACACACACACACTCCCTCCTCCTGTGCAGTACTGGTGCAGACACACCGAGGCCTTCCTCTGCAGAGGTTCGCAGAAAACACCATCGTCTTCCAATCTTCTTGACCCTAAAAATCGCCCCCCCCCCCCCCAGACAGTTCACGTTGCACTTGTGGCCTCGACCTGGGAAAACGTGGTTCCAATGTTGTTCAGATGCAGACCGCAGACTGAGTCCTCTCGCCTGCACTCGTAAATTAGACCGCTGTCGTAGCCCAGAGCGGAGCTCGGCACATTTCTGGCGATGCCGTAACACACGACGATGTTCGTGATCGGAAGCAGACCCGCGTCGTTGTCAGCAGCGCTCTGACATGCTCCACCCGAGGCATTGAGAAGCCATCTTTTTTTTTAGTTGGTATAATGTAGAGGACTCCCCACCATGACTGGCAGGAGAGCGCGATTCATACAAGTTTCACAAAAGATATCCATCAATTATTGTCACATTTAGAGCCCCCCCCCCCTTCCTCTCAAACAGGGCGGTAGGTCGAGTGCTGCTCACTCACTGCCTGTTTCCCTGTCTTCTTTGTTAAGGAGGAATAAAACACTCCACCACTGACCTCCAAACTGTGGTCACCGCTCTCTCTCTCCCTGCAGAGTGCACGCTCCCAGCCCCTGCTGAGCGACCTTCCAGCCCCCTTTGGTCCTCTCTGAACTCCCTCTCTCTCTCTCTGGAGGTCCTCAGCAGAGGGACCTCGGCCCCCGCAAAGCAACAGAGATGTTTCATAACTCAACTAGAAAATACTGTACCAGAGATAGAAGTTCTGTCAGTGTAGAAACGTAATCCTGACCCAAACCTATCGAGTGGGAAGCCGTCTGCTTGTTTTATAGAAGTAGAAGCTATTTAAAATAAATTAAGAGTGACAGTTAATGCTGGGAGATGTGTCACCATATGTTTGACCAAATACCTCGAAATCGATATTGTGGCAATATTGTCGGGTTGACTGTTGGTCTTTTAACAAAATATTCTTCTTTTTAAATAATCATCAGTATTGTGGCTGTAATGACTACGCGGGTAAAGAATAATAATACAACAGCTATGACAGTGTGGTAATTCAGAGTATTACATCACTTCATTGTTATGCAGACTTTAAAACCAGGAAAAGACAACATTCATGGATATTTGGGATATTTAAGGATATCCAAAACAAGACTTGTGTTGGAGTGACGTGTCCATGACAAACTTGGTGTTTAACGACAGTGAAATATTCGAGTCTCCTGACTCTAATCTACGACAAACAAACGCAGGTATCAAATGTCTGCAATTGGGTTTGGGCCACGAAAATTATTTCCATTCTGTTTTCAGTTTTTTTGTTGCTACAATATCAAATCCAGATGAAATTAATAAAACTTATTAAAGGCTGTCTTCCACACGGCAGCACACACTCAACATGTTGTGAAACCCATCAGGTAATCCATCTGCTCT
>NC_136654.1:13908339-14003339 GCF_949748355.1 Melanostigma gelatinosum | reverse complement strand
TGACAGCTTAAGGCTTCGTGGCTGTGACTTCACAGACTCCACAGGTCCCACGGTGTCTCTGTCCAATCATCTGACAACGCCGTGCATGAAGAAATATCTGTTCTCGGACTTATTGCTGTGTTTTGGTTTCACCAGTCAACCTACGTTTAATAACCAGAGAACATCTAAGAAGCTGAGGAGTATGATGCAATACTCTGTTCTTCTCAAACACAGAGGTTGTATTATTGTATCGCAGCTTAACTCCTCAGCTTAAGCCGGCTGTGTTGTTTGTGTTCCTTGAGTGAACGATGACAGTCACTTTCAACAAGGAATTAGCTCAGCGGATTCTCCTCCAACACGAGCCGTCGAGCATCAGCGGTGATTATCGGTTTAACGCTGTCATATCACGCCGCACAGTTACACTTTAAATCCAATAAGCGTTATTCTCTCACTCCTCCGTGATCGCACTGTTAAAGCTGCACAAGAAAGAGACGTTGTACACTTGATGTCGATTGTTTTTTGCAATTTCAAGTTGGGATATTGATTCAACTTTTCCCCCTAAAGTGTTTTGATGCTTGAGATTACTTGGAATGTTTGTTGTTGTGAAATCAAAGAGAGAACTATGGGGAGGGATGGAGGAAACTGAGACACAGAGACGGATAAAGAAATGAGGCTGTTGCATGGAAAACTGCTCGAAACAACCGTTTTGAATATTTTTTACAAACAGCAAACACTTTGCTGGAGTTAAAAGGATCATCAGTGCAGTCCTGAGCAATCCATCTTTCGTTGAATTAGTTCACTTCCACTCAGGTGAAACAAGAGCAAAAGCAGACTTAGGTTAGAAGTAACGCATCTGAACGAAAGACAAGAAATATCATTTGACAGTGCAGTGCAACAATTATATATGTATTACACATATAAATACTAATCTACTACTCAGCATCATAAAAGCTTTCAGTTACTCAATTCCAACATCCTTTAATTAGAATCTGGAGCATGCATAATCCCTCAATAGGGCTTCCTGTCTAACATTGCGTTTGCCGTTTGAAGGACTACTTGTGGAGGTTTTTCTCAATAAAACCGGTGGCTCACCTCTCCAAGCTATCTAGGTTTCCTCAAACTGCCCAGTCTATACACAGACCTCTCCCAGTTCAACCTGAGCGGCTTAAATGGGGCTCTAGAGTCCATCTCTGGGTCTCAGGAATGTCATTATCTGACTGGAAGCCCCCCCCCCTTTCCTAACCTCCAATCTTCAATCCATTCTTCAACCCCAAAAACCCCGACCGTTGGCAAAGGGATCACTGAAATGATTCTTACTGCGGAGAAAATCCTCCGTCCGCCGTCTTGTGTGAAAAGATCAAGGATGTTCGGCTATTATTCTCAGCGGCGCGGTGGAAGGTAGAGAAAAGAGCAGGAGAGTCCAGAAGAATGCCATTCAAATGAAACTTTAGGCTTCCATTATGAATGGCTGAGGGCCGGAGTCAAAGGCAAGTTTGGGCTCAAGCCAAAAGAAAAATGTCTGCACAGAAAGTGACATCCACAGAGAAACTCTTTAAAAGCACGTATGATTATGTAACATGTCCCAAAGTAGGTGTTTAGCCACTGCAAAGCTGTTTTTGTGAACCGTCTCGTGACATTTTAACGTGCTGATCTTAAAGAACATTGCCGATCACAATGGCCAAAAAAACTGCACCGGCCTTTAACTGCACTCGTACCGTCAGTCAGAGTTTCGTTCACGTGCTGACTCGACACGTTATCTCACGAAACAAAACTTGTCGTCACTGAACAAGCATGTGGGACGACACCATCCAGTCAAACTGCAGCTACAGGCGGAGAGGTTCAAAGGAGAGTGGTATTTCAAAGCGGCCAAGGCGAGTTTCTAATCTTCAAACACCATCAAAGGACGGTGTGCTCTTGTAGGAAATGACAAAGTCCCCCTGGTGCACAGATATTAGCTGCACTAAAACACAGGCCGGGGCAGTTCCTCAAAGGGAAACCAGCAACGGCCAGAGGCAAAGAGATCGTCAGGGGACACGTGTGGAGGCACACACACACACACACTATTTAAAGTCTTCATTACCTGACTGAATCTCACCTGCACGGCTTGTTACAGAGGTTAATTATTCGCAGAAAGCCATTTCTCTGGCACACAGGGGTCAGGGACAGAGACGTGTTGGTCGCACCTGTACAGCAGGTATTCAGCCAGAGCCCTGGGGTCGCTGACCGGGTCAACCAGACAACTGATCACGATGCAGCGAGGAGAGGAAAGGGAAGAGAGGATGGTAGCTCAACGTCCCTCAAAATTAGAAGGAATTCAGTTTTCACGTTTAAAAAAACAAATGCTGTGAATAATTGTGGATAAGGTGTCATGTCGTTGCGACCACAAAACTTCATCTCCATGCGTAAACAATGATTGCACGGTTATGTATCATGATTTTGAGGACAAGATATTTATATTGCACTGCTTTCACTCCCTTATAGGGGTGATATATGTTTTTAGTATATGTTGCTTTTTTCTCAATAATTTAAATAGATTTTCATTGAACAAAAGAAGCCAATAATCTGAAATTCAATTAAATATGTTATAAACACAAGCAGCCTTACAAGAAAGTTCCCTGAATAAAATAGTCTTGTTTGGTCAAAATCATAAATAATCCGGCCAAAGAATCTGTGAACAAGATTGCAAATCTGCCCAGATGTTCGATGCCAGCTTTAAAGTTGGGTACATGTCAGCATGAACCAAAAACGTTTTGAATGTACGACACCCAGCCCTACTGAGGGACACGAAGGGGAGAAGGGAGAAGCAATAACATGCATGACAGTTCGTTTCTTTAACATGGGACAAACCGCCTGTGAGTGAAATATCTGCAGAGAGGCAAACTCTGTTAGCCGAGCTCAACCCCAACAATCACACCACAACTTTTTCCTTCTCCAAATTACCCAAGCACGCGACAGTCAACAGCAATTAGGTGTTCTAACTACTTTAAAACACACACACACACACACACACACACACACACACACACACACACACACACACACACACACACACACACACACACACACACACACACACACACACACACACACACACACACACACACACACACACACACACACACACACACACACAACGCTGTGTTTGAAATTGCCAGCAAAGAACTTCCAGACATTAGACAATGGAAGATTCCAGAGAATCCACTACGAGTTATGATTTGCATAGGATGCATTACTGCTGACAATTCAAGCAGCGATGCCAACAAGCTGCCCCTAATGAGCGGTGGCAGGGAACAATGCACCGTTTGAGTTGTGGCTCATTCACACAAAGACTCTCTGTTGTGTCCACCTATATACGGACACACCGGGACGCCGAGTCCGTCGAGCATTCGTCATTCGCTCATTCCCCATTCTGACGAGCAGGTTGACAAGTTTACACCCTGTTCAGTTTCCCTCTGCCCGTCAGCTTGTGACTGCAGGGGCTCCTTGTCCCAACTCCACTCTCAGCAGTCTGCAGAGGGAGGAAGAAAGAACAGGTTGTTTCAGGGGTCCTGTCGTTTTTTATCGGACCCGCCAGGAGCTGTCGGACCACAAATCAAAAGTGTGCCAAAGCAGAAAGGGAAGACAACTAAACACAGACGGTAGCTTTGCCTTCCAGCCTCCACCAGGAAAAGTCCCATCCTCGGGCGACGCCGGCAACTTTCCTTGGCCCACTTACTCTCTTTTCGAGCGTCTTTGTCTCTCCGCGGACTCTGCTGTGGGATTTATAAATGAAATTCTGATGGCAATGTTCTCAGCTCTGCCAGGGCCTCGTTTAGCAGCACGGTGTCCTCGGGGCAAATCTGACAAGTTGAGCTGCGGCGTCAACATATAGAGGTAAAATAGAGGTAGATTGGAGGTTAATGCAAACAACATTCTCGCAGTCTGTTACAGCAGAAGGCTTCTTGTTTCTCACAGACGAGGTGACAGAATGCACTCAGGACTCAGCGCTTCAGGCACAAACCCGGCATAAACTAACTTTATTCATTTCTCTTTAACTTGTTAAGTTAACTTGTTCAGACAGGGCTAAGAACGGCTGGCACACATCGTCAATAACAGCAAAGACACATTGGAATGCGATTGCGTTTTATCAAATCTGAAGCCACAATTAAATGTGTTCTTTAACAGGAGACGTTGGGTTCCTACGAGAACATGTTTACAGGATTTAATGATGGAAAACACCGAATATACCTGGATTCAAACTCGCTCCATCTTCGGCACTTTAAGCCCCGCCCCCTCCCGCCCAAAAAAGCCCAGTCTGCTCTGATTGGTCAGCGTTTCCGATTCTTCCGCAACGCCATCTTCATGGCATCACAGCAGACGGGATTGAGAGAGACCTTCACAGTATTAATATAGCACCTAAACCTGCTTTATGATAAAACACAATGAAACAGAACTCCTACTTTCCACAGCATAAGAGTGAATCATTTCAAATTCCTTCTGTTAAATAAATACAACTGACATAAAATACAATAAAGTTCGTATTTACCAACTCAGGTAAACGTTTCATACCGAAGAGAGATGTGAATTTTGATGATTGATTCATTTACAGCATCAAAGTTGAACAAATCTTGGGGATTTTGCTAACTTACAAACCCTAATTCTGCACACAAAAGGTGTAGCTACTTGAATACATCATCAGATCCAAGTCTCCTCCAACAGCCCGGAGAGTGTTCCAACTTTTAATCATATCATTACCTGTCAGCAGTTATCAGCACGTCCTGCAACGAGGGTGCAAGCCAGTACGCCATTAAGACTTTCAACAATGTTTGAGCAACACAAACAAAGGCATCCCACCTCTTGCCTTTATCTTTCTAATTGATGACCTTGTTTGAAGAAGGAACTTACAAGTAGCAACACAACCGTGCAGTTCACTCTGCCTTCATACATGCATGCAGGTTTCCATGAGCCTTTGAGCAGCGCCTCAGGAGTAATGCATGGAGGGATGGATTGTGACAGGCTCTCTAATCCCTCGCTCTTCCTCATACTTCGGTCGCCACTTCAACGCTCCAATTTGTTCTGAACTACAAGCCACTAAAAACTTCAGTCAAAACAACAGGAACCTAAAACGTGTTATAAATGTCTTTCTGACAAAGTCGACTTAAGTCCAGTTAGGAGCTATTTATACTTTGAGTAATTCCAGTTGCTGTTATTTTAGACTTCAATACATTTTAGACTTATATCGGACTTTTCACTCCACGGCATTTATTTAACAGCTATATTTACTTTAATTTAACACACAAAGCTAATGAAATGTGCATTTAAATCAAGTAAACTATCCCACAGTACGTTGTTAGCTGCACCGCAATCAGCATCAACATTAAAATGCTGCATATTTGTTCATCTATTAACTATAACAATCACCAATAATATACACAGGAGCCGTTCTGCCTCTATGGGTACAATAAGTACATTCTGCTAATAAGTAATTTTACTTCAATACAATCTTAAATGCAGGACTTGTAATTCAATATTTCATCTTGTACTTAAGCAAAGGAACTGAGACTCAGAAGCAAAATAGTATGTAACGTAACTTACGTTACATTTACTGTCGCGTTAATGACCTGGGTGCGCGAGTGCATTAAGGAGTAGGACAACAATATAAAACACTATTTTTAACTTGCAATAAAAGTACTTCACCAACATAAAGAACGCGGAATGATTAAAGGTGTTAGAAATGATTTACCCAGCTGTTGTGCCGCATAAATCATCTTTTAGATTTAAGATAAAACGTGATATTAATAGAAACAGTGCTAACGTTTAATGCTGCTGACGTTAGCAGGTCATTTACCGCTGTTTTGAAGACGTGCAGATTCCTCAAAGATTCTTCCGACGTTATCCAATTAAAACAAATAACCGAGTTAGCTGCAGGTGAAGAGATGATAAGAGAAGCCGTTATGACCAAAGATGGCAGCCAGAAGTGACACGTGACCTACTCGTTTTTTTGTCCAACTGCTGCAAAATATCAATATTTATTGTAATATATAACAATATAAAATCAAAGGAAACAACATTAACATTATAGATTATTGTACAGACTTATTAAAATGTATAATTTTTGAGGAGATTTTGAAGACTTAATAACATTGAGAGATGTGCACTCTGAGGCTAAGCAACATCTCAACTTTTAAATGCATGAAATTATTCCACAAAGTAATAACCTGTTTTGGCCATCAGTATGTAGAGTGTGTGTGTGTGTGTGGGTTGGGGGTCTCAAGCCTTTGCCATGTTATGCTTGTGTAATGTTCTCAAAATGTATAACACCAAAGTCAGGGCCGGGCCTACGTCTGGTTTGCCTGCTTTGAATTCTCCTCACTCAAAGACGGGCAGCAACTCCGACAAGGTATATAGGAGATTACATGACGGTAGAATCTGAGCCGTCACTGATCGTAATGACTTTGATAGACGAGGCAAACAAGCCGGAGATCAGCACCCAGCATCCTCTTAGATATTTCTACACGGGACCCTGGTCATGAACTTCAAACTGTTTCTGTGGGCTGTGAGGCCAAAGGCAGTGAGGTCAGGTGTCGTGTTCGGCTCAAGAGGTTCAGAGGGTCACCTGGTACTTTTTGTGCCTCTGGACACAGGAGGCTGTCACACAAAGAAAAGCCCATCTGTGCACAGACATGTGCTACACACTGACCCCTGAAATGCAGACCTCCCACAATAACAGCTGCAACATATTTCTGACAGTGCAAGACTCCTTGCTCACAGACAAAATGTAAAGAACTGCAGGATGCTGCCACTTTTCAGAACCCTGCTGCAGATTGTAGTGATTTGATTGCACTGGGAGTGGTTGAGTCAGCGTTACAGTCTTGATTGTGTGAATTTCCACTCTTCAGCGAGGTGTGTGGTGGAATCCCTTTGTTTCCTCTGCTTCATATCTGTGGTTTCCAGCGGCCCGTCATACTTTCACATCAGCCCAGTTTAGAAAAACTGAGAAAACCCCCAACCCCCCCCCCAGGCCAGTAGAGGCCCCATACGGACCTGCCCGGGCATGCACCTGCCAAGCCCTGCCGCTCGCTGCTGCTCTGCTGCTCGTCTCGTCCCCTGCAGCAGATTCCCCCGGCATTCTGCCTCTGCGGAGGTCTCTGCGTCTGCTGCTCCCTCGCTCGGTTGAGACACGTTGCTCGTGGCTTCCCAGAAGTGAGGCCAAGCAGGCAGGATCAGCATGGCTCACATGTGGCCTGCTTGCATGCGTCTGTTTGCGTGTGTGTGTGTGTGTGTCTGATGCATGATACGCCTCATAACCCCTCAGGGTTAAGACTCTCATTAGCACCTAGCCAAAAAGATATCCCCTTTCATCTCATCTGTCCATATGGATCAAGTGAGGCACATCCTTTGCAAACAAAGACAAATAGGCTGGTAGATCCACAGCCTGTAGTCTAAACATGCAACGTCCACCACAAAGTCCCATGCGGTTAGCTGATTGATTCCATCAAAAAATCCCAAATTCACTGGCAAAGCCAGTATGTCGGAGTGGTGGGTAAGCGGTTCAGCCCTCCTGAATGGAGCCTGAAATGTAGCAGGGGTTGGCGGTCTAAACACAGAGATATCTCACTTGGACAGAAGAGATTTTCCTTCTGAGTGAACCGACTGAAGTTGTGACATCAGGGGTTCAAATTCAAGCTCTGTGTTCAGGGGCATCGCCCACTCTGGTCCGTCCCACGACTTGAGAGATTAATGGGCAGAAACCACGCTAGCAGACGTTGTAATTAAGGGCCCTTAGTCACTCCGTCACCAGACGGAGTGAAGTCAGCAACACTTGAACTCAGTGATGTCGGCGGGATCGGGACCCGATGGGATGAGCTAATGTGGCTTCCTCTGCTTCGCTAAACTTGAGACAAGAACATGAATGAGATTGATGAGCACTATCGGATTACTGCATGGGAACATCGAATTGGGCAAAACAGCATTTTTTTAAGTTTGAATAATTGAGTTGAATGTGAAACAAGAGACGTATTCTTCCTCGTGCACAGTGTTTGAGGGTTTTGAAGAGCTTATGTAACTGTGCCGTGCTTGACGGAGCTGCGATCGGACAGCGTTTTAAACACGGAAACGTGAGACTTGTTTGTTGTGCATCAGTGTCTGCGAGGAAGCAAACAACACAAGTGGCTTTCAGCCGATCATGTGATCACCATATATTCCATTACACCAGCTGTGAAAGCAAAACAACTCAGTCGCACGTTGCAGTGTGTAAGCCGTGATACCGGAGATCAGAAACATATTTGGGAGGGGAGGCGGGGGCAGGTTTTCTTTTTTGTTAGTAGCCATATGTAGAAAGCAAAAGCGCCCACGAGCTGAGAACCTATCAAAGGAGGGGGGGGGGGGGGGGATTACTCAGTTTTTTCTCCTGTGACTTCAATGGCTTGACTTTTGTGTTGGGGTGGGGCACTGCGCTCATCCGTCAGAGTCAGTGGCTGCCACGATTGGGTTGCGCCCCGCGGGGGTCCTGAGGTCATCCCGAGCGGCGCTCTGATCTGATCGGCGTCAATTGTTCCCCGTGATCCCGTCGCAGGCCTCCAGCGCCACGCTGTCCGCCACAGACGCAGCCAACACATCTGTTGTGACGAGATCGCCTCTCGAGAACGCAGCGGCCCCGTACAGAGACATGTCAGGTGATGCGCCCAGATATAAATAAACAAGACACTTGAGTGCAACGCCCTTCAGTAAATGCAAAACCTTGTGGAAGAAACCGCAGTTTTGTTTGAGCCTGTCATCACAAAAAGCGTGTTAAAACACGGGCACGGCAAATGTTTTCTTTCTCCCTCTCTCTCTCACACACTTACTTCTAGATAAATAGAAAGCAATTCAAATGAGTTACCTGATTGAAACTGTAATGGTTTCTGGCATCACGTGCTGGTCTCGGCTGTCTCGTTGTGGGGATTAATCCCTTCCATGGGCAGATCTGCACGAGCCTTCTGGTGAGGCACATATCTTCAGATATGCTGTCCGTCTGTAAGCTCTGTC
The DNA here is from genome assembly GCF_949748355.1 of Melanostigma gelatinosum. NCBI lineage: Eukaryota > Metazoa > Chordata > Actinopteri > Perciformes > Zoarcidae > Melanostigma > Melanostigma gelatinosum. The sequence continues at coordinate 13,994,354 of NC_136654.1, read as the reverse complement.
ATTCTTATCAAAATCAGCTACGGTGGGAAAAACCGCAAATCAGTGATGGAAGTGCTGCAGACAGGTGTTTTATTGTGTGTGTGTGAGAGAGAGGGGGCTTGTGTGTTATCTGTTAGATCAGCAGCAGATCTGTGTATCCTAACAAGTGGAAACACTTGAAGAGTCAGAACTAATAGCTTGTATCCCTGCCCTGAAGAAGCCTACAACCCCTCCCCTCCTGGTGGGAAAAAGAAAGAGACAGAGATAAACAGCAGCTCTTAGTATAAACTACAATAAACAGATAATTCAATAAATCACTGAGCTACGCTTACAGTTAAACCTGAGATTAACGAACAGAGAAGTGAACTGCTCTCCAAAAGCTGGTTGACTTTGAGGGAAGCCTCCCTGGCAGGTCACCATCATTGTTAGTGTAGGGTGGAGCTCATGGAGGGCACAGACTTGTACTGTGAGGCAAACAGTCTCACTTCCTACATCCTCTGACAGTGGAAAAGCACTAGGGCTGGGTATCACATGATGAAACCAGTGCAAAATACTTTCCCCGATACCTTACGTCGAGAGGTTTACACACGTTTCTGCAAAACCTTTTTTTGTTTCATTCAACAAAAGGAAGCCAAATGTTAAATGTTGTCTGAACACAACCAGCACGAGGAGACTTTGCAGCCCGTTCTCATTGCAGGATGTCTGATACCGACGCACTCGACTGTATGAGCACCGCGCTGTCAAGAACTACAATGGAAACCATCTGTAACTGTGTCGGCGGTGTTGAGACCGGTGTTGAGCTATTTTGAAGTTAGGCGAGTGATTTTTGTGACGTGGGCCACCCAGTGCGTCTGACAAAGCATCAGAATGTGACAAGTTGGAATGAGTTGTGTTGAACTATAATTATCCAAAATTGGCAAAATCTTATCTTATAAAATGAATTCTAATCTGTCTAAACATACTAAATGTCAGCTTTCACTCACTACTTGACAGTTTTTGTGCTACTTTTAGCTGGAAACCCAAAAAGTAGTCAATATAAACCCTAAAAAGCAAAGAATAAGTGATGTTAAGTTCTAGGTGTTTGGTCGTGGTGATAAACCTCTTTTGGATCATGTTGCACATCTTTATATTCCTAGTCCGCTATAGTGCTGAACACAGATGCAGAGATGTGTCTCACCTGATGAGCTCTTCTCCCTCTCTTGGTGTCACAGGTCCCTGGCCCTCGGGCAGCAGTACTCGTCTCTGGGCTCCCAACCCATCCTGTGCGGCTCCATCCCCGGCCTGGTGCCCAAGCAGCTGCGCTTCTGTCGCAACTACATAGAGATCATGCCCAGCGTCGCGGAGGGGGTCAAGCTGGGGATCCAGGAGTGCCAGCACCAGTTCAGGGGCCGACGGTGGAACTGCACCACCATCAAGGACAACTTGGCCATTTTCGGCCCTGTGCTCGATAAAGGTACGCTTGACTCTTTACTGCTGTATTTAATGACGATGTACATACGTATCCAAGGCTTGATAATAATAATCTGTGCCAAAACTATGACTACATAAAAGCTCTGGCTGAGGCTATTGCGAGCTGCTACAAAACGAACACCCTGAGGCTCAGCGCTGCCTGTTCTCTGGGCTTCTGCTGACAAACGCCTAACCAGGCCAATTACAATAATATACACCTTTCCTGCTCTGAAAGGGGTGCAGGTACAAGCTCCGACGCATTATTCAACTTCCAGCCATCTTTACCTCCAGTATCGCATTCGTCTTCAGAGTTTTTTTCCCTCCAAACCGTGTTTACACTCTCGTACATGAAAGAGGCAACACGGTGGGAATCCATCAACAAAACCTGACAAGCACAGCTGATATACTGGAGACATCCATCAGGCGCTTCACAAACAGAATACTAATTGTACGATATGGCCACACTGGCTGTGTCCTTGTAGAGAATCCCACTAAACCTGACAGTCGGGGAGGGGGGTACAATAGACACAGGTGTCCCGCTTAAGGCCTTGCAGTCCCTAATTCTAAAAGGTGGAAGTGTATGTGTCGTGAGCGAGGCTGCTCATTGGAAATGAATTACCCTGTGTGTCAGAGGGGAAGGAATCTGGGCAGAACTGGGCAGTGTGAGCAGTCCAAGCTCCTCAGTCAAATAAAAGGGAGAGGGGAGGCCAAATGAGATTACAGGCAATAGAAAAGGGCCGGGGGGCTCCGCTCAACCCCTACTGTGCATGAAGACCAGTGCGCGCCTCACACAGTCCAGCTCCCACGGACGCCCCATTCACACGCCCTTTTGACTCTGTCATGAAAACAGGCTGAAAGGGGATCTCTCCCAACCCTAGCCCGGGTGTGCGCTTTGGGATGGGGAAGGAAGGAAGGAAGGAAGGAAGGAAGGAAGGAAGGAAGGAAGGAAGGAAGGAAGGAAGAGCAGCTCACTTTGGGAGTGATGAATGGAAAAGTTGGGAGTTAGGAAAGGGAGAGCTACCAACCACCAGCCCGAGCCACCTTAAGAGGCGCGTTGGCCACGGCGGTGCTGTTGGTGGATGCCGGGAGGAAGTGGGGGGGTTGAGGTCCCGTGGTGGTGTATGGGATTTCAGCTCAGGGTGTTGGCGGAGGGGTGGCTGGAGAGGGGGAGGGGGGGGGGGGGGGGGGGGGGGGGGTGAGTTTAGGGAATGCCAGCTCCGGGCAGAGCGGGGCTGTGGGGGCGCGAGTCGCTGGGCCCTTTGTGTGGATAATACAGTGTGACACAAGGGAAACAAAGGCGGATTGATGGGCCCAGCAGGTAGCAGAAGCAGCGCTAGCCATGGCTAACAGCCAGAGCTCCAGGGGCCCAGGGCTCACAGGCCCCCGTTGTGGAGGGCCCAGCTAGGCCTGCCAGGGCGAGCAGGGATGCCCGACCTGAGGACGGAGTGTCATCCAATCATGCACTGGGGATTTAGAGCAAAACTGTATCCTTTTACTGAGAATGAACGGTGGAAATACAGCTTTTATAGACACACAGTTTCATCATTTAGATGTATCTAACATATCATACTGTGAACATATGGGTTCAGTTTGTGATGCTATTTTTCAAATATTACTGAAAATAGTTGTGATTTACAGTATTTCAGCATCTGCTAAAAAAGTCAGTTGATCCATCTGACATTTCACCTTTGATATTATTAGCATGCATACAATGTCAGAAATAAATATTGATCCTATTGGCAACATATTAGCCCTACAGGCTCGTGTAAACAGGATTTGTTTTGCAACTTTGCTTGTGGACACTTTCAGGGTGGGGAAATATGACCTGCCTCCAGACAAACATCAGTAAACTGTGTTTGTGGCTTGTAAACTTGATTGTGATCGAGTCTTGAAAGCCTCGTTGGCAGTGGAAAAGCTTGAAGAATGTCTGGCTTTAGTAGCCACTGTGGTCTGCAAAATGTGGGTCTAATTGTCTGGTCGTGATCGTACAAATTTCAAAACTCAGATCACGCAGTTGTGGATCTCAGAACCCCCCCCCCCACCTACCTCTGTGTATCTGTATTGCATGTATGTTACACAGCTAGCAGAGTGTAATGGCTGAGCCACGTTAAGTGTGCTGTGATTGTGAAACAATGGTGTCCGGTTACGTAATAAGCTGTTGCCTTCAAAAGGAGGCGTAACTCCATCCTTCGGTGTGAAAAAAAGAAACAGGCCGACACACTGCTAGGTTTCACCAGAAGGCCCTGGGCTATGAACAGGGACGGGTGGGAGGTGTGTGTGTGGTGGGGGACGGGGGGGGGGGGGGGGTGACAACATTCCTGAAACACTATCCAGATGCAAAGCAGCACACCTCAGGGATGACGGGAGGTCACGAGATCCCACTGAGCGTTAGGCCCTCCTGACAACAACCACAATGGGCTGATGTCACTGCAGGGACTCTGCTTTATAGGCTCCTTCATGTAGTGTGCGCTTCCTCATCGCTGACGAAGATCATGTGGTAAATACTGGGAGGCATGTTTACATTTTGTAAAATAATAAAAGGGTTCAAAGTTTCTTTCCCAAAGGGTTGTTGTGTTTCACAGTGGCAATCACCGGTGCATAAATGCCTTTGCAAAGATGTTGTGTTAAAAGGTTATTGCCTGCAGGTATCCCTTTCAATATGTCTGTCTGGATGTTGGCAGCAGTAAAGATTGTCCATGTTAAGCACAAGATTGACTCACACTCTCTCTCTCTCTGTCTGTCTTCATCCGTCTCTCTCAGCGACCAGAGAGTCGGCGTTCGTCCACGCCATCGCTTCAGCGGGCGTGGCGTTCGCAGTGACGCGCTCCTGCGCCGAGGGCACGTCCACCATGTGCGGCTGCGATTCCCACCACAAGGGCCCCCCCGGGGAGGGCTGGAAGTGGGGCGGCTGCAGCGAGGACGCAGAGTTCGGGGTGCTGGTGTCCAGGGAGTTCGCCGACGCCAGGGAGAATCGTCCGGACGCCCGATCGGCGATGAACCGACACAACAACGAGGCGGGACGCTCGGTAAACACATTTAGAGACACATGAGGAGAATGTGCACAGATATACTATACATATTAATCACCATCTAAATACTCGTGAGATTGTTTCAAATTCATGTGCCATCATCAAGAAGTCTCCGATCTTCTGGGAAGGCTCTCCACAGGATTCTTCTGGAAGGCATGTCTGCAGGGATTTGCATCAGTGAGCGCCAGCACTGATGTTATGTGATCGGGTCTGGCTCTAGGGCCTCAACCAAAGAAATTCTTTGTGAATGATTTTATTGACTAAGCGATTGATTTAATCAGCAGATCTGTAAAAATGTGTTTCTCCACAAAGAATCACACACAAGCACCAGTGTAAATCTGTTGTTGACCAGAGAGAGGTTTCTTGGAAATATGTCATTCAGCCTGCAAAAAAAGCAGAAACTAGTGGACTAAAGTAATGTTATCGATTAAAGAGCGACAGTTTACTCAGCTCATCAACTAAGGGGGGGCGGCCCTATCCGTCTTTTAGTTGGTGTCCCAGTTCATCCCTTAAGGGTTCTTACACATCAAAGCAACAAGCATATCTTTGTAAGCTGCAGCATTAAAACGTGCTGAATTAAAAATTCAGAGCATATATCTATGATTGAAGGATTGCCGCCACACGGCTCTCAATATGGCGATGGCACTGTTCCTAACGCTTGTGGGTCGATGTGGGTCGGGACGGCCTTAAGCTGAAGCTACACATTATCCTCTTTACGGACATCTGCGTACCGCTAATTTGTTGTGGGCCTGCAAACCTGTTCGGACTTATCCACGCAAGTGATAGCGTAGCGATGTGTGAAACGCGTCTTCCATGCGGACAGTATGAAGAGAACTACTTGTCCGTCGTGCCTGCAGCCGTCCGTGTACACGTCCGTTTGGGAGCACAGCCGAGGCTTCATCGGCGATTACCGCCGCGTGAGCGCAGTGCAGAGTGGCGGCGATTAGCTGGCCAGTGTGGCTACGTAAACAAAGCACAGAGAAGCTCTGATTACAACACACACAAGGGGAGAGTGACTTCATTCTCAGCTCAGGTAGACATCACTCCACTATATCTTTATGTAGATCATAGTTCTGAATATCACACTTGGCACCTTTAAGATTTCCCTTCACTTCAACTGAGGGGCCTCGCACAAAAACACAGCAGTGGACAGAAGAGTCTGCATACTTTTGGCACAGATAGCATTGATATTGATTCCCACAAGACTAAACTGATCAGCAGTGGCTTAACGGTTAGAAGATGGACTGTGGGACGGACTCTGCAAGACAGAAGCAGGTTCCATTGTTGAAGTACTGACATCTAACTGTAGAAAAAGTGCTCAAGTCACCGTAACACGAGACCTTCATTCGACATTCCTCTGCACACATGCCACTATTGTACTGTGGATTGTAGCTAAATGGGTAAACGGAAGCGTCGGACAGCGACATGTCATGCAAAAAGGAGGAGGACTCATCCAGGAAACATTAGTGTCTGGGATTACTGAGTGTTCATGTGACGGTGGGAAGGATTCGCTATTTGACTTGTCCGCCTTAAAAATGAGCACTCGACTTTGAATGTCTCATCTCAGCAACACACCTCGCCTTTCGTGCCTTTTGCATCCCAATAAAAAAATTCCCTCACAGTCAAATAACCCGAGTGAGTTGAAGGGGGGGTGGGGGGGGGGAAGGGAATCAGCTCAGACTTAAAACATCACTGGCTGCTGTCACCGCTCGGAGAAGAAATCGTCTCCCCGGCTGCTCGCTGAGGGGCAAATGGAGGGACCACACGGCAACGAGACGGCCCCTTTGATGTGAGCGCACAGGAGCAGCCGGGGAGACCACAGGAGCTAAGTGAGTCTCCTCTCCACCTGGCCCTCTCACGCTCCCATTATTTAGCCCCCGGGGCCCTCTGGGACTTGATGTTGGCATGACAAGCTCACAAAGTGATGTCACTAGACCCCCCCCCCCCCCTCCCAAAACCCCCCTCTCTCACTATCCCCTTCCTCAGCCAGAGGTGCCACAGGCACCTGCCTTCCGCCCCAGCTGGGGGAATTCTGCAGCTAAATATAGCCATTGAATTAAAAACACAACTAAATCAAAACACAAAAGGTGAAATAAGCCCCGCGGCGGCACACTCACGATGTGAGCCAGTGACTTGAGAGGGAACCAGCAGCGGCGCCTCTGTACTTCACAGCTGCATGACACTTAGATAACTTGCAGCCAGTGGCGTATTGTTTTTCTTGGCCCCGCTCTGCGAGTCTTCAGCGGTTTTGTTCAGTCTGCATTACTTAATTTCCTGTAAATTTCTGACCATTAAAATTCCGACAGATCTTGCTCAGTGGTGGACTGACATCACTGCCACACAAGCACCGAGTCACTTATCAAATGAACTGAGCACATTTAACTTAATTGCGCTTTTTAAATGGAATATTAGACCCAAAATCTACCTTTTTTAAAATGTCAAATTCCCTCCGCTCGTAGGCCTTGAAGAGCTTGAATTAAAGCCTTGAAGTGGATTCCAGTGGCAAAAGAATGTCAAAACGTCCGGAGAAACTTCTCACCACCTCGCAGCTCCAAAGCTCTGCCAAAAGTATTTAGGGATTTCTTGGCTACAGGAAAGTAGTTTGAGGGCACACTGAACATATGGATCCACTGTGGAGAAGAGGTCTGTGCATTTAAGAAGTTTCTGTATCCATTTATTATCTATCCGTCCACGAGGAAACCTTTTCCCTGCTGTGATCTAAGCTTTAAAGCCTAGGGCCGGTGACTTCAGACTCTAAAGATATATTTATAGCAGGGTGTTGCTTTAAGGGATCAGGAAAAAGGGGTTACGAAAGCTTACATGTTGGATCCTTGCCAGGCTTTACGAAGTTGTACATGTTTGTTTTTCAGAGCAACAGGTGTTTCAGTTTAACCAGCGACCGCGTTAACTGGTGACTTTCAGCCGAATGCCTGGTTGACTGAAGGCCGTTACGAGGACACCTACATGTTCTGTTGGTGTTTTCAACAACTGCCGTCAGTACGAGCAACTACAGACGCACAATGTAGGATTTTATTGACTCAGCGATTAGTTGATTTAATCAACAGATCTGGAAAAATTTGTTTCCCCACAAGAAATCACACAAAGCACCAGTGTAAATCTTGTGTTTAACAGCGAGGAGTTTCTTGTAAATCAGTCATTCAGCATGAAAGAAAGCAGAAAAACAACTAGTCGACTAAAGTAATCTAAAGCGACTAAAACGCCACAGTTTACTCGACTGATCGACGAAGAGGGGGCGGCCCTATCCGTCTTGCAGTTGGTGTTCCAGTTCATCCCCAAAGTGTTGGACGGGGTTAAGATCAGAGCTCTGAGCACGCTGGTTCTTACACATCAAAGGAACAAGCAAACGGTGGACACAAAGTTGGATGCACACTGTTGTCCAAATATGTGACCACGGACGCACTCGTCTTAGAGTCACCCGTTAACACACAGGTCACCCGTTAAACCCGTCACACCGGCGGCGACTACAGCTGCAAGCTATCTAACGATCCCTTCTGAGAGTGATTCCCAAAAACACACTCGTGTGTATGCCCAATCATCTGCAGAACAAGTCATACTGCATACGAAGACATCCAAAAGAAGGCAAATGTTGCTTCCACAACTACAACTGGACTATTTGTAGCACCCAAATAAAGACTCAATGAAGTCAAACCTCTGAGTCTGTCATGGTGTTTCACGTTCTGTACATGAACACACAACAGAGTTGGATCATCTAGTGACTAGATTCTAGTGACTTGTAATTTCTCACTAGTGTGATGTTACACGAGAGGTTTTTCCACCAAATACACAGGTTGCAGATTGCCAACCCAAACACAAAGTTGATGGACAATGTTTTCCTCATGTCGGCCATATGATCTGCCCAGAGAATTGTTTGTCTTTTACATTCCTAATAGAATAGAATAGATACTATCTTTATCCCTTTAAGGGGGAAAGTTTTCTCTGCATTTGACCCATCCCTGCATACAGGGAGCAGTGGGCTGCCAATGACAGGCGCCCGGGGAGCCGAGGGTTCAGTGTATTGCTCAGGGACACTTCGACACGTGACACATCCCAGTCGGGGATCGAACCGTTGACCTTCCGGTTCCCAGACGACCTCTTAACCCAGTGTGCCACGGTCGCCCCAAAAGTATGTTGCATTGGCCGGGAACCGAACCCATGATGCAAAACATGATGCAAAACCCTTGGTGGTCAATGCTCTTACACAGCTTGACAACTTCTTGCACTCCAATTAACTTCCGTTGCCAAACACTTACCCACTGTAAACGGGTCTATTGGCTTTAAACATCCCCACAAAGTGACCATAACAGTGTCTCCTGTGTTTCCCCAGACCATCCTCGACCACATGCACCTGCGCTGTAAGTGCCACGGCCTGTCGGGGAGCTGCGAGGTGAAGACGTGCTGGTGGGCGCAGCCGGACTTCCGCATGCTGGGCGACTACCTGAAGGACAAGTACGACAGCGCCTCCGAGATGGTGGTGGAGAAGCACCGCGAGTCCCGCGGCTGGGTGGAGACACTGCGCGTCAAGTACAACTTCTTCAAGCACCCCACCGAGCGTGACCTGGTCTACTACGAGGGCTCGCCCAACTTCTGCGAGCCCAACCCAGAGACCGGCTCCTTCGGGACGCGCGACCGGGCCTGCAACGTGTCGTCGCACGGCATCGAGGGCTGCGACCTGCTGTGCTGCGGCCGCGGCCACAACACCCGGACTGAGAAGCGCAAGGAGAAGTGCCACTGCATCTTCCACTGGTGCTGCTACGTCAGCTGTCAGGAGTGCGTGCGCGTCTACGACGTCCACACGTGCAAGTGAGAGAGAGCGAGAGAGCGAGAGAGAGAGAGAGAGAGAGAGCGAGAGAGCGCGAGAGAGAGAGAGAGAGCGAGAGAGAGCGAGAGAGAGCTTTCGGTCGGACTGCTGGACTACAAGTGCTGCCCTTCAACCCCCCACCTCCTGCACGACTTCCCCGCTTCCAAACACGAAAACATTCATTGGCACACTCACTCACTCAGCGATGGATACTTTCTTCTTATTTTTGTGTAAAAAACCTAGAATCCGTCTTCCAAACCACTTTGTTTCGATATCTGACACCCTTGTGATGACCTGACTGAGCTCTAGGCCGCTCTCATGGGAAGGAGCTCGAGTTGTGCCCCCCCCCCCCTTATTTATTTCCCCCCTCCATGCCAGCACAATGTTTGTGTTGCATGTACAGTAACACTTTTATACCTGTTGAGATTAATGCAGTAAAAAAAGAAAAAGAAAAAAAAAATAACTTTCACTCTTTGCTTTTGAATTAAAAAAACAAACAAACAAAAAAAGCATCTTCTAACTAACACCTCACTTCTCCTTGTCTTGGCTGGTTTACCTTTTTTTTTTTTTTAAACTAAACCAACCTCTACCAGTGACACGAACACGTCGGCAGCGTGGGAAACCATCACTTTGTAACTACTGAACTGAGCTGTTGTGTTGTGAACTACTGAGCTGATGAAATCCTCATGTGCTGCTGCTCCCCTCGACCACACCAGTCAACCGGAGAAGATACATATGCTGCAGTCTTGATTTTTATAGCCCTGCATTTCTGAAATATTACCATTGGGCTGGGACTGGAGGTATGCGGCATGTGTGTGAACAAGCATGCTCATTCCACCAACAACCATACACGTGTGTGTGTGTGTGTGTGTGTGTGTGTGTGTGTGTGTGTGTGCGCGCTATTCAGCCACTCCAGGTGGTTAAAATCGGAAGCATTGTTTATGCGTTGCAAAGCTCGCACTTCTTATGAATGACGACTTTGTTCCTGCATTCGATCGATCCGCTCACGACTTCCACACGCGTGATGCAACGAGCTCGATCCGAGTGATGCCGTTTGAGTTGTATGAGAGATCATCTGTGGCTGGCTTTATGCATCACAAAGGGAGTCACGCGTCAGCATGCTTAATGCTAATTCTGGTCTTATGAGCAAAGTGATGATAGGGAGATCCTTTTTGTTTGTTATCTAACACTTCATGCACTCATCAGGTCCATCATAGAGGCTTCAGTCTGAGGCAGATCTTTCATCACTGTTGAAAAAGGAAAAAGGGGGACGTGTGACATGTGGAGACCAGAGTAGCTTCTGATTGGCTTTCACAACCCTTCCTTCCTTCTCTCTGTATTTTCCTCTCAGTTGGACAGTTGTGGTTTTTGAGAAGTCTGATTTATGAACTTGTACTCAGAAAAAAACTCATGTTTTAGGGATATTGGATGAACACTACTGTAATTTGATGTCTGCCCAGTCAAAAAAGGAAGTTGTTTTTTTGGAGTTGGACAGAAAAGACTTCCAATTCACGTAGATTCTGACATTAAGCAGAAGAAAGCTGGGAAACGTCATCAGGAGCTGGAGGATTTGTGTGTGCAAGATGTCTGTGTGTGTGTGTGTGCATGACGGCTGCCAGTGACAAACAAGTGAATGGAAAAACGGATGGACGGACGGATGGCTGTTGGTGGAACAAACCGTGAGAGGTTTCCACACGACATGTCCCGACAGTCCCACCTGCTTCCTGTTAATTGCATTGAACAAACAGAAAGCACCAGTCGCGTGTAGGCTGTCCTCTCTCTGCGTGACGTAGCTTAGCATTCGTGTCCTCCTCCCACCTGGGACTACCTCCCTGTGTTCAGTCCCCCTCCACTTCTCCCGCTATATCCAAAGTTTTGTACAAATGTTTTAAAGTGAATAATTCCCTTTTTATTTTATAATCGTAAATGTTATGTTTTTATAAATATTATTTATTATACGATGTATATATCTGTATGACTGAACTAAGATTATATATTTGAAGAACAAAACTGTCTCGTGCTTTTTGCTTTGTAGCCAGAGGTTCACACTTCTCCACCGAACAGATGTTCAAGACTGTGAGAGAAAGTTCTACATGCTTAATAAATATTCGTTACATATCTCATCTTTAGATACCTTACTCTCTTCTACAGTGACATCCATTTTAAAATGAGGCATTTAAAAAACAAATTCAATCACAATAACCAACAGCGACATATCTTCTTCCTGTGTCGTCCAAAACCTATTAAAACTATTCTTTTATTACCATGACCACACGATTCATCTTCAATCACACGGTCCGGCAGCTCGAAATACTCACTACAGCACCAAATGTGGATTAATCCGCCCCTGAAAATAGTCCCCAAACAATTCACTATTTCCTCCTGTTTGAGTAACATTTGTGAAAAACTACGCCGAGAAGATGTTGAAGGACGAAATTCAACTTTTTACTGATATTGTAAGACAGACAAACGCATTGTTGGTTTTGGTCTTTTTGTGGCATTTGTTAACAACAACAACAAAAAATATAGAATAATGCTAGTCATAAATATGGATTCTTATTAAAGAATTGGCTGTTAATTTGCACTGTACAGAAGTTACATTTTAGAGGACATACTATCTAGATGAGGTGACACAACACAATTATCAAAAACATACAAGAAATGTAGAATTATGGGACACAAAATACAAATTAAAGAAATGGTCGCAACATAATCTCCATTTGCAGCATGCTCCTGTTATTAACACCTGAAAGAAATATGTTCTGCAACTTTGGGTCCACAATCCTGAAGGACAAGAAATCTGCACCCGGGGGAGAAGTCCCACCGGCGCCCACACAGACGTTCTGCACGAGCTACTTGGTTAAACAGCAGACTGTGTTTTCCTGTTGAGCTGTGTGACTCTCACACAACATGCTGCAGAAGCTGTGGAGGTTAACCGCGAATGTCTGAGGAGCTTCATCTCATCACGAGACCTCAAGTGTGTCATGATTACGAGATAATTACACTCGATCACAATTATAAAGACACGTTCTTATGAGTTCAACATGCCAGGAACACTTGGTAATTAAAATAACTGGAGCTAGATTGGCACTAAGGGTTTCATAGAGAGGTTTTGGAACAAACTCCTTCATATTAGTCTGAGGATCGTTTACCGGACTCCTGTACTTTATGATAGAAACACATCTTTAAAGCAGCATGAGCCCCCGTGGTGTGAGGTGACTCACTTCATAACATTTGCTGGTCATTCATTCCCTCATTCATATCACATAATGCAGAGTTTCTTCTTAGTAGTAGCAATATAATTCATTTATTCATAAAATAAAAAGACACGAGCAAGTACATTAAGAACAAAGTGAGATCTTTAAGAGATGGAGCCGTCTTTGGAATGATCGGATTACATAAAACAAATGTGTCCTTTATCAACAAACAGTGTTGTGATTAGTGTTTGTGCATGCACATCTACGGCCATACAAATGTTTCTAAATCTTTTGCCCGGACTCTTTTTATGTATATATATAATAACCCAAAGACATTCTTGGGGCATCACATGGAGATTACAGCACTAGTCTTCTGCAAAACGCAATATACACAGATACCACAAACACTGCTCGTGTGTGTGTGTGTGTTATGTTACATGTTCACATAGTGCTGAAGAGGAGGAGGTTCGCCTGGTTGGTTGCTGCTGCAGTGCAGAGAGAAGCGCACCGAGCTTCGGGGACACGAGGGAAAGGACGCAAAGAGAGAGCGAGAAAGATGGGAACTCATCTCTCGCTCGCTTCCTCCTGCCAGCCTCTCTCTCTCTCGGGCTTCCGTTCCTCCGCAGCTGAGTGATCTGAGACAAACAAAAGTGAGAGGAGACAGGCGTGCGAGGGAGACGTGCCGCCACAGGAGAGCACCTGTGTAGTCGACCTATTTTTAGGCACGCCGCGCGCCAACTATACGGCGCGTCTCTGGAGGCGGAGATGAGAAGAGGCAAAGCTCCGGCTGCAAGTTGAAAAGTTGCTCAGAGTTTTTCATGTTGTTCGGCGTCACCCTGGGCAGCCCGTCCTCGTGGGACGCGTCTCACAGAGCAGGATTAGCCAGATAACTTTAAAACAAAGAGGAATGTCTTCTGGAACTTTGCCATCATCAACATGCGGATGTAGGACAATAGTTTTACGGTTATCTGGAGAACTTTACAATCCCATTTTGTGAAATTCCCCCCATGACGCTGCCGCAGTCTGCTTGTTCTTATAGTTTTATGTGATTATAGTGCCCGCAATGAAAAGTCACTGTGGACATCCATACAGTTAAACAGGCATACCCTCAGAATGTCTCTACTACGGACTATAGATAGCCAGAGATAAAGAATAATAATCAATAATTCCACAGGTTTACTTTCTCGCCAAGAAAGAGCAGCTAGTTAGCTTAACATAAAGACTGGAAACAGTGAGGTTATTTATGACAAAACTCCAGGAATAACAGCCCACAAATACACACCTTGTTGGTTTGAAGGCATCTACACACACCTTTTAGCAGAAATACATAAAGTTACTCTGTGTATGTCTTTTATTGTGAAAGGTATGAACAGAAGGAGTGGATCTGGTCTGCACTGCCTTTGTCCAGGTTGAAGTGAATAATATAGTTAGCCGTGTTGTTGTACAGTATACATTGTGAATATGCCGATTCCGCACAACGTGATTGGTTGAGGACTTTATTCGTGATGCAAAAGTTCAGAAAAATAAACCTCACTCTCTTCACCTTCTGTGTGGAAGTACTCAACAAAAACAACAGTTTGAAAAAAATATATATATCGACGTTCAAATGAATCGCACAAAAGTGTCCAAAGACCTTTAAGCTGAGCTGTTGGTGTGCTAAGCTAAGCTAAGCTAACTTGTGGCTAGCTTTAACTTAACGTATCCACCAAACAGACGTGAAAGTGTTTTTCATCTTCTCATCAAATAAGCGTATCTCCAAAAACGTCAAACTGTTCTTCTAAAACAATTTGGTGAATGAAATTTGTGACTTTTATGATAAAAAATACAACTATTTTGAAGCATAAATTGCAAAACAACAACATTAAATAGTGGAATCTGAATAACAAAATGATATACTGATGCAAAATGTTGATTTTTAAATTAAAAGGCACGTCTACAGTTTTCCAGCACTTGTATGTTTCATTTTTTTTTTTACATGCATAAACATTTTACAGATTTCTGCGTTAGCTCCCTTGAACCCCGGACAGGAAGTGGCGAGTAGTGAATGCGACCGTGTAGCCTGATGCAGGCCCTGCAGTCTTACCGTTGCAGGATGCTCTCTCTTTACTATGTGGCTCCACTGAGTCTAGATGAACTTATCAGAACCCAGTCTGCAGAGGAAAGAAAGACAACATGTCTATTATTAATCACACTTGATACAATGATCAAAATGTAAACTGTTAGTGCTTCCAACTAGTTTTCTTTCTCCTTTATCTGCTACATTTGTAAATGAGGACTGGTGAAAGTGACAGATGTGCTGGGAGTGTTCAGTGTCACTGACGAGTCGGGTTAGGAACAGGACAAGAATACTTACGCTCCCTCATCCTTCAGCAGACTCAGGAACTTGCTAACTCTGTAGCCAGGATCCATCTGTGAAAGAGACAGAATACTTCTTAGTGCATATAATGTCATTAAAGTACATTTACCAACAGGTCTTCTTTTCTTTCTGCACACGCATGTTGTTTCATTTGAAAAAAGGTGTTGAAACATGAAAGCAGTTTGTAGTGGCGGGTCCTGGAGTTCACGCTTCAGTTCATACACACAGGGATTGTCGAGGAGGGGGGGGGGGGGGGGGCAACCTATGCAATAACTTACAGTGTGTCTGGAATTGCCTGTAGCTACTAGAGTGAAGACATGAGAGCAGTCAGAAACATTGGAATGAGAGGAAGAAAGATAAAGAGAAGACTGAGTATGAATGTGTGTCGCTGTGTGGCTGTTTGCAGCATGTCTCAGCAAACACATATTCATACTTCTTCAGGCTCAGTGTGTGTGTGTAGGGGGGGGCAGGGCTGCATTTGTGCATACCACAGCAATTACACAGCATCCAGCCTCAACAAACAGGCGGTACACATCATCTACATACCACAGACACACAGTCAGGGGGAGAAATTAACGCCAGTTAACCGTCAGATTTAGGTCAGTTTCTGCTGCTGTGAGTCAGCCACCTGCTTTGGGTGAACACACGTTATTCGGAGGCCGCTGAAGATGGCAAGAAGCTCAGAAATCTATTGTGACTGGTGGTAGCACTGCTCCACGGCTTGCTAATGTGTTAGCCATGAGCCAACCGGCATCAGGTGTTTACTAGCTAGCCCTGCAGCTCTTCACCAATCCTCTAGCGCCGTTTCTCTTATGAGAGCTCCACTTTCTCGTGACGAGAAGACTGACTGACATGTAGAACTGCCCCTTTAAATCCAAACATGACTATGGCCTGAATTTACAATTATAATATGCGTTAGATCAAGACATACAGCATCTTTGTATCCAAACCAAAAGCACGAACTTAACCCTCAATCTGACGACGACACGTGAGACCTGGCCCTGTGCCGAGTTTAAAGGTTCAGTACGCATGCAATAGAGCTGCCACCTCTGGAGCGACGTGTTCCTACACTGACACGGGACTGAGGTTAAATCTGAACCAAAGGGAGCTTCCCTTTAAGCAAAAATAAAGAATTTATTTACTTAGAATTCTGTAAATAATTTCTAAAATCCACCAGTCCTTATGGTCCAATTCAAATCACTTTGGCTGTGTTGCACCAACAAGGATTCATTTAATCCAAGATTAGTTCTAATCAGAGTTTAGCTAAACTACAGCAAACATTAGTCAATTTAGAATTAAGCAGAGCTTTGTTGCAAAATTAACAATCAATTTCAGTAAAGGATGCCCTAATTTCCCCTTATTTGGAAAACAAAAAAACAAAACAGAAGATCTTCCTATTCAGCTCCACAACAGTTCTCTTGATGCCGAATCTTGAGAGAAATTCAGCATCAGCATCGTGAAACTCAACTGGTGTCAAGTGTCAGTTTAAAGTTAATACTGGATCCCATTTAAAATGAGAGTTTACGGTTTTGGTGCAACAGCATTCCATTTAATCTAGGTTTAGAGGTTTAGATTTGATCATTCCTAATTTGAAGCTAGTTTAAGTTTGGTGCAACATGGAACAAAGTTAAATTATGACTTACGCAGGTTTAAAAGTTAAATGCTGTTGGTGTAAACCCGCCTCAGCTTCCCAGGAACACTGCGTCTCAGGGTCTTGATGTACGCCTGGTCGGGACTTCTTACAGAACTAATCACATTGATTTTTACGCTGGTGCTTTGACAGGGTCAAGAGTAAATCATCTGGGTTCACGGCAAAACAGAAATAACTGCACAAATGTCAACAGGGACTTAAAAAAAAATGTAAAAAACTCAAAGTCCAAACCACAAAACCCCTAAAGACACTGTAAAAAAGGTGAGTAGACTTTTCACCTCCTCGACTCATCTCCATGCGTACGACTGACGTGTTGAAAGGAAGCCAACAATCTGCTGTGAGTTGGTGGTCTGCGTTTCCACAGTTGGGTGGGTTTAATGTGCAGGTTTTTTGTTTTAACCTGCCGTATGTGTTGGATGACCGATCTTTATTGATTTTGTTCTAAATTGTAGGTACACCAAAACCACGAGGTGTGCGTGATTGTTCTCATGAGTCGCTTCCCTCTGATTCAGAACATGTGAACGTAACTTTGGAAAAGGTTTCTCCACCTCTGAACGTATTGAATCCAAACTGTTTGGAGAGTAGTTTGTGAACTAGAGATGTTCTGGATCCTCCTCATCAGGAAAGCCACACAGTTTATTTACATTCCAGTTAATAGATGACAGTTTTTTGTGACGGAGACGGTTGTTGACTGGTGAGAATGCCGGCCAGATGTGTCGAGGAAGAGGAGGGACGGGCGGACTATTTGTGTTTCAGAATAAAAGAAATTGAAAAAGACAAGGCTGCTTTGCTTTTACCTTCACCCAGTTCTATCTTTTAATACCACCAGTGCACATGGAGTTACACCAGCACTACACTTCCCATAAGAACATCTTCCAGCCAGTAACGATGTGAATATTTTTGATGTTGGAAAGAAACAAGAATGAAAGTCAGCAGCCATGCTAGCAGACCTGTGAGGCTGTTCTTAGGCACTGCAGAGCTTTGAACTCAACGCTAAAGTCAGCACGCTAACAGGCTAACAATGAAAATGCTAACATGCTGTTTAGCAGGTATAATGTTCATCATCTTCGCTTAGCATGCTAAGATCGGCTAATATGCGCAAAACATTAAACGGTTCAGTGTGTAGGATTACGAGGGATTTACTGGCAGGAATTGAATATATTATTCATAACTGTGTTTTCGTTGGTGTATAATCACCTGAAACTAAGAATTCTTGTGTTTTCGTAAGCTTATATGAGCCCTTGTCACATTTCACTTAAAGGTTCCATATTGTAGAACGGTTTTAGAAAGATTTCCATGTCTTCTTTTAAATATCAAGCAAAGATTATAGGGTACCAAAATGCTCAATCCACGGAGAAATGCACACAACCCATGTTCAGAAACTGTGCCTTTAAAACCACTTCTGTGAGGTTGTGATGTCATAAATGTGACGTTGAACTCACTAGTCGACACGCACGGACAGAGAGTCAGCGGCAGTAGTGATGCTGTGAAGACGGCAGCAGCACAGACGCGAAAAGCACTGACCAATCAGAGCAGATTGGGCTTTTTCTTAAAGAGACAGGCGCTAAAACAGAGCTTTTCAGACAGACTGTACAAGAAAAATAAAGTGTTTTTTGAACATTAAAGCATGTAAACATGTTGAAGTAGAAATCCAACATGAAAGTATGAACCTAAAAATTAGCTTGATACGTCCCCTTTAAAACCACAAAAGGTTAACATCACAGTGGCACAAGAAGAAAAGTGAGGGAACCACCAAATGTATCAGGAACAATCTTTAGGAAACCCTAAATATCTGTTTCAATGTTTCCAATAGTTGTTGAGACATTTCAGTCTGGGCCAAAGTGGTTGACAGACAGATTGACATCACTACAAACGCAAATGCAACCAAAAGTATCTCTTCCTCACCTGCACGGCCATTTCAATCAGCATGAGCAACTTCTTTATGCCGATCCACAGGTTCTGTCCCTTCACAGCTTTAGCTATGCTCGCCCGCTCCACTTCCTGAAAACTGCCGAGAAGCTGCAGGGACGAGACGAAGAAAGGAGAGAGTTCATCATTCTGACTGGGAAATGTGTTTAGGAACAGGACAACAAATATCAGCCAACAATGTGGCCTCGCCTGCATGTGTCCACATAGAAGTAATGCACATTAAAGCATATTTTATACCTTGGCTGACAGAGTAAACGTCAACTGTGTGTGTGTGTGTGTGTGTGTGTGTGTGTGTGTGTGTGTGTCTGGTACCTCCAGGGCCTCGACCAGCTGCTCTCCTCTTGAGATGTTGGGGATGTGGATGGTGGTGCTGAAAACATCCAACATCTCCATTTCCTTGAGGACGTCTCTACGACTTGTGGTGCCGATGATCAGCAGCTTACGACCCTGAAAGAGAAGCAGACGAGACCTCAGACTTGATTTTTTTATTCATTTGTTCATATTCTTGAGCTGCTTTCCTCTTACCAGCATTTGGATTGTGGACATTAGTGCAAGCTGAGGACTTACAACAACAACAACAACAACAACGTTTGGTGATAGTGTCATTTGTTTTTCCTTTCCTCAAAAATGCTGACAATGTTATCCAAATGTTTTCTGCATTACTTCATTATTTATGGAATGAGCAGAGAACATATATGGTGAAGTATATTGCTCTCGAGATATGAAACGACCTATATCGTGGTGGAAGATCAAAGCTCTTATCGGCCGGTGACTCACGGTGAGATCTAGGAAACACCGTTTCACCACATTTCTCTCACGATGGTGCGACTCCAGGTTTCGGCAGTGTACGGGGGCTTTAAGTCACAACAAGAGCACAGGCAACAGAAAACAACAGGACAAACGGAACAGAGCACGGCACAACAGAAGACAACAGCGGAGGAGAAAGAAGAGAAGCGAAAGAAATGTAGCGCCGCTAAGCCGACAAGTTGGAGAAGGACCAGGAGAAGAAGACGAAGGAGGAGAGGCAGAGGAGTGGCGAGCAGACAGGGGGATTATGGCTGCCGGCTGCCCCCCCATGGCGTGGGGGGTTGCGATGCTGCATGCAGATGAGGTGCCACACAGGCGGCGGCGCTGCCAGGTCCTGGCTCTCTCACAGAGCCCTTTCTCCTCCGTGTCCCCCTGGCCTCCCCCGGCCCCAGGCACCCCGCTGGGCCCAGCGCTTTACAACCCCAGAGGAGCACTGCAGCCAGGCATTCAGCGCCAGGCCCCGCGCCACTTCTCATGCACATGCAGCAATATAGTGGGCTATGCTCTCATTCACAAACCCGTCAACAACAGACCCACACTACAACCAAAGGAACTATGAGAAATGGGTCCCTACCACCACCATTCACTGAGAGCACAACGGGGCCAGGACCAAAACACTCGTTAATAAGCATACACTCTCTCTCACACACACACACACACACACACACACACACACACACACACACACACACACACACACACACACTCTCTCTCACACATGCCGGCCGCAGCCAGAGACCTCAAACAATTCCTCACAAGATCTGCTGCCCTCTTTCTGCCACCTAAGGACTGGCAGCCGCACAGTGAGCACACTACAAGTAAATACCACGACAAAGCGTTTGGTACCTTTGGAGGAGGTTTCTTCAGCAGCACCAGCAGAGCTTGTAACACCAGATTGGAGAAACGAGGGCCAATGGGGACGTAGTCTGAGGAGAAGGATCGTTTTCTATTCGCAAATTCAATTTAATGCACATCCAAATGAAGAAAATGTCTCTGAAAAATGGCATTCTACTCATCAGCTGCCGTATTACAGCGACGGTCAATCTTACCCAACAAACGTTCGATGTCATCCACAACCACACAGCTCAGCTGGGACTTGTAGGCATCTTCAAATATCTATCACAGAGAATAGAAGTACAAAAACAGGTTCAGATCAGCAGAAATAGGCACACAGCTTTGTGCATGACCTGAAAACACCAAAAAGAAGGACTTCTTTAGTGGTATTAGTAAACAGCTGTTGTTTTGGACTTCAAAATGGTGTTTGTAAATGTTTTCAATATAAAAAAAGAGTCTGAGTATTTAAAGTAATATTCACATTTAAATAAATGTTCTGTTCAGTCAAATGAGGTAACAGAAGCAGCAAGACCCAAAAACACACCTGCAATTACCGCTCAGGTACCGCTAAAGAGACCGAAACAGAGATCTTCGAGATTGTAACTTTAAAAGTTCCAGCGTGTAGGATTTACATTCCCATCAGCCTCAGCTGTACTTAAAGGAGCAGTGTGTAGGATTTAGTGGCATCTAGTGGTGAGGTTAAAGATTGCAACCGACTGAATACCTCTCTGCTAACCACTGTGCCTTCAAGTAATGTAAAAAGGTGACGGTCTCTCTCTAGAGTCCGTGTTTGGTTTGTCTGTTCTGGGCTTCTGTAGAAACATGGCGGACTCCGCGAAGAGGACCTGCTCCCTATGTAGATATAAACAGCTCGTTTTAAGCTGACAAAAACACAACGGTTCTTAGGTTCAGCCAATGTTTGATTTCAGTTTTATATTTCAAGACTTTCTACTTTTGTTTTACCTTTTTGATGGCTTGACATTTGGCGATCTCCGAGTGTCCGATCATCTTGTCGGGGGAGCAGATCTTGATGAAGGGGAACTGGGAGTCTTCCGAGATCTTAGCAGCCAGCGCTGTTTTCCCACTGTTAGGTGGACCTGAGGGAGAGGATCAATCACTAATCAGACGTTTGTAGTCACACAAACAAACTTCTATTTCTTGTCAGTCACTAAACATATTGCAGTTTCTATTGTGTTCATCTGTTGCATGCTGACTGTGGACGTGTGTGTGTGCGTCCTACCCTCCAGCAGCACAGACACCAGCGGTGTGCGTTCGCTGTTCTTCGTCTGCTGCACCAGCAGCTCCCCGTCCTCCAGGACCGCCGACACCGGGTCGCCCCACCGGATTATCCCGTTCATGATGTAGCTGGCGTAGTCCTCCTGATTGGTGCCAAACGCCTGGATGGGAAGAGAGCGAGAGAGATTAAGGTTGACGTTTTTGTTTGAGTGTGTCAAGTGTTAAAGAAAATATAAACTGTTTTGTAATCTTGAGAAACTAGGGTTTGTGTGTTTTTAATAGTAAGTTTTAAAAAGTTATCCAACTGAAAAACCCAGCCCAGAGTTGACAACTTTTTTACAATGAAAGGCGGCAGCAGCACTAGCTACAAAATTCTCTAAATCTCGCAGGTCATTCAGGCCAAATTAAACGATTGGACAGGCTCATTACAATCACGCAACTGCCTCAAATACCTGATTTAGATTTCTTTATTGCTGTCGGGATGTAAAGACAATTTCAACAAATAAAACAAAAGAATTGTCTAAAATATCCACCACCCTAGCTTTAATGTCATGTGTTCTGTATTCCACTTTATGTTCCACTAAAACATATTTGATAGAAACAGAAGGAGACACAGGAGAGAGATGGAGACAAACTTACAGGTTTGATGTCGTTATTCAGAGACGTCATGAAGTCCAGTCTGCTGACCTGCAGCTTCTCTGCCGTCTCGGTGTTTACCTCCACCGTGTTAGTGGCCTGCAACAAACAACACGAGATGAACGACAAGCAAGATGATGAGCTGCTTTCATTCCCTGATGAACTCCATGCCCCCAGCTAATGAAACCCAAGTATTGCACGTTTAGATTGCACAATGTGTCAGCAGACAATGTACTCCCTCAGAGCAGAAAGGTCAGACCGAGAGGAGGAGGAGGAGGAGGGAAGAAGAAGTGTTTAGAGGAGTGAAGAGAAACGTCACGGCCATCAGACATGTGTAAGACCCTTGTCTGTCGTTTATCATCACCCTCCAATATCTACTGCTGCGAGTGTGTGTGTGTGTGTGTGTGTGTGTGTGTTGGGGCAGAACGCTTAACAGATGAGAACTTCACCTTATCTGTGGGTCCAACTGAGCTGTGTGGATTTAAGCCTATGCACCTGATAAAACACTTAAGTGAAGGCATATATAAATATGCACGCACACACACACACACACCTGGGTGGCTACTTAAACTGGCACTATACAGCAGTGTGTGCTATGCGTGTCAGGTGTGTGGGCTGCACCTTAAACTTAGCAACATAAACATTAATCCAGTGGGTGCTTTAAAGAAAACAACCTTAAAGCATTTTATAAATGCAGAGATGTATACAAGAGGATTGTATTTATTTAATGTGGCTGTCAAGTGCAGAAACCACCGCCAACGGCTAAAGACTCTTCAGCTGATATTTTATGAACTAAAGTAGTAATTGATTGTCATTACTCGTAGAAGTCCTCTTCTCCAACCAGAGAGAGTAAATGGACAGGGGCCGGTAATTAGTACCTTGATGTGTCGGTTCATGGCAGTGGACTGTGCAGCCCGGACCAGGCCCTCCAGCTCGGCACCGCTGTAGTTCTTCGTCTCCGCTGCCAGCTCCTTGATGTCCACGTCAGGAGTCATCAGCTCGTACTGACGCATCTTCGCCGTGTGGATGTGGAGGATCTGGATGCGGCCTCTTTCATCCGGTAACCCTGGAAGCAAGAGAGGGGACACACGGGACTCGAAGCTTCAACAAAAAGAGTGATTACGTCTTTAACTCGTGCACACTACCTCACCAGGGCTGCTGGTCTCAACTAACTGCATTACTTTTAAATATTCACTGGTTTTAACTCCTTTTCCAGTCTACGGAGATAAACCGGGAACACCAGAGTGAAACCCTCTTACCAATCTCCATCTTCACCTCCAGTCTTCCTGGCCTCAGCAAGGCCTCATCTATCAGGTCGGGCCTGTTGGTCATACCTGAGGGAGGGACAGATGGGACAGATAGTCAAACGAGGGAGATGAGTCAAGAGTGCAGCTGTTCAGGGAGAGCCTGTGTGTCTCTGTGTGTGTTAGTGTGTGAGCACCTATGACCAGGATGTTGTTGAGCTGCTCCACTCCGTCTATCTTGGACAGCAGCTGGTTGACCACGGTGTCGTGGACTCCCGTGCTGCCGGCCATGCTGCCGCGCTGTTTACAGATCGCGTCGATCTCGTCGAATATGATGATGTGAACGCCGCTGTTTGCACCGAGCTGTGCAGCAGCGGGGGGGCGGGGGGGGGGAATAAATGAGAGAAAGAAAGAAAGGCTACTGGGTGAACAGGAAATAAAACCACAATATTTGCATGCACTGTCTGTGCTTAAACCTCCAGGATGGGTTCTTCCAGCGTCTTTATGTATCACAGTTGTTTGGTCTGAAATTCTGATGAATTGTTCTCTAAAGAAATTGTATTTTACATTTTCAGAAACAGAAAGTTGCAGGTTTGCACATAAAAGGACTTTGTCTTTCGGTGCATGACAATAAGAATGTCAGGAGACATTATACAATAGAAAATATATAAAAGAAAAAACGTATTAATTAAAATATGTTCTTCTAAAAACAACTAAACTTTTAGAAGATTTGAGAGCCTGGGAATTAATGTATTAAACTGGAGAATTGTGGAGCTACAACTGAAATAATTAGGGTCTTGTGAAGTTATTAAATTACAGTAAATCCACTGATTTAGATTCATGTGAATATTACCGCTGTCTCAGCACAAAATGCACTGAATTTCAAATGATTTTAGGCTTTTGAATAAAACGATATTTTCCAGGTTTGGTTATCAATCACACGGAAGACAGAGAAACACAAGAAACCATGAACTGTCTCTCCAAACATACTCATGTCAATATTTTCCTCTAATGCATTCTTTCGGAGACATAAAGACGACAAAGACTCAGCCAATGTTTCATTTTTCATCCTGACCTGAAAACCAACACTGACCCTCAACTGAGAGAGAGAGCAGCAGGGTGGGGGGTTATCCCTCCATCTACAGACCCGTCAGTCTCAGCCGTAGCATTTAACGCAGGTGTGGAGCTGTCCTTATTACACACTGGATGGTGTGTGTGCGTGTGTGTAGGGCGGTCTAAATAGGAGGTCAAAGACAGCCCAGCCCCTCATTAGGTGGTGAAGAGTGAGGCGGCTCAATGCTAGTGTCTCCCCATCCAAACCAGCCATCACTGCTGGGTTTCAATGCACAACCCCCCCCCCCCCCACCCCCCCCCACACACACACACACTACCAGAGTTATTACAGCTACGCCTGGCTAAAGGGCAGATCTCTCCACTCCTGGAGAAATTAGGGTTTTTTTCTGTTTCGACAGATGAAATGCTTATCTCTGTTTCGTGGAGCCAGACTTGTTATCTGATGCGTAGATAATAAGGTCAGCAAAGTTAAAGCAATGCAGGTATAGTGATGCCTCTGGAAGCTGTAATAAAACAGACTCATTTATCAACACCAACATGTGAGCTTTTCATTTTTGCTGTGGTTTAAATTCTGCATCTTTTGAAAGCTCACTTCAGACACGTTTCCACCAACAAGTTCCTGGTTATTTTAGTTCCAGGACTACTTTCAAGAAACTGAAATGTTCCTTCTGCCCGTTGTTGTCTATGCTTCCAATGCGGTCTTAAGACCTGAGCTGCTGATGGTCGCAGGCTGAACACACTTCAGTGCGCCCGCCGGTTACATCTAAAGAACACGATGAAAAAGAAATCAACGTAGGTTTTGTCTCACTGCGACTGAATTTACTGCTGCAAAGTATTTACCGATGCTGAAGTTGGATGTAATGAATGAAAAGCAGAGGAGGAAAATGAAACTACGAGCGTAAATCACTCATTGAGTATTCAATGGTTATATATATATTTGTGCTTTAGAACATAACTCTCTTTCATAAAATGAGTTGGGAAGCTGACAGTGAAGCTTAACTTTACTTTGAATGCCTCCTCCCCTCACCCTCTTCTGCTCGTCCTCTGCGTCTGCAAACAGCTTCCTGATGTTGGCCTCAGACTCTCCCACGTACTTGTTGAGGATCTCAGGGCCGTTGACGATCTTGGGCTCGCGGGCCTTCAGCATCTTGCCAATCTGTCGCGCCATCAGGGTTTTACCGCAGCCCGGGGGTCCGAACAGCAGGATCCCCTTCACATGCTTACAGCCTGGAGACAGACACACAACCAGGGAGGGAGGAATGGAGGTGAAACCCAGCGCAGGAACTCATACACAGCAAATCAGCGTCATCCCTCACTGCTGTTTTAAAATGTTCTCAAACTGAAATGAACTCCTCATGTTGTCTATTTGTAGTTCTTCTCTCTATGTTATCCCCGTTGTAAAGTGTCTTTGACTTTTTGAAAAGCACTTACTTCATAAAATGTATTGATGAATTAATTACGAAGCAGCTCAATGTGTTACTGCGGCCAGTTTGTTTAATTCCTTCTCCGTAAAGATCAAGTGTGGAGACGGCACGCTCTCTAGTTCACACTGTAGGTCTTTTAATGGCCTTTTGCACCTGCTTAATGACATTTAGCCCAGACTAATTGAGAGGCCCATGATAACCATCTGAGCTGCCATTTGGGCCTGCTGAAGGATGACAGGTGAGGGGGGGGGGGGAACAGGGGTGGGGGGGGGGTCATGTGGTTGTGTTTGGGAGAGAAAGCGCTGAAGCATCTGTCTGTCCCGCTTCACCTCTCCGGGAGCAAAGGGGAGACAAGGTGAAACTTTCAGACTTTTGCTCCACCCAAAGAAAAAAATAAATAAGAACTGTCATCACCTGCTCTGGCCGCTCCCCACGCCTGCCAATTACAGCTTTACCTTTAGCTGGACGCTCTATCGGGGCACGGCATCTCATTACGGCAGCCAGCTGGCTGCAGCCAAAGGCCGACTCCGGCACACAGGCGCCCCGGCTAAAAGGTCAGCTCGCACGCCGCCGGACGCCGCCACACGACCCTGGAGCGCTGTGGGCATTTAAGTGATGTGTGTGTGTTTGTCAAACTCACAGGTTTGGGAGCAATGATTAGGATTGGTGTGGGGGGTGCAAAAAGTGAGTCACACGTCGTCAATCTGACAGCTGTCAAAGATCGATTAATGAGTGTGTGCAGGGATCACGGTCGGGGTTTTAAGTCACGCTGTCTCGTCAGCTGATCGCTGAGTTTCTCTCTGATTCAGGCGGCGATTCATTCCTCAAAAGGAATTATTCGTTTGTCAAAATGTTGATTTAAGGATTGAACACAAGCTGAAAACATCAACTGAAAACAGTGATTATTTACTAATCTGTTCCACCAGATGAATGCTGAAAGATACACAACAGTGTTTCTGAAAACATAATTGTGTTTTTGGGAATACATTTGATTGACAGCGAGACAGAATGAAAAGGTGAAATAAAAGACGTGATTAACTCACCCATCTGCTCCACGATGTCTGCCGGGAAGACTCGCGAGGCGAAGGCTCTGCGGAAGATGTCAGAAAACTCCCTGTCAAGGCCGCCGATGCCCATCCTCTCAAAGTTCCAGTCTGGGCTGATGATGGACTGGCGAGACTCTCGGGTCTTGGCTTTCCCTGGAGGGCAGACACACAAACAAACACTACGAGTTGAGCTCAAGAGGAGAGCATTACATTTTATGGGGATTTACAGAAGAATTTCTGGCAATTCAATTAATAAATAGTCTACATGAAATAACTACACAGATAAACCTATTTTTTTGTCTCCTGTTTGAATTTAATATATGACAAATTAACTATTTTCTCATTTTATTATGAACTTTAGTGCAAAATTATCAGATTTTTGGAGAAATCTGACTTAGTATGTGCTTGTTTGAATCAATTTAGCAAACGTACTTGTGTGTCATAATATCTCGATGTATGATTCCATCACAATCTTTCGTCTTTCAATGAAATCATATCATCATCTTGAGTTATTGCCCAGGAAACAGCAGTGTGTTACCCGGGTTGTTTTGAGTCCCAAAAACATTGTTTGCATTGAAATGAATACGGTGCGTTGAACAACTTCTGTCTGTTTTGTTTTTCGGGTTGTTCTAAGATTTTAGATTTGAGTTTTTGACTGACGTGTTAAATAAATGATCACAATAATCATACAAGCGGATTATATCACAGGGAGATAAACAGCCGTCAGGTGGCCACTGATGTTGTGACACAGTGTGGAAGGAGAAGCAAAATGAGTGAAGTGTGCCACCTTGTGGTTTTGTGGAGGATCGCTCTAAAAACAGTGATTTTAGAAGCTCGCCATGTATAATCACGTCGGCTGTGTTCAGCATTTGCACTGGCTGTTCGACCACACAATATGTCTAACAGTTGAAAGTTGCTGAGTATTGTTGACACTCACCTATCAGAGTCAAGGACGAGGTCTCGGACTTCTCAAAAATCACCTGACTGTTTCCCAGCAACAAACCGATCTGAATCTGAGGAAAGAAACCATCAAGGAGACGACGGTCAACACAGCGACATCCAACTGCAACACTTCAACCACACGAGGTTTGAATTCATCGTGTTCATTCAAATCTATGAACTCCAACGGTATGGAGAAGATACTGAGGGTTACATTGAGGTGTTATATTTGTGGAAAATGAACATAGGAATTACAAGATTGGGAGACAAATATATATTTAGGTACGTTAATGAAGAGTATAAAAAGCTATTACCAGACAATGGCTTAAGACAGAGGTACCTAAGGTTGAGGTGATGTGATACATAATATATATTTATGATGGAGACGTTGACTTCCTCTTTCACATTGGAACTGGACAACTTTAATAGTATTTGGGGAAACCGGATTGAAAATAAATAAATAAATAAATAAATATATATATATATATATATATATATATACACACACACAGAATATATTAAAAAAATATATAAATATAATATTAAAAATAAATATTAAAATATATTAAAACAATAATAATAAATCAATGATTTTCATGCACAGGATATCACAAACATCGCCGGCCGGATACCTTGGGTTTCTTGCCAGAGGCTGGTTCTCCCTTCAGGATGCTCGGGTCCATGGCCTCAATATCTTTAATCAGCAAGCCAAACAGCTTATCACAGAAACTAAACACAAACTAAAGGAGAGAAAAACATCACAACAAACAGATGAAACAAAGCTGTACCAGCGTAGAAGATCTTTACAATAGATTCACAAATAAATGAAGACACATGAATGCAAAGAGCTTTACTGTGAACACACATCGCATTCTTTCGTTCGTGTTCTTGTAAACCTATGATTTAAACAGGACATTCTACAATAAACTAGGTTGACCCATCATGAACCCCTTGAAGCACCTGCTGCCCGACGCTGAAGGCCAGGTTGTTGAAGTGCTGGACGAACTCCTTGGCCATGTTGTCGGAGTCGTACGGGTTGCTGTCCACACTCTTCTTCTGCAGGAAGTCAATCTCCACCGTCATGGTGCTTATACACTGTTTGGACTTGTTAAACTTGTAGTTTGTTACTGTAAGGAGGTAAAAAAACAAACATAGGTGGTGAGGTTTACAGATTAGACGACATCTGGATTATTATCTCTGGCAGGCACTCATGCAGCTAAGCCCGCATCAGCCGAATATGTTTGGTGCACATTTATGACTGTTGGCTCAAGGACCTCTTGTCGTTGAGGTGATCCACTGTTTGTTTTTTTTAACTGTTGAATCGACTGTTTCATATCGTCACTGACTGCCGATATTTCATTTCTCTTCACCGACCGGTAGGGGCAGCAAGTGGTCCAACAACTGCTTCAATCTTGTTTCCGCTAGCGATTAGGAAATGTTCCTGTCAAGATTTTTGCCCCCCAAAGATAACTATGGTATGCATTCACTCAATCAGACACGACAGCAGCAGTCAGTGGTGGTTCTCCTGTGCAGGAGAATAAGTCTCCCTCTTCCCTTTGAACTGCTGTCTCATATTTTGTTGCAACTTGGGGCACCGAGCACAACATGTGACAGATTATCAGCCGTTAACCACGCCAAACATCACGCGACCGCCCTGAACGTTACATCCCAAGAGGCGCTGCACTGGTTTTGAATACGAGACGTTCATGTCAATCAGCCACAGCAGTTAAAAACAGAGCTGTAGATAATACACGCTTTATAGAAAACAACACATTAAAGAAGTAAAACTGCTTGTATTCTTATGTTTCATTGTAACATTCTCATGCTCACTTTTAATCCTTCCCAACAAATGTAATAATCAGGGTTTGCCAGCAGATGTCACCATTGTAGACTGAAGATTGTAGTGAAACATTTTCTGTTGCTGTAAGACAGATCAAATAATAGAAAGGAGCTTTGCTGTCCTCTTTTTCCAGACCATGTCAAGAAAGACGAAGGCATCACGAGGCTCTTTCACTCGGTGGATTAGATTTTCATTCCTCCTCCTCACTCCTGATAAGCAGACAGCGTCATAATAGCGCCCATCATTTGGCCTCAGGTATAATACCTCATCAAAGAACAGTTCTTGTCTTTCTCTGGACGCCGGCCAGCGTCTCAGACAGATGTGCAGTGACACCACCCATCCATATTGTTCTACCGTCTCTCCCTGCGCCGGGGAAATCATGTTCCCTCCGCCTCTCATGGCACCATGATAATAGCTGAACCCCCTGAACTCCACGTATAGCTGGTAATCTGTAGGATATGAGCGCGGCGAGATGTTTCTGTGCAGCCTTCAAAGTCTCAGGTTTGATGTCTTGTGTGTCCACGGCGGTGAGGTGTCCGTGACTCAAACAGCGTTCAGTGAAAAGAGAGAAAGACCGCCGAGCGCTGCCAATCAACGGACGACAAATGAATGACGATCATCACAAAAAGGCTGAGAGGACGTCAGAGAACAACCAGAAGTCGTATTCGTATTGAACCGTTCGGTACGAGGCTCACGGTTCGGTACGCATGACGAACCGAATACGTTTGAATAAAAAAAATAATAATAAAAAAAAAAAAACTTTATTTAACCAGGTAGTCCCATTGAGATTAAAAATCTCTTTTGCAAGATGTACGTAACAATACTACACAACATTAAGGAGCAGTTTTTGTTTTTTATGCTTATGTGTTGCTAAGAAGACACCCCAGAAGATGGGTCACTCAGGTATAGTTCCATCATTGTTCAAAGTCAAAGAATAACTTTATGATGTTAGTTGTAATGAATAAATATATTTTAAAATCAAGTACATTTATCTGGCATTTATAGTTTTCTACTGTACCGAAACATGGCTCCACTGTATCGTACCCAACCCAACCGTGAATTTTGTGAACCGTTACACCCCTAGCGTGAAGCTTACCTCGAACCTCTTGTCCAATCGATAGGCCGGCCCATTTTCTCTGCAAAGAAAAAAAAGAGCAGCGATTGATTTAGTTCCTTTCATCATCGTGTTTCTTTTGTATTAGGACACGTCACCACTACATTATCTGAGACATCAGTGTAACGCTCCTCTGCAACATGGACTTATTTCACCACACTTCTTCACACTAAAATGTATAAATCAGATCCATACTTAAAACATCTTTCAGGGATCAGCTGACTCGTTCCTTTTTGCACAGGCTGAGTTTTTGACATACGAGTCAATCAATGGATCTTCTTGAATGAATTCTTGTGGTGAAATAAGAGCATCTTGAGGAGGTTACAGTAGTACCTGTGTGCCGGCGCGGCTGTTCATAAAGACGGAGGAAGAGCAGGCAAAGAAAGGAAAGAGCAGGAACAGACAGATTGAGACAAACAAAGATGTCGGTGCAAAGAGCCCCCAGAAAACCACACAACACATTCGTGAATATCAGCTCACATACTGCTATTTTCTTTTTAAACAATACAATGTTCACAGACAACAACACCATGCAAGTGTTAATCAGTGCTTTAAGGAAAATCTCCAATAAATAAATAAATAAAGTAGTTTGACAGAAAACAGACAGTGGCATTTCATTTTATAAGGAACATGAAGCATTGAGGAACGGGTAGCTACTTATGATGAAATCAATCACTCGTGATGACACTTGCAGAAAGCTGTTCAGCAGCGATGCACAGGTGATACAGTAATGTTTGGGAAGACGTGGCTGTCGACGTTCTGCTCTTAAAACACTGAACCTACCTGTGGCAGGCTGAAGGCAATGGTCCCGGGGTTAACGCTGTGATGCTTCTTCAGGGTGAACACATACATGTGGGCTAAGTTGCGCACAGTCACATGTCTGCACAGAGATGACAAAAAAAAGGATTAAGTGTGGTACAGAACTAGTGGGACCCCAGATGTTACTGCTCCTCCCACTTACTCTTCAAACTGTGGCTCCTCCTTCTCATTGATGACGGCACAGTTGGTCAGCGAGAGTTCGTCTGTCGGGCATCGACCAGCTTGCATAACCTGAAAAGAGAACCGAGAAAAATGTATACGGTGACTCCACGAGGAAGTAACATAGACAGATTATGCAGTGTTTGAATGATGTGGGATTTTTAAAGCTGCTACTCCAAATTTACTGAGTAGTAAATAAGCCATTAAAGGTTGTTTTTTTAAGTCCTCTAAAAGCCATTTCTACAGACAAACCAAACACTGGTTCTAGAACGGGCCCTTTGCCTTTTTCCATTACCTGAAGGCCACCGTAGTTGGGCTCGCTGACCTGCGTCTCAACATTTAACTTCTCTTATTTCAAGTACTTCAGCATCCAGGCCAACCACCGTGGCTCTGAAGATCATTTTAGGGCCAGTTGTTACATATAATATTACCTGCTGTAGGAATGATGGGACACACAAACTAACAGCTAAACGTAGAAATATGGAAATAGCTAGCCTGTTTTATCTCCCTGGTGCTAACAGAAATTATATTTTTCATTTCAGCTGTTTTTTTTGTAATTACTTGAAAGACATTAAACTAAGCATTACTTGACACTCTAAAACATGACCCAGGAATAGTGCCTTTAAGTCTTTCCCAGAGCTTGTGTGAAGGACATTCCTTGCATTGTTTTCATGTCATCAGCTCAAATGTAAAGTGTGAATGAGGCGCAGAAAAGTCCAAGGATCTACAGGACAAGGGCGACTCTCTCATTATAGTACGCAGAGAAGAAAACCGTGCTTTGCATACAAGAAAGATGAAACCTAACATGATAAATAGTTTTAATAAGTTACCAGTTTATTATCTAGCTACAACTAACGCAGTCCAAAACAACAGGCCTCCATGAAGGTGACAATGTTTAGTTATTGTTGTCGGCCATTTTGGAGACTGTAGTGTGTGATGAAGTTTTCTGTATTGAGTTCAAGGGAAACTTCGCCACCTTTTATTGGACGTCGGATCAGGGTTGATGGTAAATGTAGTCTGTGTGAACCAGGAAGCAGAGTAGCTGTAGCTGCTGAACTTCCTTGTTCGTATGGCAAATTAGCTATGTTTCAAACAGCATCCCAAAATATGAGTGCAGAGGATGTTATGGATGAGGATACATTTCACAGAGTTTGGGCTGACTCGTATAATCAGCAATGAGCAATGCATCCTGGTACATGTACGCACTGCCGTCACAGCTCCGCGAGCAGATGAACTCAGATTTATTTGTCGATACAGAACGCACTGAGGAATTTATTGCTTCAATTGACTGTGTTTAGCATCAACACTGATGGGACGTCCACGTAACAGGTGGACCTCACCTCTCAGTATGACACAACGTTGAATAAATACCTCTAACTGAATAACTAAAAGTCCACCTACTACATTACCTGAGGAAGACAAGTGCGATGAGGTTGACAGTGGACCTGGAGTTCAGATTGTATTTCTGTCAAACTCTCTAAACTAGTTTACCGGTAAATACAAACTGAACTGAAATCATTCACAGATTAGTCAATTGACAATAAAAATATTGCAGCTGAACTTTTTTTTCCAAAGAATATGAGAATTTATTGGCTCCAGAGTCTTTTACACAAATATTTACTGCTTTTATTAGCCTTCTGTTAAATTAAACTAATTATTTGCAGATTGTAAAACTGTTGATAGCAATTAGAAAACGCCACCTTGGGCCCTGGGGAATGTTCTATACTTTCTGAAGGAAATAATAGAAAATAACAAAGAAATAATTAAGAACAGCCATAATAGCCTCCATGAAGCTGGGACTTATTGCAGAGCTGTTGTATTAAACTACAATACTTTCACGTTGAACCAGGTGTACCTAATAAACTGACAGCTGTGTGTAAACAGCTGCATTGAGTAATTAGTATTGCTATTATAATTACTTTGTTTAAACTTCAGCTACTTAAAAATAGCCACTGATGTGAGGAGTTAACAGAGAGTTCAACATCAGTCCAGTTTATCTTAGGGCTCTTCTTCTTCTTGTTTCCTTTAATGTAGCTTCACTTCCTTCATTGATTTAGCCTTTTAAACTGGAGCTAATTACATCTAACAGCAACATTTGTATATCCAAGTCTATAACGCTGTTGACTATTATATAATGTATCGCCTCTGGCTGCTCGGTGGCTGTTAAATACATCAGTTTAAATCTATAACAACAATGGTAACAGAGCTACATGCTAGCAGTGGTCACATGATACTCCTCTACTTCCGGGTTGCCTACGAAGTTTTGATTGACATCTGATTCTGGCTCACTTTACGTGTTTAAAAAAGAAAGACTGTAGTACTTAAAGTACACGCTAGGGTTTAGTATTCAGTGTTGTCTGTTCGTGATGTGTTTAAGTTTTAAGTTTCGCTTGAAATAAACTCACCCGGTCGGTCATCTTTACTCCGGTTCAAGTGCAACTCAGCATAGGAAACCCTCTGCTGACAGAACAACTGCAAAAAAGAGAAAGCGACGTGGAAAGAGGCGGGATCTGTCAACGTGATGTGACGTCATCACGCACACAACGGGACGTAACGTGATGATTTGAGTACCACAACAAAGGGTACATCTCAAGTCTGTTAATTGCATCCTCGTTTCCCTCACTTGGTTCCTTTCCTTGCGTCTTAGTCCCTCCCGCCAGGAATGCATGGAGGAAACCATGCGAGGAGAGAGGAACGAGGAAATATGTTTTAAGAGACATGATATGTCTTTTCCTCAGTTGCGTCACGTGAAGCGACGTCTGTTTCTGATGACGGAGGATCAGCTGATCGCAGCTGGATCATCTGTCAGTCGGCTTTAACAGCTGGGGAGACTTTTGAGAAGTTTGTGTCTGTTCACATGACCACTGTACTTAATAATAGTAACGAATAATACTAATAACTAATAAAGACACAGTAATCACCACTGTGATGTTTCTCTCTGTAGTCTGTTAACAAACTGTGTCCTGTGTTCTGTTTATAAGCGATTTCTACGGCGGAATGCGATCGTCTTATTTATGAATTATTTGCGTCTGTACGTTTTTAAATTGTGACTGTGACGTCATTATTAATATCACCCAGAATATGATTATTGTTTCTCCGAAATTATATAACTCAGCAAACACTCAGGAATGATCCGCCTCACGTGACTGAATGAAATGATGATAAATGATGTAAAAAGCTCTCTCTGACTTTAATTGTTTCCATAATAAAAGTTATTGAGGGAAATATCAGATCATGAAAACACAAATCTTTCTAATAAATGAGGACAGTTGTTTGTGGTCCTTTTGTTGTTTAGTCTACAATGAACATATATTTAAACCAGACGGTGAATCAGAAACCTAATCAAATATAAAGCTTGAGTTTATTCTGTGTTAAACTCCAGTCAGTCAGTCCGATCGGCTGCAGCGTCCAATCACATGACTGATGAAGAATGAGGGGGCGTGTCGGCCGTTGAAAGACCTCCTGAAAGTCTGTTCTCGTGGGTCCTCGCTCATGGCTCCTCCGAGGTCCCTCCTCCATCTTCGATCTAATTTTTTACACTGCTAAAATTCAAATCTAAGTAAGATGAAATATCTTAAATCAAGGCAATATATGCTTGTTTTTTGTCTGACAAGTTATTTCTTCTTACCAGGCAGTTTTTATGTTCGAGCATTTCACTTGTTTCAGTCCTTGATTATCTTAATAAGGTATTGTAACTTGTTACTGAGATTGTATTGCTGGTTCTGAGCAAGTTAATGCTTGAAACTAGAATTGCCATAATTATACGGCTGTTTGATCACTGACAAGTGCAAAACTATGGGGTCAGATCAGTCTCAATAATCACAAATGCACACATAAAGATTCACAAATGCGCACACAACAATTCACAAATATTTTTGCAATATACAGTACACCCTTTTATTTTTAGATGGAGCCATTATTTTACTTGAAATGAGAGAACATTTATTGATTTCTATGTATTATTTATAATCCATCCAGTTAAATTGGAAAACTGAGAATAATAATTGTTAAAATATAATTGATGTGTACTTTCTTTATTTGATTTGACAGTTGTTGACTACACAGAGACGCTGTTACTATATATATGGCACTAAATAGTGCAAATTAGATATTGCCTCAGCTGTCCAGGTGTCTTCTGTGGAGTTGTTGAAAACAGTAGGGGCAGGTTCAATTCAATTCAATTATTTTTTATACAGACCAAAATCACAAATCTGCCTCAGAGGGCTGTACAATCTGTACACATACGACATCCTGTCACGGAACCCTCATATCGGAACAGGAAAAACTCCCCAAAAACCCCTTTAGCGGGGAGAAGAGAGGGAGAGACCTGTGGGAGAGCAACAGAGGAGGGATCCCTCTCCCAGGATGGACAGAAGTGCAATTGATGTCATGTGTACAGAATGAACAACATTTACAGAGTTACAACACATTCAATGCATATGACAGAACCACGGCAGGAGGCCAGACCAGGGTCCAGGTATCACCAGGATCCACGGAAACCTGTGAGGTGGGAAAGCACAGAGACTCTGGTGAAGAAGCAAAGTCAGCAATGTGCGTTAATGGTATTGATACCTGCGAGGAGAGAAAGCACAAAGAGTGAGTGAATGAGAGCATACAAACACTGTCCTAATGTAGGAGGTTAGAGTAAATCCCAACATTTTACGTAGTTAGTAAATTATTTTGACTG
This sequence comes from Melanostigma gelatinosum, assembly GCF_949748355.1. Lineage (NCBI taxonomy): Eukaryota > Metazoa > Chordata > Actinopteri > Perciformes > Zoarcidae > Melanostigma > Melanostigma gelatinosum. Next base: position 13,958,086 of record NC_136654.1, on the reverse strand, counting down.
ATTTTGACTGATTATAAATACTATATTTCAAAATATCCCTCCTACAAGCAAAGCTTTTACTGAACTTAACTCTCAGTAAATAATTAATGTTAAGAATTTTAACATTACTCAACTACTGATATAAGTTTTACTCTCTCTCTCTCTCTTTTATATTTTAAGTTCTGTGAGTCATGGAGCACTTTTCTTCCTTGGAATATGAAACTTGATCTGCAGTACCTGCCGACGAGACCTGCAAACGGTTGGACCTGCAGAGACGTCCCCATGATGAGGAGGAGATCACAGCGAGGGAAGTCCTGACAGGTAAAGGAAGACGGTGGAGTGGGTTTATTTCTGGAGAGGGGTTACATCGCATTCTCTTCAAACATGCACGCAAACCACCATCGTGTGCTCACCATCTTCATTGATGTGAAGGACCGGACGGGTAGACTCTCTCCAAACAAGACGATATCTGGGGGAGGAGGAGAAAGGGACGCAGAGATACTGAGATGATTGGTGACACAATTATCTGTTAAGTACTGAGTTAAAGTGAGCATGCGTGTAAGTTAGTTCTAGAGCAGGGGTGTCAAACCCATTTCCACTCTGTGCCACATCAGCATCACGGTCGCCCTCAAAGGGCCGGTTGTTACTGTAAGACTGTAGAACTGTAACTTCTCCTAACATATTGTTAAATAACTCTCTCTGCATTTGATTATTGTTTATTCAAGTGTAAACATATTGTACATGCAGTTATAAAAATGTAAAATGATATTTAAACACATTTCTGTAATTATAACGTAAATCATTTTAATTGAGGGTTAAGAAACCCACATGACTCTATCAAAGATCAAACTATTAAAGAAAATAACAAAGACAAATATCAAACACGAGTTATTACAATAACTTTGTTCAAAGCTGTTTGTGTCACCTCTCTGCATCACTAATGTTCCTCCCTGTCGTCGTCCTGCATGGCAGCTACATCCAAGAGCTCCTCACTGAGAGTCAGGTCTGATGAACATGGATAGATGATGTATCCGTGTTGTCTGTGCTTTCTTCAACAGTTCATTAGAAACACAAGTACCTGCTCGTCTCTTAGCTAGCTGTGTTGTTAGATTGCTGCTAGTTCATGAACTCGGTCTGCGATGGTGTTTCTTCACAAACTGACATTTGTAAAAGTCTGTATCTGGTCGGAGCTCTGCTCACATACCTTCAGCATGCACTGGGCTGTAGCTGTGTCAATATATTCTGCTGTGATTGCAGTCTGCCTTTTAATTCTTGGACAGTTTCATGTTTTTCTTGGAGGCTAAATTTAGCTCCGTGTTTGGTGTCAAAATGCCGACGTGAATTGTATCCTTCATCACCGACATGTGGTCGGTGATGAACCGACATGTGGTCATGTGCCTCATAACACAGAAGACACTCGTTTTTCTCCTTGAAGCACAAACATGTATTCACTTTCCCATCTTTCATTACATTTTCTTCAGACAACACGCTATCTCATAATTTGAACTTTCGATCTCATCATTTCGACCATGGGGATACTTTTATTTTCAAGTCTAACTTTTAATTATTTTTCAAAAAAAAAAAATCTTTTTTTTTGTTTGTTTTTGCTGGCGGTTTCGGCCCGCAGGCCTTGAGTTTGATACGTGTTCTCGAGGAACGGAAGACAGCCATTGTTGTTGATGTCGTGCTTACGTTTTAAGTAAAGTCTTAAACATGTACAGCTGTCACTGGAGTTATTGAATTAACATGGTAGCAGAGGATGGCGGCCGGCTTTAAAAAAAACATATTATTCAAATAAGAAAAAGACAATGAAAGTGATAAAAATAATGAAAATCAAACAAGAATAAAAGTGTTATGATGTGGTGTGTTCATGGACCCGAATGCAGACTCAGACAGCAGAGTTCTATTTCAAAACCACGATAATTTATTTCTCTCAGTCAAGGGAAAAGACAGGAAATGGACAAAGTCAATAGGAGGCGTCTCCACGTCTCCAAGCCGGAAAGTGGCTAATCCTGCTGAGCGGCAGACAAATCAGACAGGAAAACTGTCAAACGTCAGTACGGAGGCGCGTCCTCGCGCTCCGCTCGGATCTTAGCCGGGAAGTGGCCGGTGGTCCGCGTCCGGCAGGCAGGCAGGATCGTCTGTGTGACACCCGAGGCTCGACACAGGAACGCCAAGACTACACAGTTGATCTCCAAGGAACTAACTGGAAGGTTTCTTCGTACAGGTGAAAACCCGAGGCTCGACACTGGACGGCAGGCAAGTTGAAAAAACTAAATGCATCGTTAGTAGTGGCTCTTCAGAGAGTGAACAAATGGACTACTCACGGGTCGGAATACCAGGTAGGTAAACGGACGGACTGACAACTGGGATGAGAGTGACAGGAGTATTTATGTCAGCTGGAGGCGATCACAGGAGATGAGGCACAGCTGTGCCTACGGAGAGAGGCGCGGCAGTGGGCGGGACTCGTAGGAGGACCCTACTGAGGGAAATACAGCAGAATTAGACACAAATCCTCACAAAAAGAATGAAATAAAACCAAAATAAAAGCAATAAAAAGACAACATCACACAAAAGACAGTTTGTAAAAATTAGATTCGATTTGATTAGAAAACTTTATTAATCCCCAGTGGGGAAACTGTCATTTGCCACCCAAAAACTCATACAGACGATACAGTCCACAGTACACAACACAGTACACAACAGACAGAAACACATTACAAAGGATTAATAACACCAGAAAATGCCATACAAAACATGATCGACATCAGAAAGATAAAAACCTCTAAAGGTGTTCATTAAAAAAATCGGACTGCTGCTGGAACGAAAGACCTTCTTAGTCGTTCAGTAGAACACTGAGGCATCCTGAGTCTCTCACTAAATGAGCTTCGGAGTCCATTGAAGACACCGTGTAGTGGATGGACTTCAAACAAGACAATTGTTTTTAACTTGGCCCCTGTTTGCTTTTCAACAGTGATTTCTAGTGAGTCTGGGGTAAGGCCAATCATTGAGACAGCCTTTTTGATCATCTTATTGATCCTGTTTTTATCATCCACAGTGATGCCGCCGCCCCAGCAGAGCACAGCATAAAAAAGAACACTAGCCAAGATCCCCTGATAGAAAACATGAAGAAGCTTCCTGCTGATGTCAAAGGATCTAAAATTGGTTTTAAGAAGTGATTTAAAGGAGATTACTGATTCTGCAAGCCTTATTCAGGCAGGTTGTTCCAAAGCCAGGTGGGCCCCACCTGAGGATCTAAGGCGTCCAGCCAGCTCATTTGACATCAACATTTCTGCTTTATATCATGGGGCCAGACCCAGACGTGCGTTAAAAGTGATCAGTAAAATCTTAAAATCAGGTTTACTAAGAAACCACATTCACATTTATCAGTTGAAAGCCAATATTGCAAATCCCGTTGAAATCGGGTATAAACGTGAACGTTTAATCAATGTCTTCGAATAGATGGCGAAAAAACATTCACTTTTGAACCACTTTTAACCGTGTTTTCAAGATGTGTTTTCTACAGCTTCCCTAGTGGTGCTGACTGGACACTTTGATCGGAACATTGGGAGCTGAGTTTTCAGAATCTCCCTGTCAATTTCAAAGTATGGTTCAATAGCATCATCCAAATAATGATAAGCAAACTAAGCATGTTCAACATCAAAGACAATGAAGCTGCAAAAATCAAACTTATATAGTTAACATATGTCCACATTATTCATTAGTGACTGTATGACTATAGTGCTGAACCTATTACTGAATTGTACTGACATTGAAAACGAACAGTTTATGCTCAAGTCTGGGTGAGCAGCATCCATCATTCATCACTCATAACAGAGTTTTTGCTGGCCTGTTTTGGAGGCTTGCTCAGAGAATTTTATTTTAAATATGAGCTTTAAAGGTACAGGCACCATAACCCTCTCATTACTTCAGGGTTCTTGGGAGCAACGTGGGACTGTTGGGACTGGAAGTACACTGGCTGTGGTCATTACAGTTGATCGACTGGCAAGCATGACCCGCCATTGGAGGGCCTCCACCGTCCAGCCAAGTGCTGGTTACTGGCGGAGGTTCCTCCGGCCTGCGGGTTAGCCTCTATGGCCGGGAGGGAGGTCCCTCTGCGTGCCTCCCGGCCGGTCGCCCGATTTGCAGCGTCAAAAAGGTTGACGTTTGGCTACCCGGTTGATCATGGCAGTATAACATATGCTTGTCTCAAAGATTAAGACACGCGAGATCGATATGTCCCAAAGCTCATCATTGGAGGGCTCCGGTACTTTTGTCCAGAGAAAGAAAGAAAGAAAGAGAGGAAGAGTAGGCCGGCCGGTGGAGTCAGAGGTAACTCAATACGTGCAGTAGAAAGGAACGAGAGCTGGTGATAGCCTATGCACTGTTACCCTGACAATCTCAAGTCATCCCTTGAGAGTTATAAGATGACATTGAAAGTGCGGTGCAAAGGAACAAGAGCTGGGTACTCTGTGCACTGTCATGATGGAAGCAGATGAAAGTCTCGAATATAGGGGTGACCTACTCCAGGTGGAAGTACAGGGAACGACAGCCGGGTACATCGATGCACCGGCGCCGAGGATGACTACTAATCTATCCCTCGTTGGAGGGCTACATTCTTGAGTGATCACGAGGTTGAGGGATGGTTTGAGGCGGTAATCACACACAGGTCGGAGTAACGGATAAATCTTGAAGTCACTTTCTTTGACAGTTCAAGCGCCGGTGCTCAGCCCACTGTCCTAGGTTAGGGTGCAAGACCCCTGACTAGGACATCACTTTAGCTTAGGATAGATATTCAATTACCACCACAATCACAAGAGAGAGAGGGAAAATATGTTACCCCGGGATAAAGTTGAGCTGACCAAACGCGGAAGGGTCAAGCCATCTGATATCAGGGGGAGGTCGGGGCTGGTATCGCTGGCGACTTGCTGCCACCCGAAAGCGCTGGTCTATTCGAAGGGTTGTCATGGTCGACTTCCCCGAGGGCTCAACATTGACGAGGCTCGGAGGCAGTCCGAGCCCAAGTGCAAGAAAGCATAGTGCCGGGGACAGGGCCCGGCGCGACGAGCCGACTCCCACTATAAACCCTCGCCACTCGTTGGTGGAGGAGACGGGCGTACCCTCAGGCCGGAAACCCGCAGGTGGGAGTACAGCCGAGAGGCCTTGTGCACGAGGCACAAGGACGGGCGACAGCTCTGCCGCTGCCGGCCCTAAGAAGCGTGCCAAACTGAATACAGCTCGATAAAATCCACGGAGCGCCTCTGGACAATGTTATGAACCAGACGGCGTTTAGTTTCCCGTGATATCTGGGTCTACACAACCCATGCAAAGCATCAGGGGCATTCACCTCCTTCAGTTGACCTTTTTAGAGGCCTACATCCTTCTCTCTTCAGCTTAAAGCAATTACTTAAAAGAAAAAACAAACACAAAGATGACTTTATTCTGCGTCCAAATTCCACATTAAGACAAGACTGTGACTGATTACAGGAGTTTATTTGCAGTTTGAGAGCCGCTCACCTCTAGTTCACATTACCCCTGCTGTCAGTAATCTTGATGTGGACTGGGACGGCCTCACTAAATCACATGGTTGCAACATTTACTCGCTCATGCACTTAGCCGGGGCAGGTTTTAGGTGAGGGTGTGTGTGTGTTTGAGGAGGGTGTGTGCTATAGAGGGGAGAGAGAGTACCGAGGTGAAAGAGGCGGAGAGAGAGATGCTGCACCTGTGCACGATCACTTGAGGAGGAGAAGAAAAACAATATAAAACCGAGCAGAAGTGAAGATCTATAAGCATGGCGGGACAGCTTCAGGTTTGAGAGAATCTCCTTCAGCCAGCTCGTCATCAAGAAGGTAAGAACATTTTAAAGCTTCTTTATGTCTCCAACATGCTGCTGCAGAAACTGTTCTCATTGGTTTATACGCCCAACAGAATGTTGAATCAGAATGGATCCAGAAAAACTTCAAATTGGTTTAGTTTGTTGATAACTTTCTAATATATCCACTATCTCTGTTCAGCATGGGGCGATGAAGTCCTAAAAATTGATTTCCAATATTGCTCCACAATCCAACTATTCAACTGCAACAATAAGTCTATCAATCTGAAACTGTTTTAATTCTCAATTAACCGTTTTTAAGCAAAAAAGCCAAACATTGAGAATTTACTGCTTTCCACCTTTTTATATAATAATTAATTGAATATTCTTGTTTGTCGGACAAAACATGACATTTTAAGATGTCATCTTGACCTACAGGAGATTGTAACGGCTTTTTAAATACACTTTACTGACATTTAATAGAACAAATTATATAAAAAAATACTGTGTGGTTGGAGCCCTACAAGGTGGAGACAAACGGTCAATGTCTGCCAATAAGAAATATTAGAAAAACATGTCAAAAATGTAATCTGAAGCCGTGTTTTAACCGATGACGTTGGTTGTGTGATGTTTGAGCTGGTGACACTGTTTGCCTGAGAATATTTTCCTTCATTAAACATTGCTACAAGCTAAGTCATACATTTAATAACATTTCTGGACCTTTCAGTCTGATCAGGAGTGTTGACATAACTGCAGTGAAGTTTCCAGGTGAAGTCGGCCCTCTGCTTTCTGTGAATTCAAAAAGCCCACAAAACAAATAATAAAAAGACACATTTGCATTATTGTAAATACCAGGCAGAGAACGCCCAGGGGCTCGTCATCAACTCGGTCAACTCTGCTGTTACGGGTCAGCAGAGAAGCTGGCACACGGGAGGAAACCTGAGAGTTTAATGAAGCTGCAGCTCTATTATGGGGGCAGCAGAGTCCTCGGTGCCCTTGGAGCCTCCTCTCAAGCTCAAACATTGTGCCATTGAAAGGCTTTGCGTCTGGTTAGTGATTTCCAAAAACGGCAGGTTCCCTTCCTGCTGTGATCTCTGAGGCTTTGCCTGGGCGGCTCACCCACACATAACCGAATACACGGTAACTTATTAAAGGGAACTATGGAGGGCCTCCTTTATGTCAACAGGGCTTTTTGTCTCAAAGGTCACATCCAAGTCAAACACGCTGAAAGAAATATGTGTGCATGTTTTAGCCCAATGAGAGAGTAAAGTGCTGCTCGAGCCCGACTTTGTTCTGCAGAAACTGCTTCATGTAAAGTCAACAATACTATGTAAACGCTCTGTAAACATTTGTTAAAGAGGAACTTGAATTTTCTTAACAAATGAGCACATCCATGTTGCAGATTCAAGTTGGCAGAAAAAGGAATTAACTTGATGTTGCAGCAGAAACACTACCTGTTACCTGAGTGTCAATGAAATGAGTGTAATTAAGCTCCACAGGGTCAATTAGGTCCAGAATAATAAAACACAAGAGCTCTGATGTGATCAAATGTTCCTCAGTAACCGTGTTACAGTTACGATATACTACAACAACAACATTAAATCAATTGTTTACTGTCTTTCCTGAACCTTAGTACTGCTGGTTGGTGCCAGGTGCCAAACATCACGTGGGTCAGATAAGAGTAAGATGAGTGTTTCTACAAAGGGACTGTGTATTTGCATAGGTGCTGCAGGATAGAATGACCACACCAAATGAGGATTAGTGTGGCGCTTTGCTTCCTGTCTGCCCTCATAAAAGAGAAATCGTAGCGATTGTGAAACTCGTAAAATTTGCTTTATAAACTATGTTTTTATTCAAATACGAAGTTTATCCCAGTTTGAAATGAGTTTTAAAAAGAATTCTACAATCAAGAGAAAGAATTAAAGATACTTTAAAAACGGTTAGATCTGAAACAATGAACAAGTTGACCTCATTTTAATTACAAACTAGTCTTATCTATTATTGGTGTTACAAATAGAGAGTAGCCTTTGGTTACTTTTCTTTGTAAATTAACACGTTTTGGGCATTTCGGTTGCCTTTTGTAGACATTTAACATACAAGAAACATGGAGGAGACTGAGACAAACAAAGGTCTGGAGCCATAATCATAATCAAACTAAGGACGTTGTGGTTAAATGGTACAGTACAGTACAGTACAGTTAGGACAAGATACAATATGCTGAAACGGTACGATACTATAATATATGAAAATACGATAAATGATATAGGATAGGAGAAATCGAAACGATAATACGATTACAGTTAATACAATTATATGTTATATATGCATTTTATTGTCAGTTTACACTGATATTCATTTTGCATCCTTGGGCAGTACACCTTGAGCCTGTTTATGTGTGATATCTTAACAACATATCGTTCACCTGTTTATGATCCAAATACATCAAACAGTCAATATTAATTTCACGAGGAAGTCATTTTAGCAATACTGTTGCAGGAGACCGAGAATAACAGCTGAGCAATGAGATGATAATCTGTGTGTCTCTTCGATAAATCCCTAAATTTGAATTCCTCTATCTGAAATCATATAAATAGACAATCCAGATGTTATTCTGTGATGCTGACGATAGTTTTCTTCACTTCCCTGTTTTATAACCGAGCTCCTGGTTCAGCATTAAGACAACAGCTCCCTCATCGGCCGAGGGCCTTTCGTTCCCTGACTTCGTATCAGATCACATGGAGGAGACAGACGAGACTCTTCAGATGATCATTAATTTATCAGCTGAGAGCCGAGTGTCGGGTTTATTCCCCCCATTATGTTACACCTACTACTCACAGATGATGAGAAGAAGCCTCAGTTACTGTCGACTCTCGAGGTCTCGAGCTCTGAGACTTGTGAGCTGTACTGCTCTTTCATAAGAGCAACCTGCAGATCAATTATGAGAGGGATTTCAAAATAATACATGATTAATATATCAATACCTGCAGCACAAATCATAACATTTACATCTTGCATGGTCTAAATGCTTCAATGAAGATGCAAGGTGGAAAGTATTTAATGCATCAATGGGTGGATTCTGACACAATGGGCCTCAGGGCACAGACATGCAAAAGGCCCCACCACCTCATGGAGCAAGACTCACAAACTTTATATTTGTTTATCCTCTTTTTGTTGCTGTTTCGTGTCTCTTTGTAGTCGTTACGCATCTTTCTGCGGGGTTGTGTCTCTTTGTAAAAGTTTTGTGCCACTTTGGAAAGGTTGTTTTTTTGTATGTGGTCACTTTTTGTCTCCTGGTAGTTGTTTTGTGAATCTTTGAGGCCGTTTTGTCTCTTTGTAGTTCCTTTGGGTTTCTTTGTGGTCGTTTTGTGTCTTTGTAGTTGCTTTGGGTTTCCTTGTGGTCGTTTTGTGTCTTTGTAGTTGCTTTGTGTTTCTTTGTGGTCGTTTTGTGTCTTTGTAGTTGCTTTGGGTTTCCTTGTGGTCGTTTTGTGTCTTTGTAGTTGCTTTGGGTTTCCTTGTGGTCGTTTTGTGTCTTTGTAGTTGCTTTGGGTTTCTTTGTGGTCGTTTTGTGTCTTTGTAGTTGCTTTGGGTTTCCTTGTGGTCGTTTTGTGTCTTTGTAGTTGCTTTGGGTTTCCTTGTGGTCGTTTTGTGTCTTTGTAGTTGCTTTGGGTTTCTTTGTGGTCGTTTTGTGTCTTTGTAGTTGCTTTGGGTTTCCTTGTGGTCGTTTTGTGTCTTTGTAGTTGCTTTGTGTTTCTTTGTGGTCGTTTTGTGTCTTTGTAGTTGCTTTGGGTTTCCTTGTGGTCGTTTTGTGTCTTTGTAGTTGCTTTGTGTTTCTTTGTGGTCGTTTTGTGTCTTTGTAGTTGCTTTGGGTTTCCTTGTGGTCGTTTTGTGTCTTTGTAGTTGCTTTGTGTTTCTTTGTGGTCGTTTTGTGTCTTTGTAGTTGCTTTGGGTTTCCTTGTGGTCGTTTTGTGTCTTTGTAGTTGCTTTGTGTTTCTTTGTGGTCGTTTTGTGTCTTTGTAGTTGCTTTGGGTTTCCTTGTGGTCGTTTTGTGTCTTTGTAGTTGCTTTGTGTTTCTTTGTGGTCGTTTTGTGTCTTTGTAGTTGCTTTGCGTTTCTTTGGGGTCGTTTTGTGTCTTTGTAGTTGCTTTGTGTTTCTTTGTGGTCGTTTTGTGTCTTTGTAGTTGCTTTGCGTTTCTTTGGGGTCGTTTTGTGTCTTTGTAGTTGCTTTGTGTTTCTTTGTGGTCGTTTTGTGTTTTTGTAGTTCATTTGGGTTTATTTTGGTCGTTTTGTGTTTTTGTAGTTCCTTTGGGTTTCTTTTGGTCGTTTTGCATCCTTGTTGTAGTTGATTTCGGTGTCTTTGTAGTTTTGCACCTTTACATAGTCCCTGCGAGTCTATTTGTGTCACCTTGTATTTTTGTGTCTATTTGTGGTAATATTATATTTTTGTAACTGGTTTGTTCTTTTGTAGTTATTTTTTTGTCTGTGGTTGTTTTTGTGTCTTTGTAGTTTTGTAAGTTTTGTAATTTTGTGACACTATAAAGTTGCAGTGTTTCTCTTTGTAATTGTTTTGTGACACTAAAGTTGCGGTGTTTCACTTTGTAATTGTTTTGTGACACTAAAGTTGCGGTGTTTCACTTTGTAATTGTTTTGTGACACTAAAGTTGCGGTGTTTCTCTTTGTAATTGTTTTGTGACACTAAAGTTGCAGTGTTTCACTTTGTAATTGTTTTGTGACACTAAAGTTGCGGTGTTTCACTTTGTAATTGTTTTGTGACACTAAAGTTGCAGTGTTTCACTTTGTAATTGTTTTGTGACACTAAAGTTGCGGTGTTTGTCTTTGTAATTGTTTTGTGACACTAAAGTTGCGGTGTTTGTCTTTGTAATTGTTTTGTGACACTAAAGTTGCGGTGTTTGTCTTTGTAATTGTTTTGTGACACTAAAGTTGCGGTGTTTCTCTTTGTAATTGTTTTGTGACACTAAAGTTGTAGTGTTTCACTTTGTAATTGTTTTGTGACACAAAAGTTGCGGTGTTTCTCTTTGTAATTGTTTTGTGACACTAAAGTTGCAGTGTTTCTCTTTGTAATTGTTTTGTGACACTAAAGTTGCGGTGTTTGTCTTTGTAGTTGTTTTGTGACACTAAAGTTGCAGTGTTTCTCTGTTCTCCAGTCCTCACTATGTGCTCTGTGCCCTCCAGGTCAGTCCTCCCGTCTCTGTTGGTGCCATGGCTGATTCAAGCTGGTGGAAGCTGACCTTCTCCCGCAAGAAGACATCTGAATCCAAAGTCCTGTATGAGATCCCCGCTGAGTACGGCAGTAACACCGGAAACAAAGAGCACGTCTCGAGTGGTAACCCTTCTCCGGACCACATGGACAGCCAGTTCAATGCCCGGCTGGAGAAGATTGTGGATAAATCTGCCACCAAAGGCCGCCACGTCAAAGTGTCCAACTCTGGACGCTTCAAGGAAAAGAATAAGGTCCGCGCAACGCTGGTCGAGAACCCGAATCTGTTCGCAGAGCACAACCTCAGTGACGAGAACCATAAAAAGAAGACTGACAAATAGCACAAAGACGTGCACACACTGGATCACACGTGTGTCGTATACCAGTGTCACAGAAGCTTAGATGAAGGATAAAATATACACAAGCACAGCCATGTGGCGCTACATGTGCAAGGTGGACACACACTTGTTACCAGGAGCCACACCCAGGTAGATACTGCAACCAATGGAAACCATGCAGGCAGATACTGTAAACAATGGACTCGCACCTAAACAAACAGCTGGTATCGGCAAACCATTAGCCAAAGTGCCGGAGACATTCTGTCTCATTTTCTCTCTCACGCGGTTATGTATCTGCCTAAACTCATGCAAACATACTTATGAATGAACAGTAACGTTATTGTAAATTGACTTATTTTTATTATTAAGGATGCCGATTTTTGGAATTTAAACCTCCTTTTTTATGATACACAAGAAGAATAAACGTGTGTTCAGTGCAACCAAAGCACAGTCAATTTTTATTACATTTTTATGACCAAATAGAGACTTGATTTTGATGTCTGAAATATTGTGAATACTCTCTATATATAGTAAATAATAAAAAATATATAGGTTTATATAAACCTAAAGCAAAATAAATGTATTTTGTTTTTAATAAATGTAACAAGATGAGTTAATACAGAAAGAGTACTTTTTATTTGTGTGCTGGTTTTGGTGCCATGTAATTTTGAGCGGACACTTGATATGACATTTGATATGCAGTGCTGTGCTTCTATTTTTTGTAATATGGCATCCCTTACATCAGATCACACAGAGTCAGGTCATTAAAGATTAATCCACTAATCAGCTGTAGGGCAGGACTGGCCAAACTTTTATTATTGTGGGTCATATGAACAATAATAAATGTCTAGTTTTCAACCAGTTACACTGCAAGAGTCTGTTTCTATATCAGAAAACCTGTGTTAAAGAAAATTTATTTTCTATTGAAATAAATAAACACTACTAAACTGTCATTTGGCATTAGTTGTTTACTGGTGTGAAATTGCCAAATATTGGTTCTATTTCATCCTTACTGACCGCCAGAGGCAGTGCTTCACACTGGATATCTTCCGTCTCGCGCATGCGCAGGTCGAATATTTATATCAACAAAGTCACGTGTGACCTCGGATGACCCCCGTCGTCTATAAGTTCCGGTGTCATCCTGAGCTCAGTCCCTTTTTTTCTTCTCGCGTCGCAGGTTAGCTACCATGGTAGCATAAACAGGGATCAAGACATATTAGAGCTCGTCACTGTAGCCTTGTGACCACCGGTCGGAGTTGCGGTTCTCTCGCCCTCCAAAGGCTGCGACGAGCTGTCCCTCTTCGGAGGGAACGGTGTGTTCGCCGTTCGGACATCGAGCCCCGGACTGGTGGACGCCCCTATCATCGGTCGTCACCAGTCTGATAAGGGCCACCTAAGTTGTGATGACAGCAATCGGTAAGATCGATTAACATTGTTTTCTATAACAGTTGTTTGTTCCACGTTTGGCAGAGCGCTTCCGCTCTAGTTAATCGAGTGGCGCGCTAACGAGAGCGTAGAATTACGCTGTCGGCCCGCCCTTCACAGTGTCACGGCTATCACAGTTAGCAGAGTGTTCCTGCTCAGGCAAACTTGGTGAGACACTAGATCGGCATGTTGTGCCCAGTGTGGGCCCTCAGAGCTTATGTGGAAGCCACCGCCTGCATAGTCAGTTATGGTGAGCCTAAGAAGGGCTGTGCTCCTTTTTTTTTTTAAAAAACAGCACCTGTCCCACTGGATAGTGGAGGCCATTGCCTATACATACAAGGCGAGCGGCTGTGCTCGGCCATCCGGGGTGAAGGGTCACTACCAAGAGTGTCTCCACACCGAGGGTAGGCCTGAGTGGTGTGCCTGTGGGGGATATATGTGCTGCGGCCTCATGGGCATCACCGAGCACATTCACCAAACACTACAGAGTTAACGTTGCCACCCCTCACCCACTGGGGAGGGTTCTTTGGCCAATTTTTCTCTGCCGGAGCTATACGAGGCAGTTACTGTGCTTCCTCGTGACTCTTTTGGTATAAGTCATCCAGTGTGAAGCACTGCCTCTGGCGGTCAGTAAGGATGAAATAGAACGAAAGTTACGAATGTAACTACGGTTCTATGAATCCTGGATGACCGCCAGAGTTCTTGGTCACTCGGAATCCCGTGAACTCGCGAGAAGATTCCATAGGACTGAGCTCAGGATGACACCGGAACTTATAGACGACGGGGGTCATCCGAGGTCACACGTGACTTTGTTGATATAAATATTCGACCTGCGCATGCGCGAGACGGAAGATATCCAGTGTGAAGCACTGCCTCTGGCGGTCATTCATAGAACCGTAGTTACATTCGTAACTTTCGTTTGTGTTCATGGCCTAAAGGACCACTTCATATCTTATTATACAAATCTGTCTAATAGCATTTCGCAAACGGAACAGGCAGCAATGGTAAAATATTAGTTTGTGCCGAGAGGTTAAGATCATTTAAAAAATGTGACATCTTATTTTAAGTAGGATGTACATTTGTCATACAGTACAATTTAATAAATGTATGCTCAAGCCATCTCAGTCATTTTTTTTAATCACCATATTTTTGGCTAATGTGTATTTCAGTCGGAGTCTTTTAGGTTTTTCTGTTTAGTTGCTGTTTGCATGTGTTGTGTTGCTGCTGACATCTGCTGGCCAAACACACACTCAGTCCTCAGGTACAAATTAAACTTCATTACTGGCTCTATTCCACGTATAAATAAAGTCAAAAACAATGAACAATATCATTTTCAATCAGTGCAAGACACACGCATGATAGTTGGCACAATTCAAACCATCAGCTCTTTTAATCTCAAAGGCAGTTAGACCCAATGTCTTGATTTAATACTTTTATGTTCAATACATCATGAATTTAAGTTATTTATTCGTAACACTGCATTTTATGATTCTGTAGTTCACTCTAATTTCCTAGAAAGACACTGATTGATGCCTATGGAGTCATAAGAATGTTCCTGGTATGTAATAGTTGTAAGTACTTAGTATGTAAGTAAATGGAGACAGATTGTGCATTAGATTGTTCAGGTGCAGCTAATAAAAGTGGCCACTCAGTAGATTTTAAACAGAGTTTAAATGGATCAATTCCTCTGAAAATCAATATCTGCTTACAAACTCAACACAGCCAACTGTCTCAGAACTGTTTCTTTAGTTTTCCTGTAATTACGAACTATAATTCGAGTGAACTGTCTTGGAACTTTTAAGGAAACCTGGGAAATCAAAGTGTTACCAATTACTTCAACATAGAAAATGGACGGGAAGTTGCATTAATGGCAGAAGTGAAGACACTCGACCGAAATGTTAATAACCAACGTCACAGTCAATCATTACTGGACAGGACCAGGTGGAGTTTGCTCTCTCTCTGGAAAGCACGCAGCTTCTTTTTGCTTATTGTGCCGTCGGCAGGTTGTGTGTCACACCTCTGTCTCCACGGTAAACACCCAAATAATGCGAACAGGCATCGAGAACAACAAGACGACGCAGTGACGTTTGGCCTCTTGATAAATCCTACAGACAGCAGCACCTATTTAATCAACATAAGGTTTCCATCAGGACTTAAAGATGGGGGTTCCTTCCAGTGAGGTAAAGATGGTTTTGTTTTTTCCACTCCTGTACACAACGGTCTGTTGAGGTTCTCCTCACGGGGACAGTCGCTGGTACACCCAGCCTCCCTCTGCAGCGTGCTGAAACTCCCCCGGCTCACACGCTCCGTCCTCCGGCCGGGTGAAGACGATGCGATCGTGGATCCTGTTGGTCTGACCCTGCCAGAACTCGATCATGGAAGGCTTGACGATGTAGCCGCCCCTGTTTGAATACATGTGTGTGTGTGTGGGTGTGTGTGTGTGTGTGTGTGTGTGTGTGTGTGTATGTGTGTATGTATGTATGTATGTATGTATGTATGTATATATATATATATATATATAAGTAATAAACAGTTAGAATATGAAGAGAGGATGTAAAAACATTTAGTTTTCGACTAAGAGTCAGTTGAGATTTGTGCCTCATTCGAAACCACAAATTTGGATTTTGTTTAGTTGCATTTGTAAAAAAAATGATAACCCTGAAATGAAAACATACAGAGCCTTTTTACACTCGATGTCATCAAAATATATGGCTGTTTCACCCAGACAGCAACCTCTTGTTCAGAATAGTGAAGCCAACGATGAAGTGTGTTAAAGCTGCATTCTCTCTAGTGTCCATCAGGGGGCGACTCCTCAGGTTGTATAGAAGTCTATGAGAAAATGACTCTACTTCTCTCTTGATTTATTACCTCAGTAAACATTGTAAACATGAGTTTATGGTCTCAATCTCAAGTTTCAAGTCTTCTTCAATACAGCGTGATGTTCATTTAGTAAATGATAAGCTGTACACGCCGTCTCTATGTCACTCCTCTGCAGTCCAAATATGGTCACTTCCGTTCACTGGTTGAAAAATAAAGCCAGGCTAGCTGTTCCCCCCTGCTTCCAGTCTTTATGCTAAGCTAACCAGCTGCTGGCTGTAGCTTCATAGTTATCAGACAGATAAGAGAGCGGTATTGATGCTCTCGTCAAACTCAAATGTTGCACTATTGCTTTTAATATGACTTCTTAAATCTTGCAAGGAAAATGTACCTTCACCGTTTCCATAATTCTGTTGGTTGAATTCATGTAAATAGCAAAACATAATGCGTACCAGTAGTCAGGCATGGGCACATCTGTGTCTTTGTACTTCTCCTCCAGTTCTGCATTTTTCTGCCGTAGATACTAAAAAGAAACGACAGAGTGACAGTTACGACTCATACGTTTATGTATGCTCCATAACATGGCACACTTTTGGTTCTTACGTCTCTGTCAGGAACCGGAGTGCTTTGTCGGCTCATGACGGCGCCGATCTGGCTGCTCTTTGGTCGGGAGTGGAAGTAGTCTCTGGAGCTCTCGAAGGGGATTCGCTCCACAGTGCCCTCGATGCGAATCTGCAACATAACAATTATAATTAATAAACATCTACTGTGTGAAACTGTATTGTTTGATGAGCACATGGAAGATGCCGACCTGTCTGTTAAGGGGTTCCCAGTAGAAGACCAGACACGCAAACGGATTGCTCTTCTGAAGACAAAGAACAGATCAGAAGAGCATGAAGTGAAACCACAATATACCGTACAAATAGATTCATCTGACAGACAAAACCTTTGGTGTAAAAATATCTGTATTTTACGCATTTTGGGTTACTTTGAGGAAGCATAAAATACTTTATTACGTGCATCAGTATGTTGGCACAGCATACAAAAAATGCCATAAATATGAAACCAACAATAGCTCATAGCAACACAAATATGTTGCAGGACCGAAAAGTGTCAATTCTCATGCACAAAATAGATGTAATGATAAGATGTATTGATTTGTATGTATGTTACTGTGCAGTGTTTGTTTAGATTCTGTGCTTAATGAAATCCTGTGTGTTTTCTGAATCCGCCATATAAATACACATTTTCCCCTGAGCTCAAGATGACATCTTAAAGTTTGCTTGTTTGTTCCAACCTACAGTCCAAACAAACCTCCCAAAACATTCCAATTTACAAGCTGGAACCAGAGAATCTGTTTCATTTTTCTCACATAAAATGACTTAAATTGATTATTTGATTCATGGTTTCAGCTCTACTGTGTTTGATTTTTGAGACTTTACTTATTTTATGACATTTACAACTGTTTGATGATTGTAAATGGAATATAAAAGAGCAGGATCATCTTTCCAGTGTGTTTTAAGGCCCCACACATCCAGAGAGAAACAGTTCCTCACCAGCTCTGAACCCTTTCTGCTCTCGTGGTTGGTGAAGAAACGGAACCCCTCGTTGCTGTAACCTTTCAGGAGGACCATACGAGCGGACGGACGCCCGTCTCTGCACAGACACACAGGAATGAAGTTTGTCATTAATAGAAAACTAAGAAGGAATTCTGATCTCAAGAGGCCGTGTTACGTACTTGGTTGCGGTGGCGATGCACATGGCGTTCGCCTCTCCGACTCCAGAGCACTTTGTGGCCTGATCGAACCAGTCTCCAAACTGTTTGATCGGGTCCAGAGAGACGAGCTGACTCTCCTCAAAGCACTGAGGACAGAATAATCAGTCATGTATGAGAAACAGGCAGTACATGCTCAAGGTACTTGTACTTTACTCGAGTATTTCCAATTCATGATACTTCCACAGAGGAAATATTGTACTTTTTTTACTCCATACATCTCAGAGGTACATATTGTACTTTTTACTGTACTACATCTCAGAGGTACATATTGTACTTTTTACTGTACTACATCTCAGAGGTACATATTGTACTTTTTACTCCACTACATCTCAGAGGTACATATTGTACTTTTTACTCCACTACATCTCAGAGGTATATATTGTACTTTTTACTGTACTACATCTCAGAGGTACATATTGTACTTTTTACTCCACTACATCTCAGAGGTACATATTGTACTTTTTACTCCACTACATCTCAGAGGTACATATTGTACTTTTTACGCCACTACATCTCAGAGGTACATATTGTACTTTTTACTGTACTACATCTCAGAGGTACATATTGTACTTTTTACTCCACTACATCTCAGAGGTACATATTGTACTTTTTACTCCACTACATCTCAGAGGTACATATTGTACTTTTTACTCCACTACATCTCAGAGGTACATATTGTACTTTTTACGACATTTGTCTGACAGCTTTAGTTTCTTCTCAGATGACAGTTTTTCATCCCTTTCCTGTTCAGGTAAAACCACGTATCTCCAGATATGTTGAATGTTTGTGATGCACTGAAGGCTAAAGTGTTCCTTTAAGTGTTGATAAAATCCTCCTACTTCTTCAGATAAATAAACTCTTTAAAAAGCCTCTTGGATCAGCTGGAAAATGCTTCAACACAAACCTGAAAACAGGCCGTTTGTTATTAGAGATACGTACTCCTCACAGGACAGACTACTAACATCTGATGATTTTATAGAATATGATGCATTGATGTAGATTAAACTAGACAACAGGATATAAAGGAGCTACAATGAAACATACATGAAACAACATTAATGCAGCAGGAAAACATATCTTCTGTGTCACATACTGTATTTCGATTAGAATAAAGACTAGAACATATAGCAGTATTTGTACACCTAATACTGTCTTTATTTCACCTTAACCTTGCAGTTGCACATACCGGGTTAAGTAATATGTTGATCACCTTTACACAGGTACCTCACGTCTTTTGAACGCGACTTACCTCCTCGTCTCCCTTGTATTTCTTCCTCATGTCACTCAGGTCCATGTTCGTGCGCTCACTCGACGATTTCCTGCAGAAATTCAGCGCAAACGAGGCACGAGACGCCGGATTTCTACCAAATACCCTGATCAGCCCCAATAAACTCGCACTGAGTGTGCGCCTCATGGTTGTCAAACCGACGTCACCGCGCATCCTCGCTTACGTAAAAAGTGTTTTGTAACTTTTCATTTTTATTTAACGTGATTTTACAAATATTATTTTCACACGTAGGGTTTGGTAATGAATAAATATGTGATTTTGTGAACAGCAGATATGATTTAAAATCAAAATCAGAGGAGCGGTTATGTCGATGCACGTCGACGCGTCATGCTACATTCAAGCATGTCCGTTATTAAGAGCATCCAAAACCTGTTAACGTGAGAAACCTTGTTGTATCCACGGATGTATTACAACAATTTTGAGGTACTTATACTTGACTTGAGTATTTCTTTTCTCATTAATGCTTCTACTTCACTTCATCTCAGAATGGAAATATATTGTTATTTTTACTTAAACATTTACTATATTTTTCTACTCTTAAGTACATCTTTCTGATTTCACTCACATACCTTACTCAAGTAACATTTAAAAAACCGGACTTTTACTTCAAAATTATATATTTAAAATGTTGTATTCGTACTTTTACTTCAGCAAAGGATCTGAGTACTTCCTCCACCGGCTATGGATTGTTTTTCACATCGTCATCCTCTTCCGTCCGATATAACTGTGAATGCAGCATTCGTGTGTCGTCACTTCCTGTATAACGTTTCCGGTTAAAGATGGCGGCGACCTTGTGTGTAAAAGTTCTACCGAAACAGGGTAATGTAGAGTAAATAACGCATTTCTAGCTGTCTGTTTTGAGTTAGTACTTTGTTGTCTGTGTTTTTCAAAACTATCTAAAGCGAGCAGTGTTAGCTAGCTTCTATTAAACAGCGTATCAGATAGGCTAGAGGTGTTTAGCTAGCCAGTGTTAGCTAGCTTATATTAAACAGTGTATCAGATAGACTAGAGGTGTTTAGCTAGCCAGTGTTAGCTAGCAGGTGATTAACAGACTTTGTGTCTCTCAGGATGGCTTCCCCTGATACAGACCGTTCGGCACGGCTCCAAGGCCGTGACTCGCCACAGGAGACCGATGCACATCCTCAAACAGAAGCTCATGGCTGTCACTGAATATATTCCTCCAGCACGGGTCATCCCACCTGGAGCCTATCCACCCCAAAGCAAACAAGTCCAGGAGGTAGCACTCATCCCCTTCTAAGCCTTTAAGGGCCAATAGCCTATTTGTTTATGGAACTGAGTTAATTTCTAGAGCTGTATATCATATGTACACTACGTGGCCAAAAGCCTCGACACAAAACATTGCATTGTAATTTGAATAGTGATATTACAGTACAAGGGTCTCATGGCATGTTTAGGGTTAATGTATAGTAACCATGCAGTGGATTCAGATTATTTACCAGCCTCCCACAAAATAGAAGAGGATAAATGAAATAGGTTTATTCAGTACAATTAATACCCTCTGCATGCAAAGTGCATTCAAGCATCAAATGAGTCAGCAGTGGTGTGCAAACCTCTCCCAGAGGATCAAAGAGTTCTGGCTGGCTCGTAACAGAGCAGCGTATCACACATGCATTTTGGGCCCAAACCATATCGTCCCCAAACTGTTGTCACAAAGTTGGAAGCAGAACAGCATGTGGGCAAGTTTGTCCTTTTACCAACATCGGACTGAATTTAATTTGGTCTTGTACAGCTGCTTGTGAAGTTTAACTTATTTTGTTAAATAAAAAATAAGGTCTTACCATACCATGGTGTCACACAAAGTCAAAATAGTTGTTTTGGTATTAATACAAAAACTCAGGATTAATAAAGAACAATTTCAAATGATATCTGTGAATAGAATCATCGCCATATTGTCCCCAAACCTACTGCATACACACTATTGGTGATAACCATCCTTCTTTTTCTTGTTTTAAACCATTAGTTAGCAGCTCCACTTCACTCTGAGACAAACTCCTCTCTTCTATTCCACCAGGATAGTGCCTTCATGGTGATCATGAAGAGGAATTTGAAGAACGTGTTCCAGGACTCTAAGATGGTCGCAGTGGTCCAGAACAACGCCAGTAACGCTGAAGACATGATGGTGCTCAAGCACAGACTTCATAAACATGGCATCAGTGTCAAGTTCTTCCCCAACCAGGTAATGCTGAAATTGTTTTATTTAAAAAGTAAGAGCATCAAGCATGTTGAGTGTAACGGTGAGGTCACCATGCAAGCAGCCCGTCATCCTCGTCCTCTGCTTGAGTGAAGTAGTTTTTTTATGCCTTCATTTGATAGCAGACAGTAGAGAGATGATGGGAAATGTAGTTTTTCATGCTTTGAAACATGCCTCATCTGTACAGCTACTACTGCATACATGTAAAATAATTGACAAGAACGTGACTGAGATCTGTTTCCTTTACGCAAAACACACAACATTCTGCTCAACTTTGAACCCCTGTAATCCTAGTTTTAGTTTATTCTAATCATAAATCCTGTTTTTTTTCAGGTGATTCGGTCGTTCATTAAAGACGGTCTTTTCTCCAACATGGCTCCTCTGTTCATCGGTCCTACAGTTCTGTTTGTTAGTGAAGAGCCTAAAGTGAAGGAGATGCTGTCGACTCTGAGGGCCAGCCCACAGATGACGCTCCTCGGTATGTTTATCATCTGTGCCTGCATGCAAGGATCTTTGTCTTAATTATTATCAATGAGATGTCAATAATTAATAGAATATATTTTAACGCCCAATCAGTTAATTAACTAATTCATTAATTAACTTCAGTAGAGGAAGATAAACAGGTTTAAAACACCTGGATCTTGTTTCATTGACTTCACTTTAACATATCATGGTCATTTAACTGCAGCTCGTTAATCGCTGCTTTGCTCACCTGTCTACAGGAGCCTGTATAGACAACGCGCTGCTGAGCGCTCAGGGCGTGGTGAGCTACTCCAAACTGCCGTCGGTGTCTGTCGTCCAGGGCGAACTGGTGAGCGGGCTGACGATGCTCACCTCCCACACGGCCTCCTTGCTGCAGCGCCACCCGGCCCACCTGTCGGCCCTCCTCCAGCAGTACGTCAAGCAGCAGAGCTCGGAGTGAGCTCCCAAAGCAGAGGAGGCCACGTAGAGCTGCAGAGGAGATCACAGGGACTGCTGCAGATTTCCAGCTGCTTGGAATGACGAGAGACTGTTGGGTTGGACACATTGATAGAATTTATTCAACTGGCGCTGAATTCAACTAAATCGTACAATGTGCATCCAGAGGAGCGCCGTGGCTGCTGTGAATGAAGGAAGCTGCAGACTTGACTGTGTTCAGTGCACCTCAACCTCCTCAATGGAAGTCTTGGATGGACAGTGCTGCAAAAATGTGGGTGTCGCCCAAGCATTTCCTTTATTTAAGGCTATTGTCACATATAAATGAACTATTTCAACACAATGTTCAGTCTTCATTTTAGTTTTTTTCGTGAGTTAAATGTACTTTACTTTTGATTTTCCCAAAGTAGCTGCAGTGGCAGAATGGAAAACCACTCCAGCCAAAATAAACACAAGTGGTCACAGATCCTGATGGGTTAATCTGCAGATTACAGCATGTTAATCTGGGTCAGTTAGTCCATTACAGCCCGCCTATCTGAGGGAGACACTCGTTGCTCAGGCGCTCGCTTCAACACCACGCTCAATGTCAGAACTGTCTTTAAGCACATTTAAATTCAGATGTAAAGGTGCTTTGTATCACTCTTTGACAAATAAAAAGTATTTTAGTATAATTTTAATATAATATAAATTTTTGTATAATTTTAGTATATCAAATTGCATGCTTTTATTTTGGTATTTATCACAAACATAAGAGCTGCAGATATTTGGCAACATTTACAAACTATTGGTAAATAAAGGGTAAAGTATGACTTGCAGTGACTGGTTGACAAACCAATAAATATTTGTTTTTACACAAATACTTTAGTCCATTCTGTCCCCTTTAAAATACCGTACTTTATAGATTATTTCTATTATGATGAGGCTCTGTTTAAGATCCCAGCCGTCACTCTATAACGGAGTCAACTAGGTGTGCAGAGTGAGTGGAGGTAGGCTGGATTTACTCTCCACTGGACTTCCTCCTGCTAGACGCTGTGTAATTCCAGCTAATGCGGATAATGCCCAGGACACATTGCGCATCGCACGCGCCGCCTGCGACGCACAGCTCTCCTTGGATTTGTTCGGAGGGACGGAGCTCGTGTCACCCACCGACGGAGAGGGCACGAGATTATGTGATCAGAGTTAGTGATTATCTCTGGATGTAACTTGTAGTTTGACTTTTTTTGCTTTCAAACGTGTTTCGACGTGTCTTCTTCGTCGGAATGGCGATTTTCTACAGTTTCTTTAACGCCAAATGAGACACTTGTTGGATTAATCAGGCGCAGATGATGAGAGTCACAGGTGGATTTCAGGTAAAACTTCTTTCCTCGACAATTAGCTCGCTCAGAAAACGCAAAGTTTGGGTTCAGTTCTGCTGCAAAAAAGCGAACTAAACCAGCAGAAAATGTGAGATATTATACGTTAAATACTATGCATCGTGTTCATATTGTTAAAATACTATATCGTTTGTTTGGAATAGTCCAAACTTCCTCGTCTGCGTGCAGAGACAGTGACATCTTAACGGGTTTTAGATGAGTTTGTGACGCACCTAATAGTTGAAATGGTCCTAAAACTAAAAGGCTTGGAGCAGTTTCACTGAAACACATCAGTGCGGCTGCTTCCTGGTTGTGAGTCAGTCAAAAACAAATGCACAAGTGTGTGTTGTGCTACAAACATCTTTCATTTTCACTGCTTACAATCAGACAGGTCCTGTTCGGTTTTCTCATCTGTTTTGGGATTACAAACTCCTTCACTGTAAACCCGAATTCATTTCAAATTCAGCTTTTCAGTAGACATTACTTATACTTGCGTGTTTTGTAAAACAACTGTCATTACTAAATCTATTCAGTAGTTTGCACTAATCAACTGAAATATTGAGTGCAATGATCATGTTTAGCAGAGATAATTTGGGAGGTTACGTTTCTGTAAGGGGGGGGGGGCTTTGACCACAGACTGGATTGTGTTGTTTAGACCCGATAGTTTAGGATCCATGCACGCCCCTCTTTGTCTCCTTGTCTTCTTGTGTATGTAGACTAGTAGGGAACAGAGGATGAAGCAGAAATCTTTGCTGTAAATCATATATAAATATTTAGTCCACTATTCATATTTTATTGGCTGCAGTTATTTATTCCAAACAGCGATATTATAGCGGTGATAATCTCTGTATCTTAACCTCGTCCTCTGGCGTGATGCAGCTCGGTGACTGTTGCCAAAACCTTAGTTGACTTGTTTTCTTTGCTCCCATTTCCACATAATGAGCTCGTGCTCTCTTCTGAATCAAACATGAGGAAACGTAGCGTTCTGGTTGAAACAGGCCTTTGAATGCTTATTTGAAGTATTTGAAGTGGAATTGATCTACGTTTCCTGAAAGTGCACAACCTCATCTGCATGTGTCGGGGGAACCTATACTGTGACATTTGGATTTCAAACAAGTTTAAAATCTTTAAATCTGAGATTATACTTTGTGGAAACTAACATAACTTTTCTAATGAGATCAAAATCAATTTTTTTCACCTGTAGAATATAATTTGTTCCGTCTTTAGTAATAAGCAAGCTCAGAAACCTGCAAATCCTTTCATCCTTTTTCCAGCACCTGCTGTCATCACTGAGGTCAGTTACTCTCGTCCTGTCCCGCCTTTACATAACAAGCCGCGCTGCTTCTGCTCACTTTTAGAGGAACATCAGTTGTAATGCAACGCCCCATTCTGTTCTATTGTTAAGAGACTATCTGAATGTAGTAACTTCCCTACTTGAGTGAATAACGAAGTAAAAGCAAATTCAATGCACACTGAAAATGCTGCAAATGCAAACGTGTCCCGTTTCCTGCACGCAAACTAAATGTGCTCCCTGTCTCACAAACACGTTCAATGGACGTTTCCACTTGTAAAAACACACATTTGACATCAAAGCACTGCACTGTAAGTCATTTATTAGTTTTATACAACCGTAGCTATCATCAAACTAATATATTGATCACTTACACTCTCCTTCATTGACTGCAAAGCTCATTCAACTATTCCAATTCATCAAAGTTCTTAAAAAGGAAAAAAGCAAGAAGAAAGAAATTAATACATTTACATTTTAAACAAATTTAAATATTCAGCCAGAAACGCAACGTATTTTCAGTTTTTATGTCTTTAAACTTGTTTTTGAAAAGTGCTTATTGTATTGATCATTTCAGATTCACCTCAGCGAATAACTTCAACGTCTTCTATAACCCAGCGGACGAGGTTACATTGTTCTCACTGCTGTCCTGCTGTGACTGTGGTCTGCACATTTGTACTTCAGTGCTCTAAAAAAAACATCCTCTGAAAAACCAATGAAGCAGAGGTTAGTCATCCTCCCCTGAGGAGAACGGACACTGTTCCACCAGCTCGTGCAAAACCAGACCGTGTCCTGTGTGAGGAAGCTCATACACTTGGAGGAAAATAAACAAGAGCGAACTGAATCAATCAATATTCGAGCATGAAAAATGACAAATATTTCATGTTGAGCAATTTCTCTCACATGACTCAAAATGACAAGAATGTTGCACTGCAGCACCACAAAATATGTTCTAAAAAATGGTTGTTTTAACCACCTTACTCATGTTCAAAAACTCAAGATTAACAGATTGTTCTGTGCCAGTAACCACAAGAATGACTCTTCATAGCCTGTTCCTGTTTTATTTGACATTAAGCACATTATGAAGGAACCTCTTGGCAAATGAAAATCATTTTCTTTATGTGCTTACTTTTATTAAAAATACTTTAAAGCCCAAGTTGCTCATCTCAAAACAAAGGCATTTTATGGATGTCAGAAATTCTCCCATTTATTGTGAAGAATATTTAGTTTTCTGTGTCTTTAAGACCCAGAGCAGTCTAGATGAGGATCCCGGATGTCCAAAATGTGTCCAGGTCGCTCTGTTAGGTAACTGGATTACACAGTCGAGTCCCATCTCGTCTCCTGCTCTGTTGAGCCGGTTTAACACTTTCACTTTGGTTTCTTTCTCGTGGAGCCGACTCGTCCTCATGGGTCATTAAACAGCTCTTCATGAAGAGACGATATAATATAATAGATGTACAACATTTGGTAAAAGTAAGACGTTAAAGGAAGAGCTGGCTTCACTGCAACTTAAGAATTAATTAATGTGTAATTCATTTACGCTGCAACAGTTTGTTCATGTAGTCCACGTATGTTTAAGAGATCATTTATTATTTGTTGTTTGACGATTAATAAGCAACAAACTTAATAATGGATTGACGTACCAAAAGTAATTTATCAGGGAAAAAAGCCAAAACTTGGACGATTCCAGCTCCTCAATTGTGCTTTTCTCTGATTTACAATGTCATTTGTGTTGAAAACAAGCTCACCAAAAGGTCCATTCAGTGGCTATTCTGGAGCTTTTGATCATATCACATGATCTTCATCAGCAGCTGTCATGAATGTATTTGTATTTTGAGCTGTTTGTTGGTAAAAACAATCACTTTAAGGACTTGAGGAGGATTTTCCCAGTTTTCTGACGTTTTGTAGAAGCATACATTTTAACAAAACAGAAGAGACATAATCAATACCTGCGGCTCCACCTCAGAAGGCTTCACATTTTGATTTCCAGCCTGAAAACTGCACACGGAAAGTTACTTTGATGTGTGTTCTTATTTGTTGTAACACAGACCGGAGACATAACATTGATGATATGATCTCTCCACAACCAGCGGATCCCAGTGCACAGGGGAGTCTGAGGTCGGCGCTCCGACATGGATTCACAAGGGTCTTCACTCAAGCGCAGCCCATCGCTGGCGAGCGGCCTGGAGAAGTCTTCACCGGCGTGGAAGCCGTCCCACTCTCGCAGCAGTACCACCTCCCGGTCCTCCTCCAGACAGGTGAGGCGCCAGATACAGACCACACCAAAGGGATTATGGGTATATCTATGTAAATGATTGTTCTTCAAGAGAAGTTTTAAGTCCTTGCTTTATATCAGTAAAGATTTCCCCAGAATGACATCTGACTTATCGAGATTATATTCGTTATTTTGCAGAAAACGACTGAGTTTAGTGAGCCTTGATGCTTTGGCTGTTCGTGTGAAAGGCAGTAAAGATGCCAAAGAGTCCAGGAAGCCAGAAATGAGTTAGCATATTTGCACTTCTGGATTCTAAAAGTGTTTTTGGTGAGATGCCTGAAATAAAGTCTGTGTTTAACACAAACTGAAGAGATTTTAACGTTTTGTTCTGCAACATAAAATCAGTCAGTAAATACCCCTCTGGTGAATTTAGAAGCTTTTAAATGTCTTTAAAAAGACTAAAGCTCGGTGGATATTCCCCATTTTCTTCATTCACACCGTTTATAGATTATCAAAGACTGGGAAGTGATTGACGACCTTCAGGTAGAAACCCAAGCAGGAAGTGACAATCTTCACGACATGACCACCCCGGGGATCTGTGAAGGATATCTCCTGAAGAGGAGGAAGTGGCCTCTGAAAGGTTGGCACAAGGTGAGGAAACCGTCCTCTCTGTCACCTCGTGTGATTTACAAATAAAGTCGGTGTCTAAGAGGACGGTGTTTGATCTCTTTTGCAGCGATACTTTGTCTTGGAAGTAGGAAACTTGCGTTATTCCAAAAATCAACAAGATGTAAGTAAATATCATAATGGGATTTTTCACCTACTACTTTTAACGACGCTAAATAAATGCACCTTTTTGCACTGTAGGTGTCCAGGGGAAGAGTCCAGGGCTCTTTAGATGTTCACCTCGCAGTCATGTCCATAAACAAGAAGTCAAATCGGATTGACTTGGACGCAGGAGACATCCTCTATCACATGAAGGTAAACATGTCCAAACAAATAACCAGAGTGCCTTTAGATTAAAAAGACAAATATATGATTTTCCTTGTCTCTCCAAGGCAAAGAGCCACGAGCTCTTCTACATTTGGGTAACCAAGCTACAAGCCCACCGCCTGTACAAGAAGAATGAGGCGGCTCACCTTCACAGCGGTTTCCTCCACACTTTGTCCCACGGCGCCGCGGCCGGACAAGCTCAGAGAAACGGAGACGTGGTGATTATCAAAGGAGCTGTGAAGTCAAACATAACACGACAACTTTTACAAGAGACTCGCGGTGAACTCCTCTTCCCTGTGTTTACCAGAGCTCTGCAGGCATGGCACATCCAGCTAGAGCATCGGCAGGAGTGCTGCGCTCCGCTAACGCCGCTGTGAACAGCAAAGTGTCGGCCTGGCTGCAGCAGAGTCACGACCCAGACACCTTTGTTCAAGGTATGTGTCTTCTAAAATGTATTGGTAGACCAGCAACTCCTGTCAATGAATAGATGATTAAATACATCATGTTTTCTTCCAGAGCTGAACCGCTGCAATTTGGACCTTTCTGAGATAAACCGCTTAATCCAGAGGTTGCAGATGTTGGAGACGGGTCAGACTTTAACCAACGGAGACCTGAAGCGCATCATCAGCATACAGGTAGACCGCTGTTCACTTCGGAGCCGCTCCTCCCTGGGCAGCATCGGGTGAAAGTAAAGATGACTTCTTCTCATAATCTGATCCAGAATCTCTCGCTTGAGAAGCCGAAGAGGCCGAGGTCAGGGAAGATATGGGGCCACTCTCGCACATTATCCAGAGTGGAGGCCCTGGGAATGGTAAGAATGATCCGTAACTCACTCTCTGTGGGATTTTAGACCAAAATATATGTGATGGACATTGTTTTTCAACCAGTGCTTTAAGTCGATTTGAAATGCTAATTGTTTATAACCATAAATTAAGAGGTAATACTCACAATTTCACATCCCAACCCTTCTGTAATATTTTGGGACCTTTTTCTAACCCAAAGCCGATACGTGGGATTGCTAAATCGGTGAGTTGGCAACGGGAAGAGACAACCTAATCCATGAAAATGATTAAATGTTCTCACTGTAGCATCCTGAAAATGAATTGTGACTGTATTCATTTTGACAAAATGCTTTTTTCAGATTAAAGTTACAACAAGGAACTTTTAACTGTTCATGAAACGGTCTCAATTTGATCATTTAATATATGACCGAACAAGACCATCAGCGGGACAATTGGCTATTTCTAGATAGTTAATCTTCTCTAAATCAGACTTAACGGTTCACAACATGCAGGCCGTAGTGCTGGGCCCGCTGGAGGGAAGGGAGGCACGGTAGAACCAGAACCAGGACTGAGAGGGGCAGACTGTCAGACCCTGCTGCAGTACAATGAGAGGTTTTCTAAAGAGACTCTGGTGCAATACCACTTTTGTCCCTAGGGACTGCCAAAATCAACAAAATGAAAGTTCCTTGTCGTAACTTTACAATGGATGCTGTGTTTTGTTTTAATTACACTGAATAATATGTTTCTGTATGATCAAGACTGGTGTATTCGTATTTTGAAAATTGTAATCTTAGAGTGAGTAAATTAGAGTGAAAACGGTTAAGTAGCTGGTGGGACAGAAAACCTGCAGGGCTGTGATACTAGAGGATCAGGTTTGAGCTATAAAAAAGAAGTCAACTTGATGTTCCAAGTGTAAATAATTATGTCAAAAACAGAAGTGTATAAAACACAAATTTGTGGTTTCACGGTACCTTTCAACCATCGTTCTCTGTTCCCCTTCCTAGCTGTCCTCCAGTCACCTGGGCAGCTCGCCTAACCTCGGTGCCTCAGCCTCCTCCATCCCTGACTACGTCTCCTCCCAGCTGTCCCCTCCTACTTTCACGTCGCCCGAGGGCAAGAAAATCCAGCAGGACATCTGCACCATGTCGCTACGAGGTCAGAAAAACAAAACATGCGTGTTTACACACAGGTAGACGGGGTTCCTGTGTTGTAGGTAGATGAGCAAAAAAGATCAGAGAATCCACAGAGACGATTATGCAAAAGGGTTAATGTTATAAACGTTCATATTAAAAGAAATCTGACATGAATATGCATTAAAATGATTCTTATTCCTCCTCAGTGATTGCTTCCCTGAAGGCAGTGCATGAAACTCTGTCCCAGGAGAGGCAGAAGCTGCAGGAAGTCTGGGAGACCAACAACATCCACCAGTCCAACACATTAGCTGAGGTAAGATCCATGCAGCGCCTGTCTTTTGGATTCTCGGACACATATTCCCTCTGTGGTTTTTGATGGCTGTGTTTTCTTTGTTCCTCTTTCTCCTCCTCCGTCGACAGCCTGCAGCAGCGAGGCATCCATCCCACGGGCCTCCCTCAGTGGCAGATTCGGCTTCGGAGTATTTTGACGCCAGCGATGACGTCCTTTGTGGAAGTTCTTCTGAGGTGTCCGATGAGTCAGGACTTAGCGATGGAAGCACCACCAACTCTGAGCCAGAGGAAGGATATGGTGGGTACATTTACACGAGTACCATTTAGCTGCGTTTCCGCCAGGCGGCGACCTCCGGTTCTGCCGAGTGAAGACGATGCGGAAGCGTCTTAAAACTTGCATTATCTGTACTTACCCGCAGGGGGCGACTCCTCTGGTTGCAAAACAAGTCCGATTGTATGGAAGTCTATGAGAAAATGACTCTACTTCTCTCTTGATTTATTACCTCAGTGAACATTGTAAACATGAGTTTATGGTCTCAATCTCTAGTTTCAAGTCTTCTTCAATGCAGCATGATGTTCATTTAGTACATTATGGTTCATTTAGAGTCAAATAGACCATTAAGCAGAGAATGGTTTAGGGCGGGGCTACCTTGTGATTGACAGGTCTCTACCACAGCGTTGTCCATCTTTTCGTTTTAGAACTTAAACCCTTTCACAGTGTGTTCATGAAAGTTAATTGTAACATTTTGGTCATTTGGTCCGGTTGTACTTAGCGCTCTCTTGATTTAACAGACGATAAAGCAGAGTATGCTTTAGGGCGGGGCTACTGTGGTGTGACATATACAGCGTCATTGCTCCGCATTCCGAATATGGTAACTTCCATTCATCGGTTGCAAAAAAAACACATGGCGATGGCCGTAATCCAAGATGGAGATGGCGAAATCTATGGTTTCCGGCAAAAAGTTCCTGAACAGAAACATCAAACTACCCTTTTGCTATGATTAATATTGTTTTCTTTCACCTACATCACAGCATCGGCCACCAGGAAGTACCGTGCCAGCATTTCCAGGACTCCAAACAGCGTTGTTCCCAAGAGCACCAGCCGGCAAACCACACTGCCTGCTCACTGTCCCGACAACAGCCACGTGGGCCTCATGGCTATCCTCTACAATAACATCGGCAAGTCACACGCTCTGCAATTGACCTCTAAGCCCCTCCCCCCTTGGTTACAATTAGGCCTGTCAAGCTTTCGCACGCGGCATGTCAATATGGTAGTGTTCTTATGTGCTGTGTTTTTCCTCAGGCAAAGACTTGGCTCGAGTGTCCATGCCAGCGCCTCTCAATGAGCCTCTTAACTTGCTGCAGAGGCTGTGTGAAGAGCTGGAGTACAGTGAGCTGCTGGATACCGCCAACAACACACTAGACCCCTACCAGAGGATGGTAAGACTATTCAAATCTATGAAATAGAGGGGGAGCAATGTCAACATGGTAATGTTGCAACCCTGATTAAATCAGCACCTGCTGAGATGTTTATAATGCTCCCTAAATATATAACTGACTCCCATCCTGGAATATTTCTGTGCACCAGTCTTGACTCTATTTCAACTGATTGGAAAAGTTCATGTACATTTTAAAATAACATTTAAAAATGCTGGGCCTGGGTTAAGCAAACATGGCGACAACACCTTCAAGGGAAGCAAGGTTCTCATAGAAAAATAGACCAAAAGGTCTGAACCTATTCTCTTAACAATGAAATAAAGATGAAACAAAATGTTATTTTATCTCCGACAGATTTACATTGCTGCCTTCGCTATCTCTGGTTACTCCACCGCAACGTTCAGGAGCCGCTACAAGCCGTTTAACCCGGTGCTGGGCGAGACCTACGAGTGCGCCAGAGAGGACCGGGGCTTTCGTTTCATCAGTGAGCAGGTATCTCACAAACACTACATTCATAACCAGACATGCTGTTATTACATAATGTCTGATTGTCCGTAAAGTCCCAGTGAAACGGGAGGTTAGCTTCTGATTCTGAGCGTCAATAATATTGGTGAGAAGAGGTGCCTGCGAAGAGCTCAAAGGATATTAAAAGACAATATCCAGCCCCAGATTGGGCACATTTGCGTTTAGCGTTTATATTTTCTTTTGCTAGCATTAGCATTTTGAAAATGAGTTAGCTAGGGCGAACTTCAGTTGACGTTCTCGCGAGTGTGTGGCTGAGACAGAGAAAGGTCTCGAACATACTTAATTATCTCCTGATGTGTGCAAGTGTCAGAGCAGCAGCTTTCTATCTCTTCAGTGCTTCTTCTTCCACACTCATAAAGACTGGAAGTATCTGTTTTATAATTCTCCGTCAATGATATTTCACCAGGTCTGCCATCATCCCCCCATCTCTGCCTGCCATGCAGACTCGGAGAACTTCTGCTTCTGGCAAGGTGACAGTCTTCTGTTATCAAACCAAATTCATAATTTGGGTTTCAGTTGGTGGTTAGTCGTAATCACGTGTATTTATATCCTCTAACTTTGTTCTGTAATGCATTTGAGAAAGTTGATCAGACGTTTATTCTCAACAATATTTATATGACCCGAACAGACCAGCGATGGAAGAATAAATTCTGGGGGAAGTCGCTGGAGATTGTTCCAACAGGAATGGTGAACGTCACTCTTCCAAGGTAAACAGGCTACACCTGGCTTGACACTAGCCGTTACATGCAGGTGATCTTCCAACCAACAGTCCGAAACCTAAAGATACGTTTACAACGATGTAAAACACAGAAAACCAGAAAACATTTCCATTTGACTGACAAACTTATTTTGGCGCTTTGCTTGAATTTGGGTGTCTTGTCCAGGTACAGAGACCACTACGAGTGGAACAAAGTAGTGACCTGCATCCACAACGTCCTCAGTCAGCAGCGCTACCTGGAGCATTACGGAGAGGTCACCATCCGCAACCTCAAAAGCAACGTCTGCACCTGCAAGATCACCTTCGTCAAGGTGAATGAAACGACTTCCCGCACCACTCAGCCCTTTTCTCTTCATAATGTGTTTGGTTCCATAGAACATCTCAGGCTCCTGACCAGTTTGTGTTTTCGTTGTAGTCTCGTTACTGGGGTTCAGACATGAACGAGGTGCAGGGCACGGTGCTGGACCAAGGTGGGAGCGTCATTCACCGCTTCGGAGGTCTTTGGCACGAAGGCATCTTCTGCGACACTCTGCCTACTCCGAAATGTGTCTGGAAGCCAAGTGGGTCTGCGATCATCACAAACAACACTCAGGAGATGTTTAACCAACCTCTTTGTCCCTGAAGGTTTTCATGCTGAGATTTCTGCTTTAGAGGTTGAGGGTTTAAATCTGACGTGACTGGAATTGATCAAGCACTCCCTGTTGCCAAAACCGCTAATCGGCATAACCTGAGCGGCTTGTGTCTCCCCACAGATCCCCAGCCAAAGGATTACCTGCTGTACTACGGCTTCTCCAGCTTCGCCATGGAGCTGAACGAGCTCACCCCCGACCTGAAGCCTCTCCTGTCTCCGACAGACAGCCGCCTGCGGCCCGACCAAAGGTGAGCCGAGCTGGAGACGGTGGTGCATAGATGAGGAGGGAAAACTTGTCCATGCTTTTATCTTCAGTAGAAACGACTGAGGTCTCCCTAAAATATTAATTGAAACAGCTGCAGCTGATTCACTTGAATTCAGGGTCAAGATAAATTCGTCCTCTTGAATAGAATGCTGGAGGACGGAAAGGTGGATGAAGCGGACAGAAGGAAAGATGATATCGAGGAGTTTCAGAGAGAGCGGAGAAAAGAGCTCAGCAAAAGAGGAGAAGAACATGTCCCACGTTTTTTCAGGTACGTTTTTTACGATGATAACAAACTATTAAGTCCTGTTACAACAAATGTATAAACCCTCTTACTATAATGGTTAATTATAAAAGTCTATATTATTAATAATACATTTTAAATCTTACTGTTTGGTTGCATGTCTCTATAGTTATTTTGGAGTTCAAGGTGGAATGCAGTTTATTTTTGTTATCGATCGTTTGGGCTTTAAAAAACAGTACAAATGGTCATCACAATGTCCGAGAGCTCGAGGTAACTTCATGCAATGTCTTGTTTAATCTAAAATATTGAATTCACAATAATGTCAAGTGTTCTGTTCAAGTGTTCTTGAGCAAAATCATGAATCGTCTCAATATCAAAGCATGTAAATTATCTCCTGCTTCTTTGTTCTTTTCTTTTTTGTACTGGTGGTTTTAAGTGAGATGTTTTATTCAAAGACATCAAAAGTCAAATGTTTTCTTCTTCATCCTTTTACCTCTTATTTTTGTTCTTCCTTTTTCTGATCATCAACTCGTCAACTGCTTCTGCCTGTTTCTTCCTCTTCCTTCTTCGTCTCTTTCGTCTTCCTCTTCAGGAAAGCCAAAGATTCCTGTGGACGGGACGTGTGGTTGACAAACGAGACGTACTGGAAGCTCAGACAGAATCCCGGTTTTGCTAAAACTGAAAACATAACTGTGTGGTGACGAGACGCCAGACACCAAACGACATTTAAGAGAGAGAGAGAGATTTAAAGATATCAGCGTTGGATATTTGGACAGCATATATGAACCGCTCTGAGACACGTTCAGGGTGGAGATAGTGCTGCTGGTCTCCTCTCGGTCCTTCTGTGCACCCGTGACCGGATCACGGGAACCCTTGGCGCCGGGTACCTCCATCAGACCATCAAGTCCCCCAGCGTCCAGCAGCACAGGTGAAGAACCGTGGACAGAACTTTCTCATCATGGTCAATTTTCTAATGCATTTTAAAAAACTTTTTTTTTTTTTTTGAATAATTCTATCAGCACATATATGTTCTTATTTTTGAGAGTTTTCTGCAGAAAAGAATGTGTGACGCACACAAATTGCATCTCTCTGCCAGGTTAGTAAGAGGCCTGCTGCATAAAAACATTTATTTAAATCATGCTCTCCTCTTGTGATGAGTGCAGTTTGACTGTATGAATGTGCTGAACTTATTGTTTCTCTGTGTCGGCCCACAAATTCTTCAATCTCTTCTCTGTCATGGCCGTTTTTCAGCCACAGCCGGCAGCTGTTTTCATCATAAAAGCTCTTAAAATGAATTCAACATAAATACGACAGTCAGTACATAAACATATTTAAAAGAGTGTTTTTATGTCATTTATCGTGAAAATAGTATCCAGCTGGTTGGAAACATGTACATACTGTACTTATACAGTACATTGAGCTGTGTTTTATTCTTCTGTGATATCAATTAATGTGTTCTAACTTCATTTGACTGCAGATAAATGTATACCATTTATGGACTCGTGTCTGGAAATAAAGTTGAATGTATAATTTCAAGTTGTTTGAAAATGACATTCCAAATTAATTCTCACATAATATATCATTAAATTGGATCTGCAGCATTTTCTTTACTTTGTTCAGTTGATCAAAAGTTCTTTGATCTTTACCGTCATTAAATAAAAGAAAATCTGACGAGGTTTGACGTGTGTAAGCTTTAATTTCATGAATAAAAAAACAATACAATACACAATTATGCCAATTTTTTAATAAATAACAGTTTTCCCCGTTCAGAACATTTTCATCTTATTTTTGCAATTTATAAGCTCTTAAAAGAGTCAAAGGAGGATTATTGCTCCCTCGACATAAACCTTCACATGGCTCACACAATAACATGCTTGTTGCTTGACCTCGTCTGGTCGCCCTTCTTCACTCTATTTCTATATTGTACAGTCAAATCTCTGGAAATGCAGCTCCCACATAGTCTTACTCTCTTGCTCGCGAGGGAAACACACTCATGGGAAATTGAGGAATTGGATTGTTAAACATCAGGGATTGGCTGAAGTTGATTGTAATAGCTGAGATGTCCAGCAGGGGTCGTTCCTGATGCGTCTGAAAGCTTCTTCATTCTGCTGTTTTTATGTGAGATCTTGCACTCCTGTATGTGCAGGAGTGAACCACGTCAACAAACCACAGCACGTTAAAATAAATGGCCGACAACGTTGCTCTCATTGTTTTCTGCAATGCCACCGTTGATCCTTAACTAATTTACTTTCTATTAATTGCACTTGAAGCACGAGTTGTCTGTCGTACACCTTCATTAAGGTCCATCGTCACCTCTTTCCTACGACATAAAATTTAAATAGTACATCTTTTGGAAATGTTACACAAGCAACATACAATATATCCATTCTGTTTACAGCATAAACACTTCATTACCATTTAACTTTATTTAAATGTTGAGGTAAAGGACTGAGCTGTCGCACAATTTGTCCCTTTTTGCATCAGCATCATTGTGAAGACAATTTTGCAGAGTGCTGCAGTCAGTCTTTAGACAAAACTTGTAAATAAAACCAGCTCGGCTCAGAAAAGAGCTTGAATTTTGTGTCGACATGTGAAACCATCAGACGTGAAACCAAATAGAGTGCTGCAGTAATGAGTCCGAAAACCAGAAATGAGTTAGCGTTTTGGCACTTCTGTGTCCCAAGTCTTGAAGTTCATGTTTTTGTTTGGGTTAGAGGCCTATAATAAGGTCTGTGTTCAACACAAGCTGAAGAGATTTGAACGTTTTGTTCAATGATTTGAAAGAGGTCAGTAAACACCTCTCTGGTGAATTTAGAAGCTTTTACGTGTCATAAAAAACAGTGTAAATGAGACGACTAAACGTCCTCACTAGAACACTCGTCCTCCTTTAGCCTAGTGGAGGAGACGTGAAGTCATGTGACCGTGGTGGAGTTCCTTTATCGACTAACGTGAAGTCACGTGACCGTGGTGGAGTTCCTTTATCGACTAACGTGAAGTCACGTGACCGTGGTGGAGTTCCTTTATCGACTAACGTGAAGTCACGTGACCGTGGTGGAGTTCCTTCATAGACAAACGTGAAGTCACGTGACCGTGGTGGAGTTCCTTCATAGACAAACGTGAAGTCACGTGACCGTGGTGGAGTTCCTTCATAGACAAACGTGAAGTCACGTGACCGTGGTGGAGTTCCTTCACAGCCTAACGTGAAGTCACGTGACCGTGGTGGAGTTCCTTCATAGCCTAACGTGAAGTCACGTGACCGTGGTGGAGTTCCTTCATAGCCTAACGTGAAGTCACGTGACCGTGGTGGAGTTCCTTCATAGACAAACGTGAAGTCACGTGACCGTGGTGGAGTTCCTTCATAGACAAACGTGAAGTCACGTGACCGTGGTGGAGTTCCTTCATAGCCTAACGTGAAGTCACGTGACCGTGGTGGAGTTCCTTCATAGACTAACGTGAAGTCACGTGACCGTGGTGGAGTTCCTTCATAGACAAACGTGAAGTCACGTGACCGTGGTGGAGTTCCTTCATAGCCTAACGTGAAGTCACGTGACCGTGGTGGAGTTCCTTCATAGCCTAACGTGAAGTCACGTGACCGTGGTGGAGTTCCTTCATAGCCTAACGTGAAGTCACGTGACCGTGGTGGAGTTCCTTCATAGCCTAACGTGAAGTCACGTGACCGTGGTGGAGTTCCTTCATAGCCTAACGTGAAGTCATGTGACCGTGGTGGAGTTCCTTTATCGACTAACGTGAAGTCATGTGACCGTGGTGGAGTTCCTTCATAGACTAACGTTAGCGTCTTACTGCTGCTGATTGTACTCACGCTTGAAACATCATAAAAGTGGTGTTCATTTGTGAAGAATCATCAAAAACATTTGTTTGCCAAAGACATTATTTCGTGCAATCCTCCAAAATACAAAGGAATAATCCTATTATCTTTTTGTGGAGGGTGTGAGAGTGTGATGCTAACTTCCTGATTGGCCTTTAAAAACACGTCATCCCTGCAACACTCTATAAAGGAAACAGGGCCGCAGCCAGGATTTAAAAAGACAAATAGAAATACTTAAGTCCAATCATCCAACTCAACCATTAAATGTTAACCAGGCACCGAAAACAAAACAATAAGGTCTGAAAGTTGTCTCTACGCTGCCAGGAATTGAACTCCTTTATTAGTTAACGCTTTGCCGGCCGAAGTCTCATCAAATTTAAATATATTGAGTCTGAAAATACTCCAAATTTATTTGTAAAATACCCGACATATTTAAGTCTCGACTGTACGAGCGGAACTCCTCGCTGGCCCCTAAAACCCCCAAATTCTCTGAAGAATATATGAAACGTTTGGTATCAGAAAGTCGATATGTGCTTTGATCACATTCTGATTATATTTTTACTGTGAAGGAATAGTTTAATAGGAGTTTTGTGACGAGCTTGGCTAGCTGTTTCCCCCTGCTTTAACTCTTTATGCTATGCTATGCTAGGCTAGGCTAACGGTCTCCTGGCTCGAGCTTAATTTGTAGCATACAGAAATGAGAGTGGGATCAATCTCAACATGTGAAAGTATTTCTTAAAGTATTATGTTTTCTTTTCTGGTTGTTGTCACTATTTTAGATACAGCTTAAAAAATCTGATATCTACAAAAGTACAGAATGCTGCTACCGTTTTCATACACTCAATTCAGTATTTCAAGTGCAGATTTATTTGTACTTTCCTCTCTCCCTTTAGAAAAGACGAAAGTAACCCTGCACTGCACCGAACGAGTACCCGTCTGTCGCCTCCAGTGTTTTCTGAGGCCATTAGCACACCTAGGTTCAGGAATGAGGAGCAGATCTCTGATCAGCGCCGACTGCAGCCTCACTCTTCATTTCTGTCACCGGGCTGGGAGCCGGGACTCTTGTCAGCCAGAGTCACGACATGAGTGGCCCGAAGACTTGGGAGGAAATTCAGAGTGTCTGTCTGGTCACTTTGTGCTTCCTGTTTATCGAGGGTCTGAGGGTGACAGGGCCCCGTCTGTTTACCTACAGGTGCATGGAGCCGGTCTGAATGACCCACTTTTTAACACGTCTGCACTGGAAAACATAAACAGTGGGTGCACTTAGTTTGTGTTTCCAGTTCCGTCGTTATCAATGTTGGTTTTGATCGCAGTGTGTGTGTGTGTGTGTGTGTGTGTGTGTGTGTGTGTGTGTGTGTGTGTTGACAGCAGCGTTTTCACATCCACTGACTGCAGCAGAGGCCTGGGTCTTTGTTATAATGAGGCCTTTTTCCACTCTATGAAACCAAACAGTTTTGTGATGAAATGTTTTGTATCAAATCCATAAATGAGCATAAAGCTCATGCAATAGGAGAGGGTGAGCTACGCCTTAAAGGAACACTTCACCCACAAAATAACCATCTGTATATTGATTGCTCGTCCAGAAACAGCTGAAAAGTTTGTAAATCCTTCATGAATTTTGAACGGATTTCATAATTTGGTTCATCGAGGATTTTCTCCGTCTTTTGAGTCTTTGATCAGCGTGGAGGCATGTGAGAACAACGTTTCTTCAAGAAATCAAAGCAACGCGGGATGAGTAATGGATATACAAATGGTGTTTTTCCAGTAGTATTACTTTAAAATGGGAGTATTTAAAAAATTTTGTGACAAATTGGTGTAACTCAATGTCTTTAAAACACATTGTTTGCCCAGAGGCTGACATTGCTCTACCTCCACCTCTACTCCAAGAGCCATTCTTCTCCCACCACACTAACTAGTTGGTAGTACTGCAGCTTTGACGTATCATTATTTAGGGCCGTTTTATAGCCGTTTACAGACCCAGAATTGGAAAAGTCAGACAGTGACTATCACTCGTTTTTCAACATGTGACATCCCATAGAAAGGCAGTCAAAAGGTTTATGAAGTTAGTGCTTCGTTCATGCTTTAAAGCTGCCGGTATCCTTCATCAGAACTGCCTGTCAGGTGGTCGAATAGCTTCAAAAACTAATGTCTGATGTTCAATAACTTTCCATGAACCGACAATCAGACACTCGCACCCATTTCACGGCGTGATTAGAGGTGATTGGCAAACGGAATACTTTGAGGAGCTTTGAGGATGTTGGTTTGCCGCCAGGAGAAGTATAAAAGAGCCAAACGTTTGTTGTCTGAGAGCCTGTCCTTTTATAAAGTACAACTGAGAAATGTTTGGTAACGAACACCAGAAGGATCCCAGCAGGACTCCCTTACATGGTTACGTGGACGTCTTTTTTGCAAAACCCAGGCAATGTTCAGTTCATTTTAGTTTGAGCGATGAATCGACTAATCGTTGCAGCTCTAATGAAGCTAAATGTTAACAGTCTCTGCGTTTTAGACATATCCAAGGATCTAATCACATGCTAGTGCAAACATGGTCGATTTGCAAACACACATATGGGGATTATGTTGCAATGAAATGCAAATTGTTGCAAAATTCATAGGAACTTCACAGATACAAACTCTGTTTTTACACCTGTGAGATATGTTGGATTGTCTCAGGACTTGCTATTTCTGCTGTGGTTGCTCATTTACTTAACACGCACACACACACACACACACACACACACACAGAAAAGGTTGTTCCGAGCCGGGTTGACTTCGATTAGCGTGCTGAGCTTCAGATCATGTGCTTGCTCAGCCATTTTAACCTTCTGCCATCAGTTCACTCGGCACTGTCGGCAGTGCAGCGCTCCTCTGCAGCCACCGGTTGGCGCTGCACTTCAACCAATTGAGCCGTATTCGGAGAGATGACTGTTTGTGTGATGGTGTGTGTGTGTGTGTGTGAAATGAAATTTCTGCTCAGAATCATCAGGGGGAAATGACCGCGAGCATATTGCATGAGTATGTGTGAAAGGTTGAGGGTGAGAAGGAAGAGACAGACAGAGACAAAGACGGAGCAAAAAGAGACAGAGAGAGTGTTTGACGCGGAAAGAACAGACAATCCCTGCAGGCGTCTGTCAGCAAAGCAGATATGCAGATATCATTTCCCCCCCCCTCCCCAAATCTCCAGATGTTTCAAGGGCTTAAGTCACAGGTCTGTTTGTGTGTTTGGTGTTTGTGTGACTCTTGGGCAGTTTCTCCCAGTCACATCCACTTCTGTTCAACACTAACTTTGACAGTAACCCTGGAAGTTTCTCCTGTAATCATTCAACACATTGAGGGGGGGGGGGCTTTTGTGATGTGACAGAAGATGAGGCTGCACGCTCTGTTTTTTTTTTGTCTGCAGCAGAATCTGAGACTGTTCCAGCCCTTAATCATGAGCCGACTGGACAGACATGAGGGCGGTGTGGGTGTGCGGGGGAGACTGTGGCGACTTGTGGTTTCAGTGAGTGTAATAGCCGTAGTAGTCTGCGTCGCTGTTGCTGTCCTTCTCGCAGACATCTCCACCGCGCGGAGGCGGGGAGTTTTCAGTGCTGGACGTGTACGGAGACACTCTCCTCTTCTTGCTGTCCCCCACGTTGCCCTCAAACAGGCCCGAGTCGGCCGAGGCCGCTGATTTCACGGAGGGGGGCTCGAGCCAGGGGTCCTCCACCACCACCTCCACCACAGTGTCTTTGGGCTTGCCCTGCAGCAGGGGCGGCTGCAGGGCCTCGAGGAGCGAGGGCGGGTGCAGCCGGGGGTTGCCGGGTGACGTGGAAGAAGATGAGGAGGATGAGGAGGACGATATGGGCCTAAACCAGCCCAGACTTGGGGCGGGCTTACTCGGGTGGCTGAGGTACTGAGGGGTGGGCCGGCTGGTGGTCCAGCCCGCCGAGGTGGCCCCTGAGACGGACGCGCTTGAAGATGCAAAAGGATGGTCTGGGTAGTAGCTGAGCGCGTGGTGAGCGGGTGTCTGCAAGGGGAAGGGCTTGTAGAAACTGTTTCCAGAGAAGTCCCCATCGTAGGAGGAAGTGAAGTCGAGCCGGTTGGCGGCCACGCCCTGCTGAGGCGGCAGGTACCAGCGGCTGTGAGGACCGGGGCTGGAGGACGGGTCTTTGTGCTGCTGGCCCACGGCGATGGGCTCGCGGCTGAAG
This sequence comes from Melanostigma gelatinosum, assembly GCF_949748355.1. Classification (NCBI taxonomy): domain Eukaryota; kingdom Metazoa; phylum Chordata; class Actinopteri; order Perciformes; family Zoarcidae; genus Melanostigma; species Melanostigma gelatinosum. Next base: position 13,916,425 of record NC_136654.1, on the reverse strand, counting down.
AAGCGGCTCTGGGGCAGGGGGCTCATGTACTGCTCAGAGAGGTAGCCTTGAGGGTAGCAGCCTCCTGCCAGCAGCTGCTGGCTCTCTGTAGGGGAGGGGGTGAGGCGATCAGAGTCGAGAGGAGCGTACAGCCTATAGGCGGGAGGGAGGAGGGAGGGCAAGAGAAAAGAGTGTGAGAAGAGAGAGAAAAAAAGAAGAAGGTGTTATTTCCTGCCCAAAACCTCAAACTATCTATCAAACATCACACAGCCCCTCACACCCTTTTCACTGCAGCGAGCTCCAGCAGCACAGTAATGACATCTATTACAATATTAAAACACAGTACCAGCAATTATCCAGTCTCACTGTTTATGGTAAGCAAATCCTAGATTCAAAAACACGTGTTCTTTCTGATTCACTGTAGTTTTTACAAATGCATCTTTAAAAAAAAAAACTATTTTACTTACGTGTCGTAATTGTCGCGGAAACCTTTAGCGAAGGGGTTATGATCTATTTTCAGCTGAGTGATCTGTGTAAGGAATCGGAGGAGGGCAATGAGAGAATGTAGGCATAGGAAAAAAAAAGAGAAGGAGTGAGCAACCACGTAGGAGAAACAAGAGAGCGGCAGAGAGAGGAGGTCGCTGACTAATAATTACTGAGGATTACATGCAACTTTGCGTCTTGTTGTTGGAAAGAGTGGGCACACACACACACACACACACACACACACACACACATATATATATAGTGACAAAATCAACATCATCCAAACAGGACGAGTGTGTGTTGCATTTGGATTACAGTAACTCCTCCACAATGTATTTGAGCAGCTGTTACAGACATACTATATGCAGCACATGCTGGGGAGGAGGGAGCAGCAGCGCTCAGGTCAGGTGGGGTGAGGTGACTCTGAGTTGAACTCTATAGTGACCCGTGTTTACACTCGCAGTAGATCGTAGGATTGTAAATTAGCGCGTGTGTGCGTTTTTGAGACATGCATAAACCAAAGCCTCTATCTGAAGCGTGTTCCTGACACGAGTCACTGAAGACGGATCTCCACTCGTTGGTTCAAAATGTGAAACAAAAACGGACACGAGATTAAAAATCAAGGGGAGACGAGACACTGTAGGTGAATAAGGGTAAAACATGCCGCTAATAGATATTACTGTCAATCTTCCCAAGTTGATTACTTACATCAAGGCAATTAAGTTTTTTTTATATTGTATGTTGAGGCATTATCTTATATCTTAAATATATGCGTATTTTCATACATTTCGGGAACAGAAATCGACATTGGATGAAGCCAGGTTCAAAATTGTTGTTTCATTTTGTTGACATATTGGAGTCAAAGATCTTTTTTAGTAATAAAATGTTGTATAAATGAGTCTCTGAATGCTGTGTGAACATACCCCTCTGTGTTAACCTTCAGAACACAGAGGAATGGAAGTGTACAGTTTGGTGTATGTAAGAGCTGCTGAAGTGGAGATTTCTGGATCAGAGTCTAAGAACAAACTCATTTAGAGAAAATGGCCTTCAAAGAGATGTTTTGATAAATTACAGACATTATGAAGACACTACAGGTCTATGTCAATAAAGTTTTCTGAAATGTCATGTTTGAATATGCAAATGAGGTATTAGCTAATGGTAACTTTTGGTGAATTTAGGAGAAATCTACAGACACAAAGTAGTAAAATAAACATCTAAATGTGTATTTTAGACGTTTTCTTTCAACTAGTCTGAAAGAAGACTCTCTAGATCAGTGCATGAAAAATGATGTTTTCACCTTTAGTGTCTCTCCTTAAAAAACTAAACTAAGCTGATGTTGACCATCATTTGCAAAGAAACAACACAGAAAACGACCATCCCTGATGAGACTTACATCTGCGTTCTGATAGGCGGTGACAGCGATGAACTGCGTCTCCGGGAAGATGAAGGTCTGAGCTTTGGATGAGAGGTAGGGATCCTCGGAGCCGTCCTCCTTAACCTCCACGATGTGAAGACGAGGCTGGTACTTGTGGAGCGACTGAAGCACGATCATCTGCAGGAGAGAGAGAGAGAGCGAGAGAGAGAAAGAGAGAGAGAGACAGAGAGAAAAGAGAGAGAGAGAGAGAGAGAGAGACAGAGACAGGTATTTCTAAGACTTTCTGTCTTTATCGGATAGAAAACAATCAGACAGGACATGTGACGGCAGAGAGGAAGATGTTAAAGATAATGAAGATACATTGGATGCATCTTAGATTATGTTTCCACCGTGACACACAACAATGTGGTTCATTTTCATTTGGCATATCAGAAACATGATGTGGAAGACGTGCACACGTTTAAAAAGATGAACACACAGCAGAACAGGTTTCAGAAGCTCTTAATATAGTAGCAGGCAGACAACAGGAAACAGGAAACAGTACCTGTGCCACATTATTGGTGCTGCCCTTGTTGTTGGTGAGCTTGAGTTTGCTGAAAGACACTTCTTGTCTCATCCAGTGAGCTCCTGTGTTGGGAGAGTCGGGGTGCATGTACATCCTGTTCCCTGAAAGAGCACCACGAGCAACAGTTAACATTATTTTTTAAAAATTTAATTTTTTAAGTATTTCAAACAACTAAAAGCAGTTATTGTTTACTCGTTTTGGTCACTTTAACAAGCGTGACTCTAAGATCAGCCTGTCACACCGGCATTGTTTATGCAAACGTTATAGATGTGCAAACAATGAATTTGAATGTAGAGTAATTGACACCCATGTCAAATGCGTCACTTATAATATGTTATGATCTGCTCATAGCGTGAAAAGAAAATCAGTGACTGACCAGCAATTATGAAAAATGATGATACTTGACCTTAAGAAATCATTATAAAATGCTTTATAATGTGTTATGACTGTTGTTCTGAAGCATTATGAATATTTAACTATAACTAGAAAATGCATTTCCTGCTGAAAATGCGTTGGAATGCTGAAAGCTGAAATAAATCTCAAAAACATTGCTGAAAATAGATATCCAATTTAAAAAAAATTGCAAAAAGCTGAATAATTCAAAAAGTTGAAAGATTACAAATATGAAGTTATGTCACCCCTCTCCTGAAAGAGCTGAACATTTTGATATTCGAACGGTTTCTGTAGCTTAAAAGAATTCCAGCAGTAGTGATATTTGTTGTAGTAGTAGTAGAAGTATTATTCGCAGTATAAGTATCAGTAGCATTTGAATAAGTACTAGCTGTAGCAGTAGTGATATTTGTAGTAGCAGTAGTAGTAGAAGTTCTCGTCGAAGTATTTGTAATTAGAAGAAGTAGTAGAAGTAGTAGTATCAGCAGTCGTACTAATAGCTGTAGTAGTATTAGTACAGGTTATTAGTACTGGTAGTAGCAGGAATAGCAGTATTAGCAGTTGTGGTATCAGTAATAATAGTAGTGGTAGTGGTAGTAATAGCAGTAGTGGTAGTAATAATATTTATGGTAGCAGTAACAGCAGTAGCAGTAGTAGTAATAGTAGCAACAGCAAAAGTTGTAGTAGTAGTGGTAATACTAGAAATATTAGCAGTATTAGTAAGAGCATTCATTATTTCAACAAAAAAGCCAAATTTTGAGCGAAACGTTTAAATACAGTTAATCCATGAGGCTTTTATTTTGAAAGGGTGGGACTGGGTGGGGGAGGGAGGGGGAGAGGAGACATAATATCATGTTTGACACATAAACAGAGGTTATTAAATGACAGGCTTCATCACAAGCAGTTCAGTTAGAATTCACTCTCTGGGGCTTTTATTTTGAAATGGGGTGTGGGGGAGAAGGGGAGAGGAGACAGAATCATAATGTTAGATAAACACAAACCGGTTATTAAATGACAGGCTCATCACAAGCATTTCAGTTAGGATTCATTCTGTGGGGCTTTTATTTTAAAATGGCGTGTGTGTGTGGGGGGGGGGGGGGTAGAGGAGGGGGGAAAGACCTCTAAAGATCCCTAAGACCTGAATGACTGTATGAGAGACACAGAGAGAGAGAGGAGTGTATGTGCACGTGTGTCTGTGAGTCTGTGTGTTTATCAACATCACTAATTGGCTCAATCGCAAACACCTGTGTGCCTGAAGCCATTTCATGGAGATAAAACAGGAAAACACCTCTCAAACAAATCATCAAAACTCCCATAACCGTAGCTCCTATTGCTCCGATATTAATAATTGAGGGGAAGGATGAGTTGAAGAACAGATCCTGTAAAAATTGTGTCTGTAGTGTAAATAATGTGGCTTAACTGGCGATCTAGAAATGGGGTACCGTGTTCTGTGGAAGATGTTTTTGAAGCAAAATTTAACATTGGTCTCTATGGAGCAGAAAGTTGGTTTTCCTCTCAATTAACGGCTTCCGTGTCAAATGTGGAAATCTGTGGGATTCCACAGTAATTTTTCTACGACAAGGACAATATTAGCTACTTCTACATCCAGAAATTATGCATGAAGAGTGAAGATTGTGGACACAGTGGCAAAATACAAATGTTTTTTTCACAAGAATCTCAAGCTGCTCTTCACTCTAGCGGTGACATCACGCACTCTAAGCTGCGCAATACACACCCATTATAAAGTCAGAAAAGGGCTGAAAAATCATAAGTTAAATTGCTGCAGTTCAAAAAGTTTAAAAGATATCAAAAAGCTGAATCATGTTGGCAATAGTTGAGGGTTTTCTCAACATTTGAAAGTTGAAATGGTGTCTGTCGCTGAAAGTATGAGGAAGTTGAAGGATTTGAAAGTTTTTGAAGTTTTTGACGTTTTTGAAGGATTTGAAAATCTTCTCCATAGAAACCCATTCAAAAAAAAGTTGCAAAAAGCTTAATAATTCAAAACATTTAAAGGTTAGAAATAGAAAAAGTCATAGCAGACATGAGCTGAAGGAGCTGAACATTTTGATAGTTGAACGGTTTCTGTAGCTTAAAAAATGAAGAAGAAGAAGCGTTGCGACGAAACGGGGGACGGAAGAAATAGTGGAATAAAGAAACAGGATAACAATAGTTGGAATGCTTAACAGCATTCCAACAATTATAAGTAGATTATTACACATTATAAATATATTTATAATGCGTTATAGACATGGGCCTCATAGAAAGTATTTTAAACTCCCCTTCTAGTGAGATTCTTTGCATTTCTTTGCAACAAACACGTCACAGTTCAAGCAGTAAAACATACAGAAAACAGAAAATCAAACATGCAACAGCTGTAGATGTTGTGGATGCTACTGCCAATCTGTGTTTGAAACAATAAATCACGTGTATGTGTCTGATTCTGTTAAATAAGTGGGAGGTGAGAAGCTGCATCATATTTGACCTGAAATCAAATAAAAATGTGTTTCTGCCAACGGCTCCGACGTTGTTTCGTCTCTTTAGTGTTTGATGTGTTCTTATTGCAGGATACAATCCGGGTGCCATGATTTTTCACAGCGTCACCACAATGACCTGCTAACCTTCGCTGAGCACACCACATAAGTGAACTATTAAATCTAATTGAGTAAAGTTGTTTCACCACAGTTTCCACAACTGCAGCACATCGTCACCTTTCCACAACACCTGGCGCATGTGTGACAACACCTTGCACTTTCTCTCATTTATATAATTGTGGTTAGTCGATCATCAATCACACACTAAATATCGTCTCGCTTGACTTGCTGTTGTGCTGTTGTTTTTTTTAATTCTGAGGTGTGAACAGGAAGAATAATAATGATGGAGGAAGTAAAAGAAGAAATCCATGTTCTTTACAGAGATGAAAACTGGAAATAATGACAGAAATGTTCAAATTTTCAGATTTAATGACCAATTTGAACACTTTAAAGTAATAAAAAGTTACTTCTGGACACCACAGATGATGACAAAGTTCTAAAGAGATTGTGAGAAATCAGCCTCAAACTTTCTGCTGACGACCAAAGATACAACGAATGGAAAGTCGTTTTCAGTTCCCTTATTAAAGAGTTGTTTCTTCATGATATTCCCAAAGGTCCCAACGCAGTCCTCCAGAGACTCGTTGCAAGAGAACTTTGACATGAGCTATTTCAAATCTGTGACGATGCATTTTTTTCAGATAATATCTTTATAAATAGTTTATTGAGTGAAAAGGAATAAGAGACGCTTCATCGTTTCTTTTGCAAAATCCACACTTGGTCGGCCGTGACGTGGTTGATACTCTAATGATTCTGCATTTTTGGAGACTGATATTGATATTGGAAAGCTTAAATAATCAGATAAAGACATGTCGGCCGAAAGCAGTATTTTTTTTGAAAGAAAAACAAGCAACGTTGATACAAATCCCGTAGATTAGTTTGCGACCAAGATACACTCTGAGCCTTTACAGTTGAAGACTTGTCAGAAGTCTCTGTGGAGACACAGTTGCATTTCCTGCAGTTATTGTCACATGTCACTGATCCTAATATGTCAACTGACATCTACTCATTATGCGGGACGTCCCACTTCAGAGGTGGGGCTGCTTTGAACTACTTTATGATTTATTATTACGGATAAAGAATTGATTTGTGTATGTTTTGTATTAATAGTATGAATCTGCAAAGCAACTAAAGCTGAAACAAATGCAGTGAAAGAAAAAGTACAATATTTTACTCCAAAATGTAGTAAAATGGAAAAACTGAAGTAAAGTTGCTGATACTTATATCGGACAATAAATGACTCCAGCGCTTGATGAATCAACAAGTACGTCAACTTTATGCAGCAGATAACATTTGAACTCACATTTATTTTTAAAGAGGTTGAGCCCTGTTATAAAATGAGGTTATTTAATCGATCATAGAAATCCTTCCAACAGTTTCTAATAACTGATGCTTCTTCTTCCACATTCAACACCTGCTGTCACAGAGACTTCCTCTCTGTCCTTTCCTTCATTCTCCATCCGTCCACCAGATGACCTCAGACTTTCCCACCTGTCCCTGTCCCAGTCCCAGTCACATGCCCGAAACACCCACCACCTGCTCACCTGTTCCCACTTTCCCTCATCAGCCCTGCAGTGTAAAACTGGCCCATTTCCTCTCACTACCTGGCAGGTTGCCTGAGATTTATCTGAACCCAAACGTGATTTGATCCTGTTTTTAGTTCCTGACCTGCTCATCAAGACAAACTGACGATAAATGTGAAAATGTATTAAAAATGTTTTACTGCAAAGAGACTTCAATAACAATGAAATGTAAGCAGCTTAAAACATTTCAGAGAGTTGCTATAAATATTCAGTTTGACAAAGATAATCTAATCGACTATGAACTGAAATAAATCGATGCGGTGTTTGTTCTTAAGCTCCACCATTGACTTGTCTTGAATCCGCTCCCTGCAGAAGCTGAACGTCTTGGTTTCTCTGCTGTGTGCATGTCGGTTTGCTACGATATTGCTAAACAAACCACTTCCTCAGGATCCCCCATGTTTTGCGCACTGAGCTGAAGTCTCCGGCTCATTGCTTGACCAGAGTTCGTGCTCGATCGCCTGCTTTGTGTCAGTATTTTGTTATCTGAAGCCCCAGAAAGAAAAGTTAGTGTCGTTTACGGCTGCTGGGGGTACGTTGTTTTGATTCAAGAAGATTCTAATGTTTGGGAGACGAAAACTCTGATTCAACTTTGAATGTCAGTGCTTGGATTAACAGTGAACTTTCAGAATTAGATTCCATGTTAATAGCTGCATGCTCTGCCTGTCATCATTTCAAATGTAGGAATACTAAATTGGAAAAAATTAAATTTTTTATATGAGAGGTGGATGAAGCACTCATCTTTCACTAAAGTAAAAGTACCACAGAGAATAAATACTTTTGTTAAAATTGTATTTGAGTAAAAGTACAAAAGTCTTAGCTGTGAAATAAACTACTTAGTATGCATGTTGCCCCATTTCAAAATAATAAGTGATGCATTAATGGTTGCGTTACAGCTGGTAAAAGTGGAATAAAGTCTAACTACTCAATATACTTTATGATTTTTAACTATGCCTGTATGATTTATTTGGGAATATTTTGTGTATGTATGTATGTATGTATATACTTTCATAGAAGGGCAAACGGTACAAGTATAATGTCGCATAAAATGTAAATGTTCTAGTACCTAAACATATTGTACATGAAATTCCTTGTATGTTAAAACCTGCTTGGCAATAAACCA
>NC_136654.1:13665839-13903339 GCF_949748355.1 Melanostigma gelatinosum | reverse complement strand
AGCCTGATATCTCTTCTTCCTCTGAGCCATAGAGCTCAATTAAAAACACATCAATGAGCCTCACTGTTGCTCCTTCATCACCATGAACACACACACACACACACACACACACTGTAGTATGTTTTGACTCAATCAAACACACCGTTCTTCTGCCACAAATACTCACTAGAACATCTAATATGCAATCCACCGCTGAAAATAGTCCCCAACAAATGCACTATTTCCTCCTCTTTGAGTGACGTTTGATTAAAAACTACAGTGACCAGCTGTTTAAGGAAGTTATTTAAACTCGGATGTCATGTTGAAACAATACTTCTGACACCTCTCACATACATACTAATATATCAACACAACAAAATGTCAAAAGACTGGTAAAACATCTTAACACTATATCTTTGGTTTATTGTATTGACAAAACTTGAACTTTGCATTCATCTTTTAAAAGGTTTCTTTAAATTTGTCTTGAGCAAAAAAAGCTCCACAAGTCAGACATTAAGAATGAGTTCTGGATTGGGCCTTTGAATGACTGCTTGTAGACTGAATACACACACACACACACACACACACACACCAGTAAGACAAAACCCTGCCATGAGCCGTCTCAGTTGGGTCTTTCTGGCAACATGGCGAGTCCAGATGAACAATCAATCATAGTGCTCTGTGAAACGGAACCGCGGCAGCAGCTCTTTCACTGGCTCTTAAACAACAGGTGAACCGGCTCTTCTTCCACTGCAGAGTTTAATACAAGTGAAAACAGAAACTCTGCTGTTCAGCATATGAATGGATCAACCCTCCCACGCTGTGTGAGATTAATCTAGAAAGTGGATGAGTAGTGATCTCTTTGTTTTTGCTCCAGTGATATTGTCAATTCACTGATCTGAAGCCTTTTATAAGAAATCAGAACTCGGCAAAAGGGGGGAAACCATAGAAAACACAACACAGAGGGGTATTAGCATGCGGGGGCGGCACTCAGGCACATTGACAGAGTTCAGTCAATGTGGTGGCGGCGTGGTAATGAAGCATAGACAGTAGCTCTGCTGCTTTCTGACTTGTTTGACACATTTTTCTGTTGTTGCATGACGGTTTCAATCACGAGGAAAACGGCTCTGTCTGTTCGCAGTAGACTCACGCACAAGAAGGAAACCATGCACTGGGAATCAAACTTGCAGCTCTTCATCCACCAGACAGACTCCCTAACCGGCCTGCCAGTGTGCCAATCTGATTCACTGGAAACCTTGACGGTGACGACAACCGGCTGGTACTGCACATGAATACTCATAACCGTAGTCCTTTTTTTTTATTATTTGATTGTTGTTTCAGACAAAATACCACAGAAACAGATGAGTGTGGTGAACCAGCCAGTAATACAGAGACGGTACGGCTGGTGGTGACATTTCAGAAATACAACATAAATCAGAATAAACTGTGTGGATGTTGGTGGAAGAGAGAGGAAGGGGGAGGGTTGGGTAGGCAGAGGGGAAACCGTGGGGGAGGAGGAGGAGGAGGAGGAAAGAGCAGAGGGTGGGTTTGTCCGGGGGATGCACGGCGAAAGCTCAGAGAGGAGAAGAGGAACTGGATATTCACCAGGGAGAGGACTTTTCTACATGAGCGCACCCACTGATTCATCCGGACAGAAGTTCAGGTCCAGTTTTTGTCACCGTGCGTACGCTTGATCATCTGTGACGAAAACATGCCAGTCTACAGCTGCTGCCGGACACCAGCACTCTTTCTGCACAAACACTCTCGCTGTTCTATTGACTTATTGCAGAGGAATTCAGGGACTCGACGCGTTGAAATTTGTGTTTTATAGTGCAGCGTGACATCTGATGCTGTTAGTTTCATGCTTCATTCATAGTCAAGGATATGACTGACGTTATTCTGTATTTTTGTTATCAACAAAACAATGTTTGTCTTTTTTCCACCACGCTCAGACAAGCTCACTGTCTATGACACCCTAAGGCCATTTGTTCCTAAACGGGTCACACTATGTCGTTGGATTTTGAAAGAAGGCTCTGTGGTTTCCTTAAGAGATGGGCACTGCAGTTTGTGATGGAACGCTACTCAAACAGGAGGAAATAGTGCATTTGTTGGGGACCATTATAAGCGACGGATTAGTTCACATTAGGTGTTCTAGTGAGTATTTGTGGCAGCAGGACGGCGTGTGTGTGTGTGAGTCAGAATAAACTTCAGTGTGTGGGTTCATGGTGATGAAGGAGCCACAGTGAGGCTCATCAAGGTGTTTTGAATGGAGCTCTATGACTCAGAGGAAGAAGAGAGATCATATGTAACTTGTTAGTCGGATCAATTCGTTGTTCGTTTTTGGATTTTCATGGGATTTGTTGGCATTTTTTCTGAAAAATAAACTGGCTTCGTATTTGTTAGGCCACCCCCTCTTAGACAAATTCATTGTTTTAGTCTTCAGTTGGTTTCGTTCATTTTGCTGAATTATTTTCTTCATGCTGAATGACTTCTTTCCATTTTTTGCATGATTCTTTAAAGGGAAACTTAGTTTGCGTTCCAAATCTTATACTTCTTCTTTTGAACTTTTCGTACATACTGCAGCTGCCTTACTATTGCATGCATCCAGTTGGGACATACTACTTGCTGCAAAGGATTGTGGGTAAGAATAGCCAGAGAAGCTCATGCCTACTGCCAAATGTGACCGGATGTAGTAGAACATCCTGGTATTTTTGGCATACATATTTGACAGATTATGTTTTAGTACATACAAAATCTCTTTCTGGCACACGAATCAGTGGATCAGTGTGGTCACTTTTACAGATTCTCGATTAAATCAACTCATCGATCAGCCGACAAATCGGTGTGAGTGTTAGTCGACTAAGAGTCTCTCTAGTCACGGTCGGCCTTCACATTTGGTATTATGGTACTAACAAATGATTAGTTTATTGATCAGTCCAGTCAGCCTCAATGTGTTTATTAACCCTCTTAGAATCCAAATATAGAGAAACACAATAAAATAACATGGCTGAGGCCTGTGGCTCAAACAGCGTTGGACTTCAACACTCAATTATTAGAAGGGTTATTCACACGGTAAGAGGAAGGACTCGTTTGGTTATCAGTAAATATATTGGCACTAGATGATTCTGTGAAAAGCTGCACACGAACACATAAACAGCTGAACAGGAAGTGACAAGTCACACTGTTGAAACAGTTGCACTTCTGCTTTTTAGACAAACACACAGGACGGTAATTAACACACAAGACTTCCAAACATTCCTCAACTTAAAACGGCGACTTTTTAGCACTCGTGATAAGAAATGGAATTCTTCCATTTGTTCTCTGACATGTTTGACGTCACTGCATTACATTGCATTGAAACGTCTGTAGCCAGGCACAACAGAGAACACGCCCACTCTAATTTCCTAGTTGATGTCAAGTGTTCATTTCCAAAATATGACCTGCTTTGGAAAGAAACTTGATTTTTAAATGGATGGTGTTTTACTTTTGTAGGACTTAACTAAGCAGTTCCAATACATTTAAGAATCACACATTCATATTTGAAACTATGTTCTAGTAAACATTTTACGAGAGTAAAACTTAATGTGTCGTAAACCTCAAGTTGATAATTCTGCAAAACTTCTCCTCATAGCAGTACTTTCTGATTTGCACTTAAGTTGTTGTTGATAAATAATAAATAAATCAAAGGATGATTTTCAGACTCATGGACTCGGTGGAGCAGAGAGAGCAGAGGAGCATGATTCCTCTTCGTCTGAAATTTAGCTCTGCATTACTTCCCTGAAAGGTGTTTGAATGGTGAGAACTTAGTCAGTCCATCTCTTCCTAGAACACACACTGGATGACCGCGCAGAACTTTGTCAGCATGACTTGCGACTTATTATCATTATCTTTAAATCTTTCAACGTTTTTTTTTTCTCTCTCGAGTACAGGCCCATTTCAGGATTGTGACATACAATTGTCTTTACGAAATCAATAAATATTTAATGATTTTCAGAAAAAAAAAAAGTCCCCTTTAAATGAATGTGCTTCTTAGAAACCATGGCAGGGTAAAGTTTCACCTCTTGACTCACATCTAAACTGAGCACACAGGTGTGGGATCAGCACGCTGGTCAATCAAATGAACGAGGAAAAAAAAAAAAGCTTCACTTTCTCTTTTCAGTTTGAGTCACTTGATTTCCTGTTTCACTATATTATTAAAATCCCATTATGTTGCATCTGAAAAGCCTCTCTGTACCTGTTTTCTCTCCATCATTATCTTTGGTCCTCGTGGACGACAGAACGCGTGCCTGTGTTTTCGCATCGACCTCGCGCCCCGCTGCGTGCAGCCGCATGAACTTTGTGCACGAGTCAAACAGCAGCCTGAGATGGCCTCAACTAGAGTGGGGATCTGAATTTAGCTCATGAGAAGTGCAGATGAATCCCCCACCCCCTTACTCACCCACCCCACTTTTTGCTACAGGCCATGAAAAATGATTTCAAAGCCCAGATGTGGTGCGCGAGCAAAACTTGTGAGAGATCTGTCGGGCGTAGTGCAGGCTAAAGAAAGTAGAGGCATAAGAAATGAGAATCGTCTTTTACTTCCTGAACTTCAAAGGTGCCTCACCTCCTCTGCGTGGCCATCTGAAGGCTCAGCTGTGTTTGACCCTTCTTCTCTACACTTTTCGTCTGGAGCTTCTTTCAGCTTCTCTCCTATAGATACGCGTTTTGATTAACTTTGCAGACCCTCCGACTTCTCTCTAAAATCACAGCAAAATTATTGTAGGAGCCGAAACCCAAGATGAAAATTTAAGGAGGATGTTTCCTCTGATATTGAAAAGTTTTTATTGTATTTTGAAGAAGTCTCCATCACTTATTGTGCATGTGAGCAAGGGAGGGGAGATAAAAGGAGATAACATTGAGACATTTTCGTAATACGATTTTTTTTTTTTTTTTTGCGCAACATGAAAATTAGCTTCTTTTTTTTTGTCCCATGCATGCGGAAGGATAACACCTCCGCGCCCATTTCACCGAACCTTTTATCACTGCGGGTAGTTTTTTACACTTTTGTGCAGAAAACTGAGAACAAAGGCCACTTCAAAAGCAAGTACACAAACAATACATACAAGGTGTTTTTGTTTGTAATAAGTGGAAGAAATGTGCCAATGGGACAAGTGAAAAATAGATATTAAAGATGTATTGTCTAAAAATAAGTCACTATAGCTCAGTGAAAAACTGCTTAAGGTTCCTTGAAATAAGACCTTTTAAGATAAAACTAAATCTTGAAACTCGTTGGGAAAACTCGTGAGCTATTTCACTGGTATGAGAACGTTTTGTGTCATAATATAAACTGTGATGCTCAAAAGTATAATTTATTCACTTAACAAGATATTAAATATGTATTAAGAAGTCCACATAGCTCAGTGAAATGTCACTTGTTGATTGTAATACGTTTAATGAGTTATTCTGACGCGTAATTAGGCAAAATTGTGAGATTTTCTGTATGAATGTGTGAGTGTGTGTGTGTGTGTCTTTGTCTTTGGGGGAGCTGTGTATTGAAATTGAAAATCTTGCAGTGTTTTTGTTACATGTGTTTACCAGGACTTGTTGTCAAACTACACACACACACACACACACACACACGTTTGCAGAAAAATAACAAAAAACAGTGTCGCAAATTTGTATTTTACCATCTGAAACTGTTCCTGCTTTCACAAAAACTCTCAAAATCTCCACACAGCTTAACATTTCTAATAAATGTTCTTTTTGCAATAATGTCACTGTCTTCTAATAATCCATATAACTATGATGCAATAAGGTGAAGCATGCGAACAGAACATCTTGCTTTTTTTGTTAAAGTTTTAAAAAGAAAAAAGAAGATGAAATGTCAAGAAACTACTTCAAAGATGCACAATGTAATGTAAGTGACTCTGACAGGTGAACCTGCAGTCAACCAGAGAGTGAACTAAAGAAAGCATGCAGGTCAGAGGGCAACGTGTTCCAAGACTGTAACGTGCAGATTACAATGTAAACTCTGGTTCTAAATCTGTGAATCAAACGTGCAAAATATTTAAAAAAATGACAATTCGAGTCAGAGTATTAAAAAACAGAGAGATGGAAATATCGGTGTCCTATAATGTGACAGCGCACTTGTTCTCTGCTGATGAGAAACCTCCGGCCTGAAACCTTCTGTCAAACACAAGTGTCGCGCATTAGTGAATTAATCCTCGTGGACGTGGCTGCATGTTAATGCTCGGTGACCCGTCAGAGAGGCCCGGCAGCGCCGCTGTCTCCCCCTTCTCCCTCTCTCTCCCTCTCTCTCCCTCTCTCTCCCTCTCTCTCCAGCTCTCAGACCTCACAGACGCTTGTTTTGTGTATTTTCTATTCTCTATTTTAGTATCATCGCTTCTACAGCCGCCTACTCGAGATATGAGGTTGAGGTTTATACCAACAAGTTTCCTTCTTTATCACATCTCAATTATTAAAAGCCCGTTCACGAGCAGAGACATCTGTTTGATTTGGCTCTGATTTTTAATTTAGTTGAGCTTATTCATATTCAAAACCACAGGGAGATGAGTGTTTAACCGACATTTGACGAGACATAAATTAAACATATTTAAGACTTAGTGTAGTAAAGTAGTGAGTAAGAAGTCATAACAATGAACTATACAAAAGATGTCAAATACAATTGGTTTGCCTCCTTTTTGGGGCGTTAAACTCCCGCTGTGTTGGGACCCCTGTGCCTTTTTAGAGGTTAAGCACAGGTGTCAAAATGTTTTGCAGCCTGCAACTGATATTAGCTCCACTTCATCGTTTCTCTGAAGCAACTTCTGCCTCAAGCACTTTTATTTTTACAAAAAGAGAGGCAATATTCAAGAGTAATGAGAGAAAGGACTTTTGTTTTTAATCAAGTCTTTGAAATGAAACGGCAACATTCTTGGGATCTATTTTTAAATGAATTCCTGTAAGTAGGTTCATTTCTGTTCATAGTCTAATTATTACTCAGCTCTGACCAATTTTGCGCAAAAGCGTGTTATGCTAAACATGTTCAGAGGTCATTCTTATCAATTTTTAAAAAAAACAACAAAGCTGCGGACACTCCGTCAACTGATGCCTGCTGATGCCTGCAGAGTAAACAGGAGCGAAAACGATCAGTGATCACCACGATGACAAGGTTATAAAGTGATATTAGTTCTCAGAAAAACAGCCTTTTCAACTGAAACTTACTGCAGCTGCTCGACGTTAAGATAACACCGGTGGTGAGTTGAGTAGAAAGTGTGTAAAACTAGAAGGACAGCGGTGCGTAATTCATTTATTTAACCCCAAAAGCTGACCATAATAGAGGGCGACCAGCTTTTAAATCAGTTGGAGCTGTCTGTCGGACTTACCTCCCCTGTTTGGTGATAATCATCTCCGTTTGGAACTTGTGGAACTTGGCCCACAGCGGGTAGTTATTGAGCAGAGCCTGGGTCTTCCCGCACACCTGTAGCCCAGGTAACGGATAGAGAGGCGGCCGCTGGAAGCCGTGCTGAAAGCTCACCGGGTAATTCTCCGGAGACGGAGAGTACAAGTCTTTACCCCCGGTGGGAAACCCATCTCCCGCCGTCGGGATGTAACTCTGCCCGGCACCGCTCCTTGGCGGGGAGCGCACGCCACCGTACGGGCAACTGCCGAGGGTCTGCGCGTAAAACCTGCCGGACTGCGCTCCGTACCCTCCCACCGCGTGGTCCGAGTGGTACGGCAGAGCCAGAGCGTCCTGCCCGCTCGGAACAGAGTCCGGGTAGAAAAACCTCGCATCCTGAATCCCCATTTTAAAGTCTGTTAGGTCCTTGCAGCCGCCGCGGTGGAGGTGACTGCTGATGTCGGGGTTCTTTCCGAAAGTTTGCGTTTCAGTCCCATTCAACATGCTGAGGTAGAGGTTGCCACCTATGCCGCCCATTTGCAGCCCCGCTCCCGGTGTGTGCGTAATGTCATAAGGCTCCGCTTCTGCGTCCAGCTCAATAAGAGCATGTACAACAAGAAATAATAATGACAATAAAAATCACAAAACAGCTGGACTGTTATCCTCACTTATGACTCACTGACATGCCAATTTAAAAGTCTGCGTCTCGGTCGGTCTCAGCCTGTGATTTAAGATACAAAACATCAGCTCACCGTCATCAGACTGTTCATCTGTAAACTTTTTTTATTACCCAGCAGCTGATTGTCTTGTCTGTTTTTTTACGCGGGGATTCGCAACCAGTGACTCAAACACACGCTCGCTTTACTATGATATATACATTTAGTGAGCGCTCATATCGCGGAGGTGTGTCTGAGGCAGAGGCGGGACATGATAGGCTCCAGATATGAACGAGCCATCCCCTCATCACACAACGGAGCACAAATCACACACACACTGCCCTTTGGAAGAAAACACAAGAAGACTGTAATTAGGTTTATATGTTATAAGAAGGATATTATTTAGGATTAAGACATTACAGGAAACAACACGTACATTTATGAAGGCCACATGTTTGGGAAAGATCTTGCGTGTTATTTAAGGGGTAACGTGTGCACATTCATTATTAATGTTGATATTGTCATAATTGGATGGTGAATTAGTAAAGTGACCCACAAGGAGGTGAATTAAAACTAACCATAATTAATTAAGCGAATAATTTACTCATTATTTTTGACACATTCATTTTACTTGAATTCACCAACACAATAGAATATGGAGCTTTGGGTTACGTTTAACAATGAGACGATTATTAATCTTGTAAATGTAATTAAAAGGAATAATGATTAATTATGGCTGTTCATTTTCGCTAATTTTGACACCTTTAAAGCTAATTCGGTTACTATATAGCGATTTGTTGTTTATTTTGTCGATATTTGGTTAAAATATCTTCCCCTCCTTTATGTGGCAGGGTAGCTTTCTCACGAAATCGATCAGTTTTTACTTTATCTGTTCAGACAGGTGACATGTTGCATCATCAACCCAATTTTATTTTTATTTTCCATTTGAATCATCAAAAACAGTTTTTAGATTCAACGTGTCATGACATAATAAAGACTCTGGCTGTGCTGGGTCAAATTGATTTATTTTCCTTTTTAACAGTTGTTAGTATGTGGTGTCACTAAAGCCAAATTAACCCAAAATACAATACATTTCATTTATTGTTCAGGTCATAAAAATATGAAATGTATTTACAATAACTGTTCATATTTGTACTGCTGTCTTTTATTTGTTTGTTATTATTATTTGAGTTCATGTTCGAATATAATGTTCAAGGAATTTGTGTCTAAATGTAAACAGTGTTTTTATTGAAGTGAAGCAGATTGTTTCTGAGTCACACCGTCAGACGAGAAAAAGATCCAGAAACACAGCAGAATGTTCCTTTAAGCTGGAGGTGATCTTATACTCCAGCACAGGCCTGTGAACACCAGCATGTTTAAATGAGCCCATTTCTTACCTCTACCCCTATCCCTCATTTTCAACTTGGACCCGGAACAGAGTTACAAGGGTGACGTCATCAGTAGCCGTCGATAGCATTTACGTAAGACGCAACGAACCACTTCATGACAGAATCGCGATGCTCTGTCGGCTAGTAACCCGTGCTTCTCCCCTGCAGGGGGGGGGGGAACTTCACTGCTAGACTTGAGGTAAATTTTGGGCACCACATGGCATCAACCGGGAAGAAAATGCGACACAGAAATATGTTGAATGAATGCACGACAACGTTGTAACGTTAGCTAGCTGGAGTTGTCGGAATATAGTGGTTTTATTTTTACGCTTTTTATAAGGAAAACGTCTATAATACATTGAAACGTCACAAAACTAAGATTATACAATGTTATCGTCATTTTCAAACCTTTATTAAAGAAAATACTTGTCAGATTGTGCCTCTGATAAACCTAATTTTGGAGGGCGCTATAGCCCTCTGTCACAACTAGAATCTGGCCACACGACCCTACCGGAGGGGTCGGGGGAGAGGGGTGTCTTGGGATTGGGCCTAACTCTAAAAATTCAAAAACAGTTTCATAAAATATCGATCAAAGATGATTTCGATCTGCTCGGTGTTTGAACAAGTTACCATTTGCGTCGGCACACCTCAGAAACACCGTCAGGTCAGAATTCCGTCTCAGTCATTTATGCAAAATAAACACAAACATGGATTTCAAATCAAAGTGTCAACTGTGTCATTTGTTGTGGATGAAGCTGACCGCACTCTCTGCTCTTTAAGACCTTTTTAAGTGGCTTGTTTTTTTACCATCACCGGACAGAATCAGCCTCATAAACCCAGGTGGAAGGGAAAAACCCTGAGGTATTACCAGCTGCATGTGTGTGTGTGTGTGTGTGTGACCACATTAATAGATGAAACCCCCCTCCAGTGCAGGTATGACACAGACCCCCCCTCGACACTGTCACTGCTCTAATCCCACTTCCTGTGTCTCTCCTAGCAAGGTGAGCTCATAAGGGCACACGCTGAAGTCATCAGTGTTGACACGGGTGGCGAGAGGGCAACGGTGAGCGACACTGCGGCCGCCACGGCCAGCCAGGCGTGTCCAAACCCCCCCCCCCCCGCCTCCGGCTGGAGTCACCACTTCCTCTCCTCTGCTCCCCTGCTTCCGGCTGCAGCCTCGGGCCCATCACCTTGTTCAGCTTTCATTTTCTCCTGAAAGTGTTATTAGCAGGTCAGGGTGGGCTCTCGTGAGCGCAGGCGTGAGGGCGAAACACGACAGGTATTCTGAGCGGGAGAACCCTTGTTCTAATCCTGATGAAGCGCCTGATTCAGATTTGTCTGCGTGTCTGTCTGCAGGAGCGCTGGGATTTTAAAATTAAAACATCCCCCGTGCTTGTAGACATGAGAGGCAACTGATGTAAAAATCTTTACGGCAGTAAAATAATGTCGTAAAAGCAAGTGGTGGGCTCGCACACGAATTCTAAGAGTTTACAGATTTAGACGTGATAGACGGGAACATCAGCGGACATCTCGACATGTCTTCATCAACAGAGTCTCCCCAGACATCTCAATTTAAACGGATGAGATTTTGTGAAAAGGAAGACGTGGCGATGATTACCACGTTGTAGGAATTACACCCCGAAATCATCATGGTTAGAAATCGGATGTTTTATTTGATCTGTAATGAAAGACACTGTGGATTCCTGGCTGACATTAAAGGCCTCGGTGTGCTTCAGATGAAGTGCTTGTCAGACGGTCAAACAGGGTCTGTTTTTTAGATGTTGGAGTTTCTGATAAGTTTTGTAACTTTCAGAACAAAATCACACAAGAGCGTCCGAAGTGAACAAGTTCAAGTTCGAAGTTTTTTTGACCGTTCCACCCCGACGTCCTCACTCTCCCTGACTTTGTCGATCTATAAAAGTCTGCATTCTCTCTAGTGTCCACCAGGGGGCGACTCCTCTGGTTGTATAGAAGTCTGTGAGAAAATGACTCTACTTCTCTCTTGATTTATTACCTCAGTAAACATTGTAAACATGAGTTTATGGTCTCAATCTCTAGTTTCAACTCTTCTTCAATACTGCATGATGTTCATTTAGTAAATTATGGTCCACAATGACATGTGGATAACAATGTGAAACGAATTTGTTAGCTTTAGGCAACAATACTACTTGGTTAAGGTTAGATAAAAGATCATGGTGTATGTTACAATTATAACGAACGTAACAATGTTACATCACAAGCCTTGAGTAAAAATGTACTTTTGGTTGCACACTGGACATGAACAGCGACCTACTGGGTGAAAGTCCTGTCTTTGTTTGACCCCTCCCACTCACCCAGAGAGGACTTTCTTGCTCGTTGTACTATAAATATTATGATATCATTTAACTTCCAATAACTGTCGCACAGTATATTGCATCGCTTGATCTGACCATATGCAAAAATGTCCACATATTCGTGGTTTGCAGAAACTCCTTTGCTCTTGACGGACAGGAGTCATAATTCTGCTGAAGGACTTTGTTGAAACGTAAAACATTTCTGATGCCGATTTATTGGGAGGACTGTCTCGTATAAACACATTCTCCTTTCAGACAATTTTGGATGAGACTTCGTACCCATGAGTTCTTGTGACACACTGAAACCTTAAGTCAGGTATAACGTTTTGAGGTCGACACCACTTAGTTTACAGCTGGTTCCCGCTGAATCTGCACTGGAAAGGCCCAACAGCCCCCATGTGAAACCTGAGGAGTCTACATGTTGCTCGAACTCATGACCACAATGTTCACGATGTCAAACTCAGATATGCTTGTCTTGAATATGCACTTCCTACATGCTGTATTTCAGCCCCAAGCGTCTGAAATATTACCTCATTAATCGCGTCAAAATAATAATTACCGCAGTGTTTTTGTGTGACTTTTATGTTGTCCTCCTCGCTCTTGTTATAAGTCAACTGTGCCGTTTGGATGCACAACCCCACAGCCATAAATTGCAAATTGCAAATTGCAAATTGCAAATTGCAACCAACCGAAACTTCTCCCATGTGACAAACATGTAGGAGAAGATACGATGGCCGATGCGCAAATGTCCAGTTGTGACTCCCTTGTTCCTCAAAGTCTTCCGCTGGATCTATGCTGAAGTACCAATATGAACTAATATTTCACTGGTAGCTGATTCATAAAACTAAATTAAACCCAACACCGTGCTGATTAAAAACCAGGGTACATATGTCCCTCATAATCACCATGTAAACGTTCCTCATTGGAGCGACTTAGCTGGAGCGCAGACTCCCTCCGAAGTGGCTGCTTAAGAAAACGTCTTCCTGTCTGAGGACGCACCACGACACTGGTTCCCAATTAACGCAACATATGTTTATTCAAATATCCGCACAGGTGTGAAAGAGGGCTTCAGGAGGCACCACCCGCAGAGGCTGTGAAACAGAGGGCGGTGGAATTAAGTGAGGAAAGAGAGAACAGAGAAATCTTGCAAGAAGGCAAAGATAGCACTTAGTGCTCAGCGGAATTCGCACTCGATAGCTCACGAACTCTTGGTGAAGTGCAAATGTATTCCTCGGCAACCCAGAAACAAACAAGCTGCCACTTCCTTTTGCCTATAATTAGCTGGTAATCAATGCTGGATGGGTTTCTGTCCTGTCAGACATCCACAGCCACCGTGGGGCAACACTAGACCTGCAGCTGTACTCTCAGGTGTCAGATGACATCCAACATACATTTGGTCACGTTTTCGGTAACGGGGCTTCCTTAAAAAAGACAATTTAGTTCAAGTGACGCACACCATGCAGCTTTATTTCTGTGTGTGAACTTTTGAGGATATTTTGACTTGAGAAAACCCCCCAAAAAAACACCACCACCACCTCCTCCCTGATCCCCGGTGGAGTTCATAGACATCTCCATTGGCACATGTGACTCCCCCAGACATTTGCCACTTTCTCCAAGAGCTTGTTTAGGAGAGGGGGAGTGTTGTGGTGGGAGAGTAATGGGACAGCGTGCACTCTCTTGTTGGCCTATGAACCCTCGCTAACCCCCCTTATAAACACAGAGAGGGGATGTGTAGGCTGAAGGCAAAACAAGCACCACTCCACAGTTACCCATGTGACCTCTCAGCCTGGAAGTATCCAAATCCAGAGTTCATATTGTCATTTCAAATTCCGGTTTATGTCGCTTTTGACAAAATATCTCATTGATTATCTCATGGGAATCTCACAGGCAGCTCTCTGTTGTTTTCTGTCACTGTCCAAGTCGGCAAAATGTAGAATTTAGAGACCTCATCTTTTTCTGCATGCTGTCAAATCCAGTGCACAGTTTCCTCGTCTGCTCAGTATGTGACTCATGCTGTGGCATTTGAGTGATCACATGGGTGTTGAATGTTGAGTGTGTCAAAACTTTCACTATGACTTTCAGGCATTTCAATTAATCTCGAGGTTTTCAAGAAATCCTCGGTAGCTCATTTTAAAACACACTCATGTTTCACTCTGCTCAGAAGAATCAGTTGAAGAAAATGCTATCTTTTCTTCCAAATTACCAGTGCCTTCATCATACCAATGTTGAAAAGTAAGTGTTGCGATACATGAGGTATAGTGTTGACTTTAGGTGACTACTCGGCTGTTGGAGGGGTTTTCCAGTGATTTAGATTTATAAAGTTGGGGAATTCACTCATACAAATGGTCAAAGCAGCATATAGGTGTCCTAAATATCAATCCTAATATGGATCAAGCTTAAAAAAACACTGGATCCAGTTAAGGCCTTTACACACTGGGGGGCTTTTTTTGGTGCAATTTTAACTTTTGTTTTTGTCATGAATACTTTCACACAGCCACAAAAAAAGCCACAAGCTTTAGATTTTATGTTCTTTTTCGTAAAGTGGCAGATGTTTGGCGAGTATTTTGCATTTTCGTGTTCATTTGTCACCCCCGGGGTGTGTAAAAACCTTTACACTGCCAGACAATCTGTGTTTCTAGACCAGAAAACCCAAGTGCTTCATCAAATGAATATTCTGTCAAAATAACTACGCAGAGCTACTAAACAGTTTGACATTACAGTCGTTTACTGGTGTGTCCACATATTACAAAAAGTCTTGAACTTAAACTGAATTCAATACTTTTAAACTCGAAAATAGTATGATGATATGTGTAAAACTGTAAATAAGGCAGAAATTGCCAAATACAAATACCTACCAAGGGCCTGCTAAAGAGAGTCTTAGACCCTCACTCTGGTAAATATGCACGTCTTTCAAACGTCTTTCAAACATCACAACCGCAGTTTTTACCACAGACCTACAAAAAATGAATGCCCTGCCAACCCAAACCAAGATAACCGTGATGAGAAGATAAATTGTGTTTTTAACACGTTGACATGATGACAAAATGGACCTTTTATGTGTCAAAAGTTCACCTTAAGTCCTGTTACAATTTCAACCGACAGTCCGAAAAATAGTGAGAGTAAATCATTTCACTGAAAGCACCGAATAGACCTGACAGACTCATGGGCCACAACTTAATAATACACGCACTGACTGGTGGTTGGTATGAACCGGTGCTCGTGGAGGTTCATTCATGCTGCGGATCCTTGGGAGGTCCTGCACATGAGCACACAACTCTGGCAGCTTAATGTCACTCAGACGGACAGCGCAGTGCACGGCCATGACAAAACAGGGCAGCTGTGCACCACCACACATTCCTCTGGCCTGCTCCACGAGATGCAGATCCCCCCCCCCCAAAAAAAGAACATCGCCGGGCTTCCTATACGTCCCAGCGAACCCCCCCCCCCCCCCGCCCCCTGCACCCACCTCATATGCAGACAGACTCGCCGCCGTCCACTTGCCCTCTGACTACATTAAGAAATCATCACCCTAGTCAGGTTCAAGCTGACTCTGCTACACTAAGTGCTACTTGTAAGGGTCAGCTGGTCCAGGGTCAGCTGCACGTCTGCAGCTACCGTTGGAGGTTCAATTACATCCAAATGAGAAGCTTACAGAAGTTGTGGCATTGTGGAGTGACAGTGAACCCATGCAGAGTTACTGACTGTTAAACGCTTGAGTTTCCCCACATCGATGTTTTCCACGTATGAGAAATTGTGAATGAGCGGTTTGTGGTTGTGCGGTCGTGTTTCTGTTGGCCAGCGGCCCGCAGTATGTGCTTGGCATGTTGCCAGGTTGTTATGCATCTTTTCATGTGCGTACGAGAGAGAATGTGAGAGTTTCTTTTATTTTTAACCAAACATGACGCGTTCAATGAAGCTGTTTCAATGTGGAATCATTTCTGAAAGAAAGGAGATGATCAAAGAGAAAAATGCATTGTTGAAGGATAGACTTTAATGTTAACGCACAGAGAGTTATAACGGAAGATTGATGCCACTCTTATAGTTTTAAGAAACTGCTAAAGACCCTCCTTTTCCAGTTCCATCACCTGGCTCTAGCTTCATGTTGAGCAGAGTAGTATCAATCTTTTCATCTAACTAGAGGCAGGAATGTGAACTCCTCTTGATGAATCAATTGAAATGCACAAATCTACTTAAATTACATAAATGTGTATTTCTCTGCAAAGAAAATAAAAAAGCAACCTCATTCATAAGTCAGTACATCCCGCTTTTCTTTATTTTCATAACATGTGTGCTTATCTTCTGATGCTTGTCTAACGTAATGAAGTTATTTAGGGCATGGAGGAATACAGGATGTTTTTCCTTCCACTCACCAGCTCTGTTGTCTTTGTCTATCCAGAGAGGCAGCTGATGGCCGCTTGTTCTAATGCCTAATTATCAGGCCATAAATCCTGCAGGACAAAGTGTCAGGTGCTCTCAGTTCAGCCAAGGATTTCCAGGGATCCGTGTCACCGTATCCAGACAAAAGCAAGGTCTCTTCATTCAATGATTGAACGTCCCTCATCCAGGTTCAGGATATAAAGGCCCCTCACACAGTGTGCATCGTCAACCCTGCCCGCTTAATCCCACACTGACACTTGAGAATTGCCTTCATTGTCCTCAAAGTTACCGTATCGTAACTGATGGAATTTAAGGGATGCTCACAAGAAATGTGAGACGACATATTTGATGAATTACATCACATTTTCACTGCTGTTTCTGCTGACTTTGCTTGATTTCAAGCTCAAACAAAAGCTCGGTCGATCTCGGCCCGTTTAAATGGCAACAGTGAGTTCAGAGCTTCAGAAGCAGCCACTCTGCCATCCTCATATTCACATTGACCCACTTTACTTGCCATACTCACCGTTCACCTCTGACACCTGGTATATGTAGTTGCCTCGGGTCGTTGAAGGGCGAAGCAGAGAAAAGGATGTGACGATGCCTCCAGTGGTTTCTATCCTCCAGTAGCCTCTCCTCGTGTGGACAGCTGGGTGTCGGAGGGGCCGGGGTCTCTGGTGGTCTCTGAGGACTGACCCTGCTGACAGAGCTGACGGTGCTCTGTCAGAGGAGAGGACATGATGCATTTTCATTATTCCACTCTTAACAAGACATCTTCTCAAACATCTTCCTCAAATTATTTTAGTACACTTCCTAAGTTACAGTTAATCTTCTCATAAAAAAAACACTAGAATTGAACATAAATCAAAGATAACACTATAGAGCATAATGCTTTTTGTTATAAAGGTGCAGATACAATATTATCTATCATATATCTAAGAAACTAAATGACAGAAAAATACAGTTTACATTTATTTTACAACCAATAACATGGAAAGCCAAAAACAGTTTCATTATGATTTGGTATATGCCCGTTTTTACATTTGTATTATTTGAATTGCTTCCCAAAAACATGACGGGGAAGTTTTAAGACTTCTCTTAGGTTCTTATACCTTTGATTTTAAACTTGTGCAAAATAAATAACACTCGAAAACCGAAAATGGCAAGAGCTAATGGAGGGAATGTATCGTAGAAGACTTTAAAACTGAGGAAGATGCATTTACATCTCACATGGTAGAGGTACAGGAAGACAAAACCATTGAGATGACTGCAGGTTGAGATGCTAGTGGGTGCTACCTGATGAAAAAACAAATATAGTCAGATTCCAACTTTCTCTGAAGAGACTTGATCGACTCTGAAAACGTTCTACCCCCCTTGCGCCTCGACTCCGTCTTTGAAGAACACCGCCTGGGAAGGTGCGGCAGAAAATTACATTTGAAGGAAATCTGATCTGAACGCCGTGTTAAAATAATCCTGCCCCCTTTGCTCCTCATCATCCTGCAAGCTCAACGCTGCGGGCCTTGATATTACAATCACTGTAATGAAGCCGGGATTGATTGAATGATTGGCAGCTGGAGACATGTGCGATGAATGACCTGAGCCGACTCTATGCACAAACACAGTGATGGACGCGGTGTTTTCAGGGGACGTGTAGCCGTGGAAAGTACAGCACAAGAGGCTGAGCCCAAAAGTGTGTGTGCGTGCGTGTGTGTGTGTGTGTGTGCTGCAGTCCGGTAGCTCTTCTTTGTTTCACTTGCTCCTGGGCGAGTGCTGGCATTTGTGTATATGGCTTGAGTGGCAGCAGGCAGAGGGGCACTGCTAGGGGTGGTCAAACACAAGTGTAGGAGGAGGAGGGGGAGGTGTTCTTGTACTGAGGTGGTGTGTATATATATGTGTGTTGGGATTCAGATCAGACACGTTTAGCTGGACACGTTGGCTTTAAGCGGCGTTTCGGCTGACAACAGCTTGCCAACCAGAGGTCTTGCCCGCCAACGCCACCACCGAAGCCCTCTGATTCATCTGGCCCTATCAGTCCACTGCTATCTGTATCAATCATTAGAAATCATTTATTTTTAGTGGGATGTGGCCTCTCGCCCTCCTCGCTGCCCTCTTGCCCCCTGCGGGCGCCCCTCTGCCTCGGAGCCCCTCACTAATGAGTGTCAATCTGGAGGGCTGTGGCACTTTTACTGCAGACACCTCCCCTGACAAACGCAGGGCTTCAGTCAACATGAATCACGCCAATGGACGCCAGCGAAAGTGACAACCGTGCCGGCCGACGACAAAACCCCTTCCTCGTTTCCTCCCCGGCCGTTTTAAAAGTTTGTTCATTAAAGCCAGAGCAGCTTTTTGTATTTCTTTTTTTAATGGATGTATTTTCGCTTCTTGATGCAGAAGACTGAGTCTGAAACCACTCTGTATTTAGTGCTTCATATTTACTATATTTATTTGAATGGCCAGAGTGTGACATTTATGCCATGATGGCAGTTCTGTTAGGATGCACTTCTACAATGCTTTGAGCTAAATGCTAAAGTCAGCTTGCTAACAGCATGCGCACAGTAACAATACTAACATGCTGATGTTTAGCAGGTATACAGTTTACCATGTTCACCATCTTAGTTTAGCCTGTTAGCATGCTAATATTTGCTAATTAGTATTGGACCAATTGAACTTTTGACCTGATGTTGGCTCTAATTGAAAAGTTTAGGAACCACCAAAGTCAGGAGGGATCATCCTGCGGCAACTATGTATGTCTGCATCAAATTCCAATCTCAATTCATCCGATAGATGTAGGGATATTTAACTGGATCAAAGGGAAACTTTGACCTGCTAATGGCGGCAGATGAAAGGTCAGGGGGTCACCAGCGTCAGTAAGGGTCCTCCTCTGGGCATCATGGTTATCTCCACCAAATTCAATATCAATCCATCCAATAGTTGAAATGTTTCAGTCTGAACCAAAGCGGTGGACTGACCAACCAACCACCTGACCGATATTGCCGTCTTTAAATTGTGTGGTTAAAAACAATTGGGATTCAACAAACAAAGATTTTTGGCATCCTTTTCTCACAAAGCGCAGTTTTGACATTTCCGCCAGGCATCAAAAAATCAATACATCAGCTGTGGAGGACCTGGGCTATACCAGCTCAACTTGCGTGGTGCTGTTTGTTGTATTGATAGTATTGATATGAGGTCAAACTACGGTCACTATTCAGACAACCCTCTCCCCAGCAAGCTTGACATGACTATTCAAAGCCTGCCGCTCTGTGTGATACAGTCATGATGGTTTGTCATTACAACAACACCCTGTAGATATCAGCA
This sequence comes from Melanostigma gelatinosum, assembly GCF_949748355.1. Lineage (NCBI taxonomy): Eukaryota > Metazoa > Chordata > Actinopteri > Perciformes > Zoarcidae > Melanostigma > Melanostigma gelatinosum. Next base: position 13,883,916 of record NC_136654.1, on the reverse strand, counting down.
TATCTGCATTTTAATTGACTGGTGTTTTTAAGAGAAGAGTAATATGTCCTCTGTGTTCCTTTGATTCTCAGGACATCGGCGTAGTCTAGTAACCAGGCGGACGTCAGAGATCTATTCTGGATGCCTGGTGCGACAGCCGGCCAGCAACAGCAGCAGCAGCAGGGGGAAGGAATGCCGTCTGTCCGGAGGCCTGGGCAGAGTGATCGCTGATCCTGTCGGAGGAAGCGGAGATGGCGGCTCTCCTGTTTCATGGGTTGTGGAGGAGAGAGAGAGGGAGAAGTGAGTTGGACTGGGGACATGACGCTCATAAGAGAACAGAGTGAGAGTGGTGTTGGGGGGACTGAAGGCATTTGGTTTGGTGCCAGTCGAGCCAGTTTTCTGGCATTCCGCATTCCAGGAGATCAACACCACGGTGTTTCCTTTCACCCCCATCCACCACCCTGCCGCCCACCCCGATACACAGCACCATTTGTATTCAGTAAATCTTTATTGAGCAAGAAAAAGTGTTATCATCTGAACAACAAACAATGTGCCATAACAATGGAGAGTAGTCCAGATACCGTGTTCAATACAAGACTTCTTCAAATGGAAGACACATGATCTTTAAAGTGGCACCACGTGGTTTTTGACAGAAGAAATAATGTATTGTTTCTTTTACAACTGAAAAGAAGAAATCATACGCAATAAAAAGCACCCTTCCTAAATTCAATGCACCGATTTAAAAGTCAAAATTGTCGTATAACATGATATGACTGAGAGTGGTCACTGACTTTACGTCTCTTCTGTTGCTGGTGTCTATGTTTTAACATTAACAATTATTTTGTAATTGTCTACAAAATTGTCTTTTGTCACGGTTCAGTTTATAAGCAAGGATTGTGGTTAAATTTTGCCTCAAGATGCCTTAAAAAAAATCTATTTCCAACAATGTAAATATACTTGGAGATAAACCTTAGCTGAATTTCAGGAGCAGGGCCACACCTCCACGGGGCCACTTCCGGCCACACCCTACAAATACCCACGCCCACCATAGCTCAGCCTGCTACGCCTTTCGCACCAAACCGTAAGGCTGCTACACCTTCAGAAAAGAGTCAGGCTGCTACGTCGTTCGCACCAAAACGCAAGAACGCCCGCAGCACCGCAAAATCAACGAACAGGAAAGGAAAATAAACCCCTTACCTCGCCAGCATGGACCTGCTACTAACCGGGCCTCCCGATGACGACGAACCGTTTGCCTCCCCAGCCGCCACCCGCACAGCCCGGGGCCGCACTCCACCGAGGCAGGGCTTCCAGACGCCACCGATCGCCTCCGGGAGCGGCCCGGCGGCCCAACGCAGCCGAACCCGCCGACCGGCCACATCCATCGACCGGAATCCCTCCCTCCGGGCAATCCGCCAGTACGGGGACCCAGACCGACCGTCATCTTCCAGCGAACCAAGTCCCACACCGTCACGCCTCTGTGGCAGACGGCGATCCACTGCCCCCGAACGCGGGCAACGGACGCGGAAGTCCCCCCCTTCCTCCTCCGCTCGCTCCGGACGCAGCGCTCGGGGACAAACCTCCGACAGCCCGGCTTCCGGCGACTCCAGCATCCCAGCACGCCGCGCTCGAAGCCACCGGCACGGCGCTCGCGCCCCGACCGCATCTCCCAGCGGAACCGACCCGCCCAGGATCGCCGCCTGGACCGTAGCGCGCCTCTTAACGGAGCTGCAGGAGAGGGGGATCCCCCACAAGCGCCGCGACAAAAAAGCGCCACTGCTCCAACTCCTCGCAGCCGCCATGACACCTCGCCACGCAGCGACGGACTTTCCATCAACACACGGGCGCGCCGTCAGTGACGCAATCACGCACCACCAAGCCCCGCCCCGCCGGCCTCGACGTTCCAGGTTGCCAGGTTCACAGCGTCCCCCTCCACCACCACAAGGAAAGAGAGAAGAAAGGGAAAAGAGAGTCTACGCAACAAAGCACACCGTGCCAACTCCTCCAAACCTTCCCAAAGTCACGTCAGGCACCAGGTAAGTCCTGGCACCGGGTTGCCAGGTTCCCTCTCCTCCATCCCCCTCTTTAAGTCCGGGCACCGGGTTGCCAGGTTCCCTTTCCTCTGTCCCCTAATGCCGCTTTCCTACTACGCATACTCTGCCCACCAGGCGATTCCTGGCACCGGGCTGCCAGGTCTTCTGGCCCCGTCCCCCTCTTTAAGTCCTGGCACCGGGTTGCCAGGTTCCCTTTCCTCTGTCCCCTAATGCCGCTTTCCTACTACGCATACTCTTCCCACTAGGCAGATTCCAGGCACCGGGTTGCCAGGTCTTCTTGCCTCTGTCCCCCCCTAAGTCCTGGCACCGGGTTGCCAGGTTCCCTCTCCTCTGTCCCCCTCCCCTATTCCGCTTTTCCTACTAGGCAGATTCCTGGCACCGGGCTGCCAGGTCTTCTTGCCTCTGTCCCCCCCTAAGTCCTGGCACCGGGTTGCCAGGTTCCCTCTCCTCTGTCCCCCTCCCCCATTCCGCTTTTCCACCATGCAGATACCAAGCAACAATGAAACGCAGCAACGCAGCCACGGAGTGCAATGACGCAGCCACTCAACGACTCAGCCATGCTACACAACGCCGGAATGGAACGGAGCGCAGCAACGCCGGAACGGAGTGCAGCAACGGCAGAACGCAGCAGCCACGCATCGCAGCCACTTACCGCAGCCACGCAACAATGCAGCAACCGAACGCAGCAGGCAACAGGACGCAGCAATAGGAACAGAACGCAGCAACGAATCGCAGCAACGCAACAACGCAGCAATGGACCGCAGCAACGGACCGCAGCAACGGACCGCAGCAACGCAGCCACGGAGTGCAATGACGCAGCCACGGAACGACTCAGCCATGCCACGTAACGCAGCAACGCCGGAATGGAACGGAACGCAGCAACGCCGGAACAGAATGCAGCAACGGCAGAACGCAGCAGCCACGCATTGCAACGACGGAACACAGCAACGGACCCCAGCAACGTACCCCAGCAATGTACCCAAGCAACGTAACGCAGCAACGTAACGCAGCAATGTAACGCAGCAACGCAACGACGCAGCAAGCAACAACGGGATGCAGCAACACAGTGCAACGGACCGCAGCTACGTAACAACGCAGCAAGTAACGACTCAGCAATGCAGCAAGCAACAACGGATCACATCAAGCAACAACGGAACGACGCATGACGCAGCCACGCAACGCAGCAGGCAACGAGACGCAGCAAGCACGGAACGCAAAGCAACAACGGAACGCAGGACGCCAGTGCCCCCGCCGCCTACTTCAGAAAACACAGCAAGTGACCATAACCGGGACATCTGGCACCGGGATGCCAGTGCCCCCACCCCGCCCACTTCCAGCGACGAACTCACACAATTGGCCAACAACGATGCCGCTCCCTCTGCCGTCTTTTGGGGGGTTTTCACGACGGACGACATTGCCGGAGACCAGCCTCGAAGAAAGAGAAGAGAAGAGCGGTCCCCGTACTATATTTCAAATTCAACTCACACCTGAGCCCCTACGAACCCCTCATGCGCTAACTACAAACCAGGAAAACACAGCAAACCGCCCCCCACGAACCACTGTTCACCACAGAGACTGGCCGCATCGCCGACTGATCCTGGTTCCTCTTGCACTTCAGGGGAATCCTAACCATCTCCGGGATCAATCCCGGCTCCTTCCCTGGCCACTCCTCCCGCGTAGGAGCCGCCACCACCGCAGCGAGCAGAGGAGTCCCAGACCACCATCAAAGCCTGGGCCGCTGGCCCTCCCACGCCTACCAACTCTACACCCGCCACAGCGCCACCGACATGCGCAACGGGCAGGCGGCACTGCTCCCGTAGGCAGGCTTTTGGGGGTGTGCAAGGCCCGGGAGCCGCAGTGGACCCTCAAACTAGCCTTTCCCCAAACCGCTTCGCTCAGGCTACCCTCCACCAACCATCCCTAAAACTCTCCAGCCGGCCAAATCGCCGAGGTGGGGCCCTAAGCTAGTGAATTGGAGATAAACCTTAGCTGAATTTCAGGAGCAGGGCCACACCTCCACGGGGCCACTTCCGGCCACACCCTACAAATACCCACGGCCACCATAGCTCAGCCTGCTACGCCTTTCGCACCCCACCCTCCCGCCCCTCTTTAAAACCACTCCCGGAAGGCCACCTGCCTCCACAGCCACTACTATCCCACATGGACCGGGGGGGGGGGGGTGTGCAAGGCCCGGGAGCCGCAGTGGACCCTCAAACTAGCCTTTCCCCAAACCGCTTCGCTCAGGCTACCCTCCACCAACCATCCCTAAAACTCTCCAGCCGGCCAAATCGCCGAGGTGGGGCCCTAAGCTAGTGAATTAATACTTTGCTCAAAGAGGAGAGATGTTGCCTCTCTATGAACGCTCTGGAATCACTAAGCAGATTGTCTGGTACATGTGTGTTCGGAAATGCTCGCTCACTGACAGTGCAGGCTTTCAGTCGGGTGATGAGGGAGATGACAGAGGATAATAGTTTGATATCAAAACATCATCAGATGATTGTCACTCATCCAAACCCATGCAATGGAAAGACATTACACTGACGTAATTCATTCGTTTTTGGAAGGACTTGGATCATTTTCAAGACTTGCAAGTTTTGTTGGCTGGCTCTCTGGTGTGGGATGTCCTAATGGGCAAGCGCTTTGGGACGCTGACCATTAATTAAAATGTCCCTGGTCCTCCTTGCCAGGGATGTTTGTTGCACGTCACCCAGCGCACCTCTCTCACCTCACCTCCGTCCAACTCTCTTCAGTATCTAATCATGGTATAAAATGCACCAAAATACACAAACAAGACGAAGAGTCAGCTCTGTGAAGCTGTACTTATGCACTGCATTACTTTGAGCTAAATGCTGACATTAGCATGCTAACATGTGGTGTAGCAGATGCAAAGTTAACCATGTTCACCATCTTAGTTTAGCATGTTAGTGTGATCAAATCTGCTAATTAGCATACAACACGAAGCACACCTGAGGCCAAATAGAATGTTTTTAGTTTTGAAAGAATTTTAATTTGTATCACTTTGCCATAATGTTTTACTTATGTTTATCTACAATGGCCAAGCAACCTTCTGGACGATGCACACACCGTTATGAAACAGAAACTGTCCAACAGTTACTGATATATTGCAACAGGTAATTAATATCAGGACTAGATAGAGAACACAAGATTAGACGACATCATGGAAAGTATGCAATCTTCTGATTAATTAGTCAAGGTGGCGTTAAATCTCAAAGGAGACGCATGGTGGAATTAGCGAGCTAGCTAATTAGCCAGCCTCTAAATGAGTAGGAATTCAAACACCTTAATGTTACATCCACACACTCTTGTCACAGCGTAGGAAAGCACGCTGCCATCCCCTGATGAGTTACAAAGCATGAAAGCATGGTGGAAACAGCTTGCTTATTATATTATTATATTATTATTAATATTAATATTATTGATGCCATTGCACCCACTAAAGTGAAGGTTGTCTCGGGTAAGCAAAGATCTCCTTGGAGAAATGCTACGCTGGTCAAAATAGAGAAACGAGAGTGTCGGAAAGCTGAGCGCAGGTGGCGAAAAACTAATCTCCAGGTTCACTGTGACATCTATAAAGAGAGACTTCGCAATTATAATTTGGAACTTAGAAATGCAAGGCAGTCATTCTTCTCTGACATCATAACCAAAAACAAGAACAATACACGCGCCTTATTTGCTACCGTCGACAGGCTAACAAACCCTCCAGTGTCGGTAGCTGCTGAGCTCCAATCCACCTGGGCATGCAATCAATTTGCCTCCTTTTTTACTGACAAAATTCAGAAAATTAGACAAGCAGTCAGTGCCTCCACACCAACCACAGGATATGTGTTGTCCCGATCTAACATCCATTCAAATATCATGACACAATTTCATTCAATCGACCGTAGAAGCCTAGAAGACATCATACAACATCTGAAGTCATCCTCCTGCTGCTTGGATATTCTACCAACACACTTTTTCAAAAATATTTCAAACTGCATGACCACTGATCTTTTACAAATTGTAAACACATCCCTTCTCTCAGGTGTCTTCCCACAAGCCCCAAAAACTGCAGTTATTAAACCACTCCTAAAGAAAGCTAGTTTAGACTCCGCAACGATGAAAAATTATTGGCCAATATCAAACCTCCCATTTTTAAGTAAAATTATTGAAAAAGCGGTTTTCCAACAGCTGACCGACTTCTTGGCCATAAATAGCTGGTTTGATGTTTTCCAGTCAGGCTTTCGACAGCACCACAGCACTGAAACTGCTCTTGTTAAGGTTTTCAACGACATCCACTTAAACATAGACAATGGCAGAAGTTCAGTCTTAGTGTTACTAGATCTCAGTGCTGCATTCGACACGGTCGACCATGCCATACTCCTAGAAAGACTAAAAATCTGGGTGATTACACATCAGAGCTGACTAAAATGACATGTGGTGTTCCCCAAGGTTCAATACTGGGGCCTCTTCTGTTCAACATCTACATGCTTCCACTAGCTCAGATTATGGAAAACAACAAAGTGTGTTCTCATAATTATGCAGACACACAAATCTACATAACTATGTCACCAGGGGACTATAATCCCATACAAGGGCTAGGTAAATGCATTGAACAAATCAACAACTGGATGTGACAGAATTTTCTTCAATTAAACAAAGATAAAACAGAAGTAATTGTTTTTGGTACCAAGGACGAACAATTGAAAATCACCGCTCAGCTTCAGTCACTGATGTTAAAACCCACAAACCAAGCCAGAAATCTAGGTGTAGTTATGGATTCAGACCTCAACCTGAACAGCCATATCAAGACAATTACAAAATCAGCCTACTATCACCTGAAGAATATATCAAGGATTAGAGGACTTATGTCTCAACAGGATTTGGAAAATCTTGTCCACGCATTTATCTTCAGCAGACTGGACTACTGTAACGGTGTGTTTACAGGTCTCTGTAAAAAAATCCGTCAGAAAGCTGCAGCTGATTCAGAACGCTGCAGCTCGAGTCCTCACTAAGACCAGGAGGGTGGATCATATCACCTCAGTTCTAATGTCTTTGCACTGGCTTCCTGTCCAACAAAGAATTGACTTTAAAATCCTGCTGTTGGTTTACAAAGCACTGAATGGTTTAGGGCCAAAATACATCTCTGATCTGCTACTACCTTATGAACCATCCCGACCCCTCAGGTCGTCTTGGACCGGTCTACTTTCTGTTCCCAGAGTCAGAACTAAACATGGAGAAGCAGCGTTCAGTTTTTCTGCTCCACATATCTGGAACAAAGTCCCAGAAAGCTGCAGGTCTGCTGAGACCCTCAGCTCCTTTAAATCAAGATTGAAGACCTTTCTGTTTGCTGCTGCCTTTAATTGAACCACATTCAATATTCATCAATTTCCTGCATTTCTGCATTTTACTACTGCATTTTATTTTATTTAGTTTTTTAATTGTTTTTGAAATCTCCTTTTCTTTTGCCTTGTGTTTTGATGCTTTTAATGGTTTTATGTGAAGCACTTTGAATTACCTTCTTGTTGAAATGTGCTATACAAATACACTTGCCTTGCCTTGCCTTGCCTTGCTACCCAGGTAACTAGCCAGCTGCAGCTGCAACTTCAAGCCACGCCCCCTGCGTCAAGTCACGCCCCTGCTGGAATTTGGTCATAATTAACATGTTCAAATTTCATGGCAATCCATCCATTGATATTTCACACAAAACATCATGGTGATGCTATGCAATTGTCTGCAAGGTAATTCAGACAGACAACTCAAACTGCTGCAACACTCACAGATGACATTCTCTACTTCCTGTTGTTTATATCAAACACACCCTTTGTCACAAGGCGGGCTATTTAAGGTAAAAGGTGCCCAGCCTGCAGTGATGCAGCTCTTCACTGCTCCTTTGCTTGCTAGCTATCTGCACTTTAACACTACTATGAACTTCCATACACCACTGCTACAGGTACTTGAGTAGTATTTCTCAACACACCAGCCAATGTGGTTACTTTTGGTTGGCTTGAAGGAGGAGATAATGGTGTCTGTGCTGCTGCCTGGATTTATCAACCCTGTTGGTCACATTAGCTGCAGGCCTCAAACTCTCACCTGAAGCCTGAAGCTGGAGTTCCCTGTCCCTGCTGTTGGCTGTTTGGCACCACAGAGACTCTTCCAGGAAGGTTCTTATTGAAATGCCCGACTGCTTCACTTCGTCAAGCTAAGTTTTGCTCACATTTCGTATCCTGAGTTCATGTGTTCGCTCTGTTCGGTCTGTGTTTGTGTGCTTGGAAATGTCAGAAAGCTGTGCGCTATGTCATGGTGGTTGATGTTTTCTGCTCTTATGCTTTTGCTGCTGCTGCAAAATGCAACATCTGCATTGGAGTTTGTTTTTGCATTATTTATTTTTTTGTAGTTGCTGAACTTTGTTTTAATTTGGTCGTTGTTTGGCACGTGCATTGTGATGCTTTATACTATTATGGACTGTTCTGTTCTGGCCTGAACTGGTTTTGCGCATATATTTAAGTTGTCATTGTATCATTTCAGCTAATTGCAAACTAATTACTCCTTTTAGAGATTGCTTTTAGAAATGTATGCTTTCTTGACTTCAAGGGATTTTCACAGCATTCGTCACCCAAAATGTAGTTCCATTCATCCGAAGCATTGCAGATAAACTCAAACGCTGGGGGTTTACGTGTGAACTCGCTTTACTATTCCAATCTCATCATAACAATAATTGCATCGACAGAGATCTCCTGAGCATCTGTGATGCGAGTTATTCTGCAGTTACACTCACACTCTTGAATTTACATTTTCAGACGAGTTCAAGTTGTGAATTCTTCAGTTCTGTTAATGTGTTGGCAACTAATTATCTACTGCTGTGTGGTTTTGATGTGTCGTAACTTGCTGCAGTTTATCAGGTGGGTTGTTGGGTTTGGATGTATCCATGTTACCTCACCACATAACAAATGTGCCGTAATGGTTCACGGTGTTTTTGTCTGGGAACGGCCACACAGCGGCTGCAGTTCAGCCCACACGTAGGAGATTCCACCGCTCTGTATATACAGTATATTTGGTTTCTTCCCCTCAATCTGCTGTTTGACTTTACAGCCATGACACCAAACTTCTCTCTGTGCGTTGGTGTTTTCCACTAAATCGGAGGTTCTCGATCCTTTTTTCAGCCGAGGACCCCTCACAAGATGCATGAGATTATCTTGTATGTCTCTTGGAATACTTAGCCTATTTATTAAACGTATAATCTTCTATAAATGTATTAGAAAGATACTAGACATTAATGGTTAATGTGTGTTTTAAATTGTAGATTTGTTAAATAAAAACATATTCTATGAACTATTACACTGTAGATTTAAATATGAAAATATTTGAAGCCTTTTGTTAAAAAAATAGATTTAGATAGATCCTGATAATTTAAATATATGAATCTGAAAACTTTTCAGGGTCCCCACTTTGAGAGTCACTGCCCTGCATGAGCCAATTCTGCTTTAATCGTCTGACTAAAACATCCGAACCTGCCGGACTGTGTAACACGGAGGAAATGCCACCGACGACGTCGGCGTCGAAAATCTCAGTTTCCGACTTGTATTTTTTTGTGTGAACATCGATGCTCGCTAATGACTCAGATGGCAGGATCTGAAGTGACATTTTGAACTTCAGGCTACATTATGGGCCTGGTGTTACATCTTGGCCTTCCACTGCATCCAAGTGCCCTTGAGCAAAGCACTGATGCCCGACCTGCTGCCAGCCATGTGAGGGATGTACGTAAGGGAGCATTATCTGTGTGCCTTCAGCAGGTGTTTGTAAAGTTAAAGGTTTTTCACATGTAAACAGTCAATTTTATATTTAAATAAATAGTAAAGAAAAATAAACAAGTATTTAAATCAGCCATCATGATTTGCACACAAGAGATGAGACACTCTCCTTTTGAACTCTTTGAAAATTACAATACTGGAGATGCATTTGACTTAAATCTGTTTCCACTCTTTGTTTTGTGATCTGGTTTCTAACCACACCATGATGCTCACATGAACATGCTGGGTGTGAAACCCAGCACATCCTCTCAGACCTTTGCCTTTTTATTTTCTGCTTCTGTGAATGTGTGAGTGCATTCTTTACAAGTGATGTCGATAACAGATGGAGATGAAATATGAAACATTCCTGGATATATTTGCTATGAACTTAAACTAACTTAATGAGCACTTTAGTGGCTCTAGTGATCAGTCCACCACCTGGAATGTCTGTTAGATGGATTGCCATAAAAAGGAGTTGAAGATGAAACTTCCAGACTGACTTTTCTACGACGTTGACATTTGTCTTGAAAACTAAAGGATGCATTTTTATATCATTTGGTGCAGATATTCATGATGAATTTGTCGATGATCCTCTGACTTTTCTGTCTCTCAAATACTTTTTGTTTTTGACCAAACACCTGCGAAACTACTTCTCTTCAGTCCCAGCTGCACTTTGTGTTTTGCTGATGGTAAACATCATACCTGCGTGATGGCATTATTATTACTGTGAGCATGTTCCATTCCCCTGAAAGAACCACTGCGCAAACATATTGAGTATCTATAAATGTTTCTGATGAGTGATCAATCTTTAGATCTGTTTTTATTTTTTGTTAATGCTTGCTCTGTGTGTGTGTGTGTGTGTGTGTGTGTGTGTGTGTGTGTGTGTGTAAAAGAAGGTTTTGTGTGGCTATGGGTATTTTTACAAGTTTGTGTGTATTTTTATGAATCCGTGCATGTGTGCGTGAGTGCCGAGCGGTGGACTGGTCTGTCAGCTCAGGTTAAGCTGACGCTGAGCGGCCACACCTCGGGGGCGTGCAGGCCTGCGAGGCGGGCTCTCTCTCATCAGCAGCATTAGGCCGCCGCGTGTGATGGCTGCTGACCCCCGGCGGAGCGTCGGCCGTGCCGGTTTGGCCCGGTGTTGGGCACCAATCAGGCCAGGTTCTGGGCTCACTTCCTGCCAGGAGCAGCCCTCACTCTCCTGATGTCAAATAGCAAGTGGCGATGGCAAAGATGGCACTCTGGGTAATTTGTTCTGGGCCTCATCAAGGACACCCTGTTAAAATGCCCCATGTGTCTGATTCATCGAGCACGGAGGAGACTGGTGAGAGGGAGGGAGCGTCGCGAAAGTAGTTTGAACAAACATTTCTCTACTTTTAAGAGAATCGAAGGGTCGTTAACTAGAATTTGGATGTAATTGTTGTACATTCAGCCATATCAGTTTTTATAAACTTCTGCAAGGCACTTTTAGTGATAAGATGTGGACAGAGAGCGACATCGCTTTAAAAGTCCAACAGGAGAAGAATCGTGAGCAGTCAGACACTCACACAGGCTTTAAACAAAGACAAAGAAGGCAAATGTTAGAACTAAACTTTGTGGACTCAAACATCACATTTAACAGACCGACACGCTGGTTTCAATTTAGACCTACACTCAACCATAGCTGTGCATACACAGTGTGCAGGATTATTACTGACGTTTGTGTGCTCACTTCCAGTGTCACCTCTTAGTTGGTTTGTTTACATGCTGTCCTCTCTGACCCCTTCTCCCTCCTCCACATTTACGTTCCAATACAACTGAACTGAATTCTCAACTACGTTTTGAACGTCTTTTCTCACTGATTACAGTCCCAGTTTTCAACGTTCCCATAAATCGAAAAACAAAACCAAATTGCAGCAAAACTACTTGATGGAAGTGATGGATGTGAATTAAAATAAGTCAACGTTGACTTTTGGTTTCACACAAGACAAGAGCAGCAGCCTCCTGGTTAAACTTTTTTTTTTTTTTAAATACATTTTCTTTAAAACATACAATTGGGATAAACGACAAATATCCTTTTTTAATAGTAGCGGAAAACCGCTCCATGTTTTGGGGCTTTGAAAGGTCAGAGCCTGCACTACGTTTACAGTATGTTACGTGTATGGGAATTTCCTGTGTTTTTTTTAACACTGCAGATGAGGTGGATCAAGTTCAGATCTCTAATCTGTGAACGGAGACATTTGGCTCCCTGTCGTGTGACGGTCAACATCGGCAGCAGGTGCACCACAGGGAAGAACAACAGGGAGGCAGGGCCACCACCAGCAAATGACCCCTGCTAGAGACGACAATGCAAAAGCCAGGCTTTTGGAGCCTTGAAAATATGAAGTGACAAAGGGTGCCCTTTGTGTGGGAATTGACATGGTGCAGGGCTGACACCGTGCACCCTCTAGGGGTTGATCTTCCAGTCAGGATCAAATGCCAAAACTAGGTCAGAGGGAAGAGAGAAAGACAGAGACGGGGAGGAGGGAGGGGTCGTCATTTTTAGAAGAAATGTTTATTTTAGTGTTTAACACCTGAAGCAGAATAGGCTGTACAGTCAGTCATTATCATCCACTCATCTACCGCTTTGAGACGAGCGTGCCAATGTCAAAGCCGACAGTTTTTATCAGATGGACGACACCAGGAGCCGGCAGACAATGACTGACAATAAAAACCACAAGTCTGTGTTGGTTTGGTCCACACTGGTGAGAAGTCACCTGTGGTTGTGACTGCAGATCCTCCACACAAACGGATGATACTGACACAGACAGCATGCGAACCTGTAAGAGTTTCATCATCCATGCGTTGAAGGATGTTCTCCAGAAGAACATGTGACAGACTAACTTTTGCAAACGGTCATGACGAGGAGCATCTGTCACTAGTGGGAATGGGTACAGGAAGTTAACATTGAATCTAATCTTGTTCATTGATTGGATGGTTACCTATTTAAATCAATTGCCAATTTTGGACTATTTTATTTGAGCTCTGTTTGTTAAAAAAACAATTCTGCCTGGGTTATCTCCACTGGTAACGTTTTATTCCAGCGGTGGTTTAAGCAACAAAAACACAGATGAAGGTTGAAACATTTCGGTTTCATCCAGTCTCAGTGCTTTGAGTCGCCTCTAACATCATAAAAACATATCAATGCTTTACTTCTTCTTGTATGATTGCATTTATTGACAAAATAAGTAAAATATTTAGATAAATAGTTTTGTGTTTAAATGTGTTTTCCATGAGACGGGTGTATGCAAACATTTTGTTGGGATGCTTGTTTCAATATTTAAGAACTTTGGCTTTTCTTTTTTAGAAAATCCATTTTATTTGAAGGTATCAGATCAGTATCAGGTGGTGATGAGCATTTGTTACTAGTTTGATTTCCTGGCTGATTGATTCCAAAATATACTTGGTAGATTAAGTAATTAGGTAAAAAATATGAACTTGTTTCAGCCCTAATGGAAACATTCTCTATTGTTGGAGTGGCAGCATGTATTTGTTTATTTAACGGAGTTGTAAAAAGACAAAAAAACATATCCCATGATTGTCATTTTAATGAAAATGGTAGCTAGGTAAAGCATTGTTTTCTCTAATATTTCACTCCCAAATAAGAGTTAAGCGTAATTAAAATTGCATGACAACTTCTTCCTCCCCCCTCCAATCACCTTCTGCCTACCAGCCATGACTTGCCTGTGAAGTTCTCATCTGGGAACGCAGGGCTTCTCATTGTGAGATGAACAACCGCATTAATAACAACGATTGGACTGATCTCCCCCTCCAGAGGATCGGGGCTCCGGCTGGTCCGAGCACACCGGCGAGCGACCCTCCCTCGGGCCCTCGTTTGTCACGAGCTGACCCTTCCATTTAATTAATTAAAATTAGCATCTGTCCCCTTGGCATTGACTTGTTACGTCAGATAGAATCAGCTTTTGTATCAGCGAGCCCCCGGGCGCCTGGCCCTAACGAGGCCCAAGATCCTAATTAGACGATGTAAGAGGGAGGGAGGGAGGGAGGGGAGGGGGTGAGAGGTAGCTGGACAAGGAGGGGCCTACGCAGGGAAGGGTCCTGCTGGGGTGAGCTGGCCCCGGGGGGGGGGGGGGGGGGGGGGGAGTGCAGTATTTATACACCCGGCCCCTAAACATGATGGAGGGGGGAGGCGGAGGAGAGGAGCAGCCGTGAATCTTTCTCTCCTCCTGTTGTACATCTCCGTTTACCTCCCTCTGTCTCTATTTCTGCCTCCCCCTCACCTGCTCTCCCCCCTCACTGCCACATTAAGAAATACAGCATCAGACAAAGATGTTTGATCATAGATTAGAGAGCAAGCCCCTCGATTTGTGATTCATTTATTTTTAACACTTCAAGCTGATATTTATACTCAGATTTAGGAGGGTTAGAAGGGTAAAAGAACAAATATGCTACTTTAAAATATATATTTAAATTATCATTTTTTTAAGTGAAGTAAGAAACAATAAGTCGGCAGTCTTCCTCTTACAAATGAAACGTTTTATTCATAAACACTGACAAACTAAACTAAAGTCAGAGGTTTTGCTGCTCCTGGCTCACGTTTTCTAATATGACCAGTATGGTGGGTAAGCAAGAAAGCTCATATTTTCCTGTGTAACCATTACTAATATCTTTTCTTATCACAAAAGGTCCAGTGTGTAGGCTTTGGGGGACTTATTAGCAGAATATAATATTCAAAACTATGTTTTTATAAGCTTTTGATCACCTTAAGAGCTGCTGTGTTTTTGTTAGCTTAGAATCAACCCTTTATGTCTACGTAGGGAGCGGATCCTCTTCACAGGGTCCGCCATGTTTTGCACCCTTTAGAAAGGTTCTTTGTGTTTTTATTCGTGCTGGGCAACAATTAAAATATTTAATACATTACATATTTATTACATATTTAATGGATTTTTGCGATTAATCTCATTGTTATGACAAAGTTCAATAATGAATTCAAAAGTATTGTATTGCGCACTTTTATTTTAAAAGTACTGCTATATGAACAACAGGGCAATAACATTTGGTTTGTAAACACTTATTAAAACGAATAAGGCGCTTTTTAACAGCAGTATTCTCTTTACACAGTAGCGATCATATTTCTTATATTATATTATTCTTATATCATATGTATATTTTCCCTATAACTCACGAGATGCAGGTAGCATGTTTCATACTTAATGTGAATATAATTCATCCTTTGTTGGCATCTTATTCTGAAAACCGGATGTTCGTCTGAAGAAACCGGATGTTGTCTCACGTTAATCTTTCCGCTAACTTTCAAAGTCCTTCGCTCGCTCCCGACCTGTGCCGTTTGAATGCGTTTACCGTGAATGTCAGCATATAGGTGCACTAACATGCGAGTGTCTGCTGAGTTGACCGCAGCGATGTCCAGTAGTCTCCAGGGAGAGCAACAGCTGGTGCACGTTGTAACGCCGCTTGTCTTGCTTTTGTTTATCTCAACTTCTCCCACAAGCTGCATCAAGTCTGCTGAAGACTTGCTCCACGGACTTTCAAAATTAAAAAAATGCGTTAAGGCGCTATAAAATAATTGTCGGCGTCAATGAATGAATGCGTTAACGCGATAATAGCGCGTTAACTTGCCCAGCACTAGTTTTTATGTCACCTGATGGCTGCCGTAGTTCTCACAACCTGTTCTCATCCCAACGCCACAAATACCGACACTTTGTCTCGTCCTTCGACGTCTCTTTTTCTTAATTTTAGTCCTGGGAATGAGAACGGGCTGTTCTCCGACACGCTTGGAAAGGGAGGGATGAGCCGAGGGGTATTCAGTTGGTTGCAAACTGCAACCTCACCACTGGATGCCACTAAATCCTACACGCTGCTCCTTTGAAGCAACTGACTGAGAATCTCTTGTAAAAGCAAAAAATAGATTTTTTTTAATCTAGATTTCCATTCGCTGTTGTATTGAAGTTGCACCTCTAATCATAAATCACACAACAATCTCACATTTGGAATAATGACAGTGCTTAGCGGCTCGCCATCTGCAATACCTCAATTCGGAGGTACTATAAACAGAACCGTATTAAGTTCATCAATACCAGACAAAACATAGGTTTGCTGCCAAAACAATGCCCTTTTCAAATAAATGGTAAAAACAGAAAGTTGAACAAAAGAAGCCTAAGTTCTTTTTAAATGTCTAAACTCAAGCAGTCACAGGAAGGTAAATAGAATACAGCGTTAAATTGACCGACTCTCTCTACCTGCTGCTTGTTGCTTGGACTGCTACCCATCTCTGTTGTAAAAGAAACAAAACCACAACGATGTCACACGTGACTCTCTGCAGCCAGCGTCATATCCTGAATCCCCTCACTATCTATCAGATGCTGGTGTTTTGGGCGGCTGCTGGTGACGAGGGGCCGGCCAACCCGAGCAGACAGGATGTGGGCAGCGACTCGTCCCGGGTAGACGTGTGTCAGTAAGACAACGGGTGACAAGGGAGGACGCCCGCGTGGTGGGAGACGTTAAAGCTTTCTGAAAGTCTTAGAAGGAGACGGAGAGAAAGAAATCTCTTTTAATCCACAGCACACACATAAATAATGTAAATACAAACATACACCACGATTAACCGACTCTTATCAAAGTCTCTGCATTCATTGTCCCGCTCTGTGCACCAGTCAAACAGCTGTTGTAAATGAATGTTGAGAGCGTTCAGAGCACGATGAGTGTGATTTATAAAAGGATCCATTAAAACTAATGAGGCAAGATGGCCCACAACGCTGGGAGTAAATCATGGATGAATATGGTCAAAATGATAATCAGATCACCATTATTTATCATGTTTATTGACTTTAGGGACAACATGTGTTTCATTTCACATTTAGATAAAGAGAGCACTGCTTTCACCTCCATGTTGTGCTACATGTGCTAACTAACAGATCAAAATAAGACTTTAAAATAAGGTTCTTCTTCCCCTGAATTCAATAAGGGACAAACGCAGCTTCTTCTCTTTCAGCTGAACTGACTGAAGCTACCATCAGCTTCATGAGTTTAGCAAACAATCAGTTGACTTTTGACCAGAAGAACACATCTTCTTCTTTGGTTGTAATACGTACATGTATGTGCATCTTTACTGTTGACTGAGATTTGAGTTACATTTTCTTTAAGTTTGTTTTATTTCATGCTTAAATTCTTGAATTAGAATTGTTGTTTTTTTTACAAAATGCAGGTTTATATCATGAACTCCTCAATTTGTCTGATCAGAGTATAAACTGTCATGCGGTGCAGTTGTGCACATGTGTGAGTATTTATATCCTTCCAAGGTGTGAATGAGTCGTGCAAATTCTGCACATGCTGTTTGTATTTGTGTGTCCGTCTGTTCATACGTACTGTAGGTGTGTGTGTGTGTGTGTGTGGAGTGTTTTGAAGTGATGGGAGGGGGGTCAGGCAGTCAGTCATCACCCAGTTTGTGAGTGAGTGGACTGGGACCACATGCCCCTCTTTTAACTGTGTCAGATCGAGGTGGCCTCATCAAATCATGTCCCTGTCACAAACACCAGCGGCACTGCACTGTATACGCCTCCAGCTTCTTTTTTTTTTCCAAAATATTCTTGGACACGGTGCACTCATCAGCAATGTTACATTTCACTCTAGTCGGTTATGTTTTCTGCAGGAGTCGTTGCATTGTCCTTTTTGTTTACATGCATTCATTTTTCCGATTTATTTGTATATTATTTTTAACCAACCTTAAGAAGAGGCTAAAGTGGAAATAGTCTTGCAAAATTGAAAGGGGACAGATAAGAGTGTTTTCCTGATTCAATATATTCAATTTGGTGTAACTGTGCAGTATACATGAAGTGAAGTGAGGTGAAGTAATATGAATGTAAATGTACTCACGTAAGCTGAAAAAAAGTAAGACAGCAGTCAACTAGAAGGAGGAAAAACAGGGGAGCAGGTGTGTGTGTGTGTGTGTGTGTGTGTGTGTGTGTGTGTGTGTGTGTGTGTGTGTGTGTGTGTGTGTGTGTGTGTGTGTGTGTGTGTGTGTGTGTGTGTGTGTGTGTGTGTGTGTGTGTGTGTGTGTGTGTGCTCGTTCGTTCAGCGTAGCTGTGAGGGAGTCCTTCAGCTACTCCCTCGTGTTTGTCAGCTGGCGAGCGTTCTCAATATAAGCACTCTAATTGCTCAGAAAATTACAGCTAACGATGATTGCACTTGACACTGGCTGACATTACGGTGACACCACAACGCCTCACAAATAGACACAGAAAAAGAACAAAGTTCGCTCTTCTCCTATTCTATTTGGGTGTTTTTGTGTTGTGGTAATGTTTGCAGATTATGGGTGTCAAAAGATGATGAAGGGACAAAGAGGGACGCTTAAGAATTCACACAACAGACAAATGGATTGCGTGTAAAGACTGTAATTCAACATTAAAAAGGTTTTTTTTTTTTAAGTGTACATATAGTTATTCCTGTTATTGCCACCGCACACTGACATATGCAGTAAATGCACGTGTGCACTGTGAGTAAAATGCCTGCATGTGCATGAGCGTGTCCGTACAGCCGGGCCCCTGCAGGCCGCGATGTGTCGCCTCTTTGTCTTGTCAGTGTTAATGTGAGCATGGCCAGCCAGGCGTGGAGCTGTGACAGATCAGCAGACGAAACCCCTGCTTCCCCACCCGCTCCCACCTCCTCTCACCCTATTTCCTCCCCTCGCCTCCCTGCCCTCAGCACATGGATTAAATATCCTTTACTGTACAGGCATCACCTCTGGCATATGGAGTTTTTATTTCATTTTCAGGTCAGAACCTGTCCCGTCGCCGGTGCTCGGGCTTTGATGCATCAGAGGAGATGCCCAGTGGGCTCCGGTGGAGGGTGGCAGAGAGGATCAGCGGTGATACAACAGGCGCCTCAGAGGCGTCACACTCATGGCTGAAAGCCACGGTGTCTTTAACCGGTGGCACAAACTCTTACAACGGCACATATATGGTGGGCTTACATTCAGTGTATGCATGGTTGTGGCTTTGTGGCTGAGACTCCCTGACATGTGAAAATCTTTGAAAGCCAGAGCAGATGCAAATCTCAGATTTTGACACGACAACAGCTTGTTTAAATAGAGTTTGTGTTAATCTAAATACGGCAGCACAAACGTCAGACATCTTGTAGTGTGCTGGGTCAAAAGGTCTCAAAACTCCCGCCTCTCTCCCGCAGTGATCAGGGGCAAGTTAATATCTCTCAGCTCAGCTCTCAAAAAAGGAAAAGAAAAGAAAGTTAAACGGCTGGAAAATAATCTAAAGGAACTGGAGAAACAACATGCTGAGACTCAAGACACCCAAATGCTGACCAAAGTTAAAGAAATAAAAAATCTGATCTTGGATATTTATAAAGAAGAAACAGAGAAAAAATATAAATTCCTAAAACAAACATATTATGAAATCGGTCCGAAAGCCACTAAATTACTTGCTAAGAAAATACGGAAAAAACAGATCTCACACTCAGTATATAAAATACTTCACCCTGAATCAGGACAAATAAGCAATAACTTAGATGAGATCGACACTGCATTCCAAACATGTTACAAAACCCTATACTCACAACCAAAACAAGAAACTAAAGAGAATATAAAATCATTCCTAAAATCTATAGACCTGCCTTCAATTGGACAACAACAGAATGACCACTTGACATCACAGATTACCAAAAAAGAATTGGAAACTGCAGTGAAGATTTAAAAAAATAATAAGACACCGGGAAGTGATGGTTTACCGGCTGAATGGTATAAGATCTTTAAGGAAGAGCTGACTCCAGTACTTTTGAACTCCTTTAATTGGACACTTGAAAATATGTCAACTCCACCCTCATGGAGTGAAGCTATTATTTCTGTCATTCCAAAAGAAGGCAAGGACAAAATGCTATGTAGCTCATATAGACCGATTTCGATTTTAAACCAGGACTACAAATTGTATGCATCCATCATGTCTAGGAGAATGGACTCCTTCATTCCTGACCTAATTGATAGCGAACAAACTGGGTTTGTCCAGGGACGGCAAACGCAAGATAATATTAGACGCGCTCTTCATGTTATAGACAATATCGGCGAAACCAAATCAAATGCTGTGCTAGTTAGCCTAGACGCTGAAAAAGCTTTTGATTGCGTGAGCTGGAAATATTTGTTTTTGGTTTTAGAACAATTTGGTTTCGCCGAAAAGTCAATTAACAGTATTAAAGCTCTATATTCTGCCCCAACAGCGAGAATCAAAATAAATGGACGTCTTACTGACCGCATAAAATTGGAAAGATCCACTCGTCAGGGGTGCCCCCTCTCTCCAACTCTTTTCGCACTCTACATGGAACCCTTGGCACAAGCAATAAGAGAAAGCTGCGATATAAAAGGAATTCTGATAAAAAAATGAGGAACATAAGATAGCGTTATACGCTGATGATGTATTACTATACATCCGTGACCCAGATATCTGCCTTCCCAACCTTTTGGAACTCCTTGATAAATTCGGTACATATTCAGGATACAAATTAAATATGCAAAAAACTCAAATATTACCATTTAATTACAATCCTTCACCTTTTATAAAGCAAAAGATCCCCATTAACTGGTCACAAAAAGCAATTAAATACCTCGGAATTTGGTTAACTCACTGTACTCGTGATCTGTATAAAAAAACTATGAAATTGTAAACAAAAAAATTAAAGAAGATCTGAGTAATTGGTCAACACCGCTATTGAACCTAAGTGCGAGAATTGATATTATAAAGATGTCCATTTTACCGAGACTACTGTATTTATTTATGTCACTGCCAGTTAAAATCCCAGCCAGACAATTCCAGGACTGGGACAGACAGATCTCCAGATTCATTTGGAACGGAAGGAAACCAAGGGTTAAATATAGCACCTTAAGCATCAGTAAGGAGGGAGGTGGTATGTCTCTCCCTAACCTTAGAGAGTATTTCCATTCCGCCCAATTAAAAATAATAGTTCTTTGGTGTGATAATGGTTACGAGGCTAAGTGGAAGGAGATGGAAAATGAATGCAAAGGTATTCCAGTACAAGCAATGATCGCAGACCACAAATTAATGGTAATTTATCGCGCCCATCTGAACCCCATTGTCTCATTCACCCTGCACACCTGGTTTGACGTTGTAAAGCAACTAAATCTGTGGACCCAGTTAAGAAAACTTAGATGGCTTGCATATGACACAGAATTTACACCAAATAGTATAGATTCTAGATTCAGGTACTGGACCAAACAAGGTATTACTGCCTTCTGTACAATAATGGAGAAAAACACATTACACAGCTTCCAGATATTGAAGGAAAAATACAATTTAGAAAATTATGATTTCTTCAGATATTTACAGTTACGGCAGTACTTTTCAAAAGAAATGAAGAGACATGAGGTAAATATGGAACCGACTGAAATAATAAAATGAATAGTACGGGCATACATTGGCAGCTCCAAATCAGTCGTTTCAAAACTTTACCAGGGAATCACAAAGGGCAGAGGAACTACCACAACATATGTCAAGGAGAGATGGGAGAAAGAACTAGAGGATCAAATATCCAGTCAGCAATGGGAGAATATGTGTGAAACCGTGTTCACGACTTCCTGTTCAATGTATTGGCGTGAATTTAGCTGGAAGAACCTTGTTTGTTTATTTATTACCCCTAAAATGAAGACATACTTAGTCTCAATAAACCGTACATGCTGGAGAAACTGTGGGGAGGGCTGTGCAAACCACCACCATATCTTCTGGTGCTGCTCCAAGATACAAACATTCTGACAAAACGCTTGGACAATTATGCAGCAGATTTTATTCACATGCAAGTCACTTTATTTGGGTGATCTACCAGAAGGAATAACAGGAAACGACAGATACCTCCTGAAAATATTAACGGTAGCAGCAAAAAAAGCTATTACAAACCGACCCACCTTCAGTCGAAAATTGGATTGAAATCATGACAGAAATTCACGATATGGAAAGACTGACTTTCCTACTGAGATTAAGGAAAGACGCATACATAGCAAGATGGACAAAATGGACCAAATATTTGTCAGAATAAGAACTTGGCTGGTGACTTGCCCTCCCTAACCTCACACAGGGTTTTTTTATTTGTTTTTTACTCTGTTCATTGCTGAAGCTGATATCTTTTAAGAAGACAGGTACTCGCTTCAAACTAGGGCTGGGCGATATGGCCTAAAAAAAAAATCTCCGATTTTTTTACAAAAAATCCGATTCACGATTTAAATCGATTTTTTCCCCCACAAATTTTTGCAGATGACAGAAGCTGTTGAAAACATTTTTTTTATTTTATTTTGTGATGATTTTCCCTCGTAGGTTGATAAAAATAAAGTGCAAACAAAACCTGAACATTGTAGAAAGGTGCCTGTAGTATACAAAAAGTATTTGGTCACTCTTTTGTTTCCCTGAATCATTTAAATATAAAATTAAATTAAACATAACATTAAATGGCATTAAATAGTAGCCTTCCATTGTAAACAACTGTGCAAATGTAACTTTTTACACTAAGCTTTTCTAACTGAATACACTGATACAAACACAGCATGAAATAAAATGTATGTGACCCTTTAACATTCACATTTTCAAAAGTGCAACATCTGATCTAACATCAACATAACATATTTTGCACAGTAAATAAGTGCATGTAAACAAAATCAAGTGCATTCACAACATAACCAACAGTATTAAACAGTAGTTTATGTTTTTTCTAAATATTTTTTGCCAGGAAGACGGCGTCGCTTGTGCTCCCGCGGTCCTGCTCCCTCCTCAGGGCGCAACGCTTCTCCCACTCGGCGGCATGCCTCTGTTTGAGGTGCTGCATTAAATTTGTTGTGCTGCTTGATTTTGTAGCAATAGCTTTTAGACAGACCTTACATCGTGGTGCTGTTTGTTCGGTGTCAGATGACATGAACCCGAACCATTTCCAGACCACCGAAGACACATTCTTCCCTCTCTTAAGAACGAGAGCGTCACTGCTGGCCGCCATTGTTTTCGTTTGTAAACAATGCGCGCGCACTCTACTACGGGAACCCAA
Source organism: Melanostigma gelatinosum (assembly GCF_949748355.1). NCBI lineage: Eukaryota > Metazoa > Chordata > Actinopteri > Perciformes > Zoarcidae > Melanostigma > Melanostigma gelatinosum. The sequence goes on along the minus strand of NC_136654.1, from coordinate 13,861,067 downwards.
CGGGGGGGAGGGGTGGGGGCGATTTTCTCGATTTTCAATAAAACACATCGCCTTAAAGCACACATTCGAATTAATCGATTAAATCGATTTATCGCCCAGCCCTACTTCAAACAGGATGCTACTTTATCTGTGAAAATCTAGACCTTAACATAAATATTGCTGTGTATAGAACTCTTCCAATACATCATTTTGATATCTGATCCTGAAGTTATGGTTGACACGAGTGACGGACAATGTTGTTGGCATGCTGCATGGTTGTTTTGATGTATTTAGTTTTTTGTTTTTGTTTAATTTAATTATTTGTTTAAATGTATTTCCTCCTGGCCTTTTGCCAGGTGCATGAATTGTTAGTTTTATTCCTTACTTGTTTAAGATGTGTTTTTGTTTTTCTTTGCAACAAAAAAAAACAAAAAAACCTTAAAACAAAATATTGAAGTATAAAAAAAAAACTCCCGCCTCTTGTTTGGGCCTCAGACTAGTCAGAGCCGTCACATCGTATTAAACATCGACTCAAACAACAGATTTGTTTGACTTGAAGCTAAATGAGCCTGTAGTTTGAGTTAATCAATGATCACACTGTTGCTTACAAGCTAAATCTGCAGAAGTCCCTTTATCATGAATGATAGTCGACACTTTCACTAGTCTGGCATCATCTGATTTTGATACGTATTCAAGTGATTGTTTATCTAAAATAAACAACATTGACATTGGGAAGACTTCTGTGCATGTGGTATCTGAAGGATATCTGCATTATAATGAAAAAGTGATGTTTATGTGGTGCATGCATTTCCACACATGGGACACAAGTTGACCATACACGGCATATAAGAAGTGGCCGTGGTCCGTGTGGCGCCACCCACGGGCCTGTGGACTGACGTTGTGAAGCCTCAAGTTTGCCATTTTGGCCAGTGCCATCTTGTTTGCAACCAGAAGTGACGAGAGAAGGTGGAGCTTAGTACAACTGAACGCTGAATAAGACCATTTTAGGTTGACCAACATGTTACAATTAACTTTCATGAACTGAAAACACACTGTGAAAGGGTTCAAATTATAGACAAACACTCAGATCGGAACTGTCAATCACAGTAAGCCCCGCCCAAAAGCATCCCCTGCTTTATGGTCTGTTTGACTCTAGATGGAGCATAATGTACGAAATGAACATCATGCTGTATTGAAGAAGACTTGAAACTAGAGATTGAGACCATAAACTCATAATATCAAGAGAGAAGTCGAATCATTTTCTCATCGACTTCTATACAACCAGACTTCGATACAACCACCTTGCTGGCTATTAGAAAGAATGCAAGTTTAAGGCACTTCAGCATTGGCTTCACTCCTCAGACCCTGAGGCCAACATGCAGTAATTTAAAGAAAAGTATTCAAGTAGAATGTAACGTTAAACAGAAGAACTGCAAGCTGCCTGTGTTGTAGGCTCATTTCCTTTCACAATGAAGGATCTACTGACCACAAAAACACAGATATAGATATTGTGGGTGGGACCCCCCCCCCGACACACACATACACACGCGTGCATGGCTGATATGTTTGCTTGTGGTCTGTGATACTCCTTGTTAGTCAGTGGAAGCCTCGTGACTCACAGAGTCGACACTATCTCCACTTACTGAGACCACTCATCGTCTGATCCAGATCCAGGCAGCACAGTCATCAAGTCTGCCGCAGTGTTCTGTGTAATAGGCGAGTTGGAAACTATCATTAATATCCTGTCTGCTGTTTCCTATGGTTCCACTCTGGCCCTTATTTGTAATGTACACATATACTGGGTATTTTTTTTTCCATCATCCCACAAAGCAGCCTCTCACCTCGTTGTATGACCTCCACTGCAGCGCTTTGGTTCTGAATGGTTTGATCGTGTGAGGAGGCGTCTTCTGTCGGATACTAGTAAAGCAGTAAGTGACGTTGTCTTTTTAATTTTTTGCTAATGATTAACTAGACTGATCATTTAATCGAACTGCGCTCATTTATTGGAATCACTTCACAAATCACAAATGTGGGCGGCGGTTTCAGAGGTATGGAATCTGGGTAATCGTTGATGTAGAGTGAAAGCTTTCAGTCGGATTAAAATGGAAATTATGACCAAAACGTACGCAGTTAACTCTGTGTTGTGTGCATGATTCATACTGTTGTATGGAGGGTGTATATTAACCATATTAGTTCCAGTTATGATGCCAGACACTGGAGTCTAAAAACAAGAGCTTGTCCGAGATTAAAAAAGTTTAATTTGGCAAAATTCAGATTTCAATCTGGAGCTGAATCTGTAAATTTGACAAGATATTAGATGCCAACTCTTTACATTCAACATTTTTCAATTCCCGTTGCTGCAGTTTGGTCAATATCAAAAACAGTATTGAGATCCAACTCACATGACACTGGATTGTAATGTCCCAAAGCTTTAACCCGCTCCATTGACAACCCGATCTCATGGGACGGCCTATAAACATTTTGACATTATTATTGCATATTTTAGGCTTTTTTTTAAAAGTCATTCAAGCAGTCACAGTTATGTTTCGGCAACAAAACTACTTAGTTCGGTTTAGGAAAAATATCATGGTTGGACTTAAAATAAATCGCAGAAACAAAGTAACTGCAAACCTTTGCTCATGTAACTTGCTCACGTAAAAACAACACAACTTTGTGATCGTGGTGTCTTTTTACATTTAATACGACATCAATTATTTAAAGCTTAGCATTTTCACGCTTGATGGGTTTACGTTGCAATAAAAAAGAAGACACGCAAAAAGCAAGAGCGGCGTTTTCATTGCATGCAAAATGACTGACAAGTCATTCACAGCCAATTGGTAATCCCATGCTTCCATTGAACCAAACATGAGATGAGTGATTGAAAAAAATGGTCCCCATGAGCTGCCCCCTCTCTTTCTAAAAGTTTTTGTTGTTATCCCACCCAGTGGACCCCTGGCCCCGGCTGTTTGGCGCTCCCGTCACTCATCCAGCCAACAGTGATGGAGGTGTGGCGGAGGAGGCGGTGGTTGCCGGTGATGTGTTGTGACAGCGGGAGCCGGGGCTGGCGGGCGGTCACCATGCGGCACCATATTGCCGGGCTCCCCGGGGACGAGGGATCAGCATGCCAGCCTTGCCAAGAAGTGCTAATAGGCACAACACGTCTTGCTTTCACACATTAAGGCAAGCGAAGGGTGACAGATCAGAGCTGTGATACTGCCGCCTGTAAGGGGGGAAGAGAAAAAGGGGCCACGCGTTTGCCATGCAGTGCAGGCTAATGATGAAAACTCCCCGAGTCGAGCAATATGCCCACCAATCACCGAGTTGATATGTGCGCAGACAGACGTATCTCCGTCTCTCTCTCCATGTCACACAGTGGAGACCAGTGCAGCCTCACTCTTCACCAGAGTGATGCTGAACTCCATATTGTAACTGACAATAAAGCTGCGAGTGTTGAAACACTTATTTTTTTCTCCGAAGGAGACGTTCTCACCCAAAGTAGCCGAGGTCAAGTGGGCTGCTCCGGGCGGCGACACCTTTTGTCACATCTGTTATCCAGAGAAGCCACAGCTTGGATGAAGTCCGCTGAGGTGGATGTCTGCAAAACGAGAGCTTCTGTGCACTCTCTCTTGTTACGTCCACCTTGGCCATATGGTTGATTTGGCAGACTCTCAAGCACCTGCCTCCATTTGTTCGCCTCAAAGATTGAGTTGGAAAAGGGTTTGTTTGAGGAGCAGAACGAGAGATCTGAGCCCAGAGAAATGGTTATATTGTTATCTCGAGTTTCTATAATTAATAATCATTAATGGCAGTACAGAGAAGACTTCTAGCAGAGATGTTGGCTCAATACGTTTTGGAAGCTTGGCACGTGTAGCTGAACAATACTTGGAACAAAATGAAACATCCTATGCACTTGATTATCTTTAGAATAACCTTATTAAGCTCAGTCTTAACTTATTAAGCCCTTCTTTCAATTAGTCTCCCCTGATTGAAATGATCTTCTTGCTGAATGGGAGCAAATCCCTTCAGCAGGTGGAAACATTAAACCAGGAGAGTGTCATTTCTGGGTGTCCTCATACTTTTGACAATATATTTTATTAATACCAGTTTCCTACCTGGAAACCTGGAATTTCAGGGTCTGAAAAGCGGGTGACATCGTAACCCGGTCGTGTCAGTGGGACTGCTTCTTAAGTGTCGGGCGTCTGAGAGGCATTTCATGTCAGTGGATACCCGACTGAAGACCCTTGTGATTCGTCAGCGGCTGCCTGTTCTTGATCAAATATTAAAGTAGAAGGCCGTGCTGACAGTAACAACCGGCACCTCCACCCTCTCCCCGACTGCAGTAACCTTCGAACATCAATGATGGATCAAGTGTTCTGGATTAGAACATATGAACGTTTGCGCTGCATTGACACACCGCATGCAGCTGAATATTTCATACCGGATTCTAAAGGATGTCCTTTGGCTTTACGGTGCAACGCTGATCCAAATAAGACAACTATACATGAGAATGCGATTGAATGATTCATGGAGACGGTGGCTCACCTCTGTGTCACCCTGGATGTTAGCGGGTCCCTGGAGAGGACACGTGACTGGGGAAAAAGATGTCGTCTCTACAGTCACATCCTACAACTGCCAACACGCAGACAAACGCATACGCTCAACAGAATGGCTTCATTTACAGATTACTTGCAAACAGATGCATAAATAAATTGACAACACTGTTAAACTATTATATTAACTGTATATAGTAGCTGCACTTCTGTAGTCATTTTTACCCAAAGGACGATCGTTTCCCAAACCTAACTAAATAGTTGTGGTGACTTAACCTAATTTAGCTGTTTCCTGTGAAGACGGAAGTTTCTTTAAAGAACAAACGGCTCTATGCATGTAACAAGCGGAAATTGACAGTTGTTTGTCGCTGGCTGTTGTAAAGCACACGACAAATGAGTAACTTTTCCGTATATGGACACCGTAACAATGTCACTGAAGTAAATATACCGCTTTCTGTGCTTGTTCTTATGTCGTATTACTTAACAACTTAATAAGGTAACAAGCTTTAAGTCCACGCTTACTTCTGGTTTCAGACGGGACATGAACAGCGGTCTCTTGGGTGAAAGTCCTGTGTTTGTTTGACCCGTCCACCTCCTTTAGAGGACTCTCTTGTTAGCTATACCTGTTATTATACTGTACCCTTCAATAACAGTTGCTTTATATACCACGTCACTTGCTCCAGTCATCGTCTCTGCGGTTTGCAGAAACGTGCAATGTCAACATTTTTTCCAGGTGACTGGGCTGCTGAACTACATCCAGTCTTGTCTTCTTCTTTGAGGATGAAGAGTAACACAGTGAAGCACAAACCACTGTGCCATCTCTTCAGCACCATTCACTAAACCTCCAGTACCAACTGGGCAGAAACATCTGGTAAGTTCATGTCTCTTCTGTGTGTCTTTGTTATTCCACCATAACACCTTGACCTATAAACTTGACTGGCAATATTTGCCTGTCAACCGCTCCATCCATCCAGCCAGCCCTCCCTCAACTGCTCCCCCCCCCCCCCCCCCCCATTGACGCCTACAGTCCCTGGGGCCACGCTGTGCTTGCTGAAGCGCTGTGTTTGTGAGCGAGTGCGCTGCTCCACCATCAATATGGGTGAGTTACAGAGGTCGCCGGTTCAAACGCAGTTCACCGCTTCACACCAACACTGTGCCTCTATCTGTGCAGATCCCTTGTGGTCAGAGTCGCTGTGTGTCATCCTCCTGTATGTATTCTTTTTGTTGGCTTGCGTGTTTCCTCACTCAGTCACAGCACTGAGGGGTTTCGATCCCTGGCCTCTGCCTTCTGCCAGCCGACAAAATGAACATGTCGTCAGTGGGGCATGTGGGACAACCAGCATTGAGTCCTACTCGAAACAGCAGGTGGTGAATCTGTGTTTGTGTGATCAGCTGTATCACTGCGCTCAGTCACTGAAAGGAAAACGGCACGCAACAATCAAATACGGTGGTAGAAGTCGTCTTGGTTGATCTTTCGCTGAGTGGCTTTCTGCACATCCATGTGACACGCCGGCTAAATCTGAAAATGCAATTCACGAAAATTGTCTTGGTAAAGTTCTCGCACTGAAATATCGAAACAAAAGGAAACTATTTGAATGTCTGAATTTTTTTTTTTGGTCCTAACTTGGTGGACAAACAACTAAATTGCGCTTCGGTGAAGAGCGGGATGGAAAAGTCTGAATACTCTCAGATTTGAATGCAATCAAACTCTCAATGAAGACCTTCTCATTCATATATTTCTGTTGAAAACGGCTGATAAATAAGACCTGATAACACAGCAAACAGTCAATGAAGTCACTATTTTATGCTCCTGACAAATTAAGGTTGGCATGACAACAACAGCCGTGGTTAAAATCAGTGATCACAGACAGTTGGCAACTGCTACACAGCCCCGAGCTGTGTTTTCCTCACGCACACTAAAACACGTGTTTTCTGTTGTGTTCACTCTGGAGTCTGTTTTCAAAAAGCTACATTTCTGGGTGTCAAAAATGTAGAAAGATGCATTTTGCAAGTACAGCAGCCGGTTCAGTGTGGACGTAGTCTCAGAGGAGGTGAAGAAGAACTCGACTGTCTTAAGAAGAATCTAGTGTATTGCGCAGTCATCTTTTGGACAGTGAGGCTGTTAAAAAGTGAGGACATCTTTTCAAAGGACACTTTTGGAAAATGAGGATATTTCTGAAAGGTGAGAACATCTTTTGAAGAGAGAAGTCGTTATTTGACGACGAGGACAATTTAGACAGTGGGGATTATTTTGGAAAGGGGCGACATTTTTGGAAAATTAGGACATTTTGGACTCCCAGGACAAGTTTGGATAGGAACGCTTTTTTAAGGGAATGTTTTTTTGTTTGTGTTGTAAATCTAATTCTACCAAACTTTATCTAACTTAAAATGCAAAAATGTATTGACATACCATATAAGAAGGTCCAGAACAGTCCACTTCCACATGGCCTCTGCCTTTTTCCACTTATGTATAAATTCAATGGACTCTTGCTCCAGTATATGAGCACAATAAACAACTTCAAGAGATTAAATGGGAACACGAGTTCCTTCTTTTTGACAGTCTGCTGTGGTGTGAAGCTGGGTACAGTTCTGTGGTTTATGTGGTTTATGTGGCCATCTAGTGGGGCGGTGAAACACTTCCCACATAAAGACGAAAGATGGAAAATGTTTTTCTTGTCTTGCAAATTTCTTTTTTACACAGCTTCTGTACGGATGACATCATGTCATGTCTAAGAAAATACATTAAAAGAAATATATACAAATCCTCGGGCATAATGATTTTCACTTTCTGTCCATATCTATCCATTTATTTATATAACAACTTTATACAGCAATTTACCGTATAACTAATATAAATGTTCAAATATGCAACAGAAAAACAGCAGAGCTGTGGAGGCAAACTTCCTCAGTGGCTGTCAGCATCTTAACATTGCACTGCATCTGTTTACCCTCTTGACTGATGCCACTACTTTCTGTTAGATCATTAATGTCGGAAGTGGCAAACAAACACGTTTTGCTGATGTCAAAACATGTGAAGAACAAGCTCATTTTCACTCTTTCTGCTCAGATTTTTCATCACTTCTCTGTGTTTCAAAATCCAAACTCTGTCCCATCATTATGATCATCATCGTCATCATATCCACATCATCATGCAGTAATCTAAATGGAATCTTAAATATTCAAATTTAGTATCACTTCAAAACAAAAAAATCATGATCACAAATGATTCAACTTTAACCGTGTTGCCAAAAGCAACAGGCAAGAAGTGATGAGGGGATTATTGGAAATGCAGAAATTACGAAAAATCTGTGACTTCTAAGAATTTAGTATCTGTGTGCGTGTGTGCGCGCATTTAGAAATATGCGTGTGTATTTGCGTGTGTGTGTTGTTTTTGATCAGGGCTGCATTTCGTCACTTATTGACTGACTTTGTGGTTTTTCTCTATAGTTCTCTCTGCGTATGTGCTGCCTGTTTAGCTTCGCACATAGAAGTCTAGGGTTTGTGGTTTTGTGGCCCGGATGGGTGGGTGCATTTGTCTTTTTCCTGAGGTAGACTCTGCATTGAGGTTAGAGCTAAATATGCTAAAGATGTAAGAAACTAACTTGCTTGGAGGCAGAGGGAGGGAGTCAAAACAACCTTGACTTTAAACAAAGAAGATTTTCATTACTTTCTATTAGCACCAACATTCAATAGATACATATTTTTTTATATACATTTTCGTTGTATTTATGATAAATTGGTTGATCTACTCTGAAATAATGTTGTCTGACGTGCTTTGTGTGCAAATCAATATACCGGTACTTAAAAATGACATATTTAAAAAAAGATTCTTCTTCTTCGTCTATTCGCTCATTTAATGGTTCATACATACTTTGTTTTAGAGGTCAGTAATACTATGTTCTAAAGACTAAATTTGGGATTTTCAGCTCGTTAAAACTCAATGTTGCAGTCGGAACCAGACGATGCTCTCCAGGTGTTGGTACGTTTACACACACATCTGTTTTGGAGACGATGGTGACGTTTGTTGTGTAAAATGTTCGACTAAACTGTCAACATCACAAACGAATGTGCAAATAGATTCAACTGATAAAGAACCAGATGACGCTGAACAAAAACCAAAAAGGTAATTTGTGAATTCTTTGGAGACGAAGTATCCCAACATCTTTGAGCTGGATGCAGAGTTATAATTTTGAAGCTTTTAATACGACCGTTTTAAGTCATCTGTTCTACCGCTAGCTTTTATAGTATGTTTATATGTACAATATTTCATTTACACTCAAAAAATAAAGTATATTATTGGGTAAGGCTGTGAGGTAAACACATAATTCAGTTTGAAACATCTGCACCTACATTTACCTTTACCTAACATTTATAGAGAAATATCTACAAGCAGCAGTTGTTATTTCAAGTTTATGTAATTCGAAGCAATACTTATGGCTCTATAATAATAGTAAAAAATAAAAATAAAATAATGGAAATTGCGATTTGTGCTTTTTGGAGTCTCTCGACACAAACTGTAACTCCTGAAATAATTTGTACTCGCGTGTATTGCAAGCTCTGAATTTAATATTGATAAAGAAAGCGGTTGTGGAACGCAGCCGAGAATGACATCGTGTTTGCAGTGAGACGCCAGTTCATTCATTATTCCAGTGCATGTTCCAGTTTATTTATTACATTATTTACAGGCAGAGAGAGAAAGAAAAAGTGACTCTTTATATTCCTCCGGTGCTGCGGTCTGTTCTGTTTATTACACTCGTAAAAGTCCTTGGAATGACAGCAGAGTTGTTCCGCCACACAAATGTCGTGAAGTAGACATTACTTCTCATTAGTGTTGTGGAGAGTTCATAAGTGCTGAGGTCTTCATCTGCGCTTAGTGTTACCCAGGAGAACAACCTGACTCACATTACTTACAAGAGAGAGGAGCTATACCAGAATGAAAAAAGACACCTGTTACTCTTTGTTGGACCTAGCCGTTCACCTCCTGAGTAAATCTGAGGGGAAATTTGAGTGAAATTTCATGATAAAGACATTAAAATCTGTCGCTGAGATCTGATCTACTCTGTTCATCTGCTGAGTGAACCGAGGAGACAGGCTGCTGTTAGGACACAAAAACAACAAAGAAAAACAGATGAAACCGTGACAGTCGGTGACCACAAAAGAGAAACCTGAAATAGCATTTCTGATCTTTATGTGATGGGCCTCAGCACGGCTCCTGTAGCCTACGTGCAGATGTGTCGCAGGACAAACATCTGTGTTCGTCATACTGTGAGCTCGTATGGGGCATGATCGTCACTCTGCTTTGCTGCTGCTGGCTAACAGGTTGTGGTTTGCAAACATCCCAGCATCTTTGACCACAATGCAGCATCTTGCCACACACTGACATGAACAAGAATCTATGTCCTCTGTTTTTCAAAATACAGGAAATCATTCCTTGTCTTTGGTTGTGAGCCAATGTAGCTCCTCGATTGGTGGAAAAAAAGTACATGTTGTTTGTAAAATCTTTAACTGCTGAACTTTAACATTACCTCTATCAAAAAAAATCCTGCAGTCTGACTTCAAATTCACATCATTGTATCATTTTAAGTCAACTTAAAGCTACCAAATGCAGTTTAACTACTTGTGGTTTATGAGGCAACATTACATCATCGTCAGCGAAGAAATGCACATTTTGATCCTTGTGCTTCTTTCTTTCTTTGCTGCATGATAAATCAGACCAGAATAAATATGCATCTCATTTCTTAATAATGAGTGAAACCTTCAGACAAACATATCATTTTTCTTTTAACCATGTGTACTTTTAGTCCGGGTCATTGAAGCCGGAGAGTGCACACCGTCACACATCCCACAGCTTAAAACAAACAGATTGATATCTGCAAAATGTCGTTGGATATTAGTTGACAAGAGGTTGTACCACGACGTAGTGAGTAGAAGACTAAAGGTGTAGGGTAGTACTTGTATATAATTTATACGTAGTGTGGTGGGTATATATATACTGATTTACAGACACTCCAATTTGAAGTTGTTGAGTAATAGAGTACACGTTGCATTAGCCTTACACACTTGCAAAATACCTGTCTGTACACAACTTTAAATATTTTTTTATACAGAGTGATAAAGGAACATACATACAGTGTAGAATAATTGGGAGTCTTTAAAGCTCTCTTTAATTGAATAGTTAAGTATCTCTGCACTGCCTTCATAGTTTATTGTACACCTCAGAATGTAGCTCTTTAAAGGCCCATTTCAGCTTATTTCAGTTTGGTTCTATCAGTGACAATAATCACCACGTTGATTGCTTTTTTTGCAAAACAAAACCTGCAGGCACAACAGATTGATCAATAGAGCAGGAATTTAGATTATTATGCAACATTGTTTGTTTTTCAGACTACTCTGAACTTCACCTTATTTCTTGTGAAATAGTTTTCAGGGTTTCCCCAGGACGTGGTTTAGTGGAGGTGCTAGCTGCATTTCCCTTTTCTAACGGCTCAGAAGGTTTTTTTCTAATTTGCCAACACCGACCTGAATCCGACAAATCCTGACGCATCTCGTCTTGTGATCAATCGAGTTACTACGTAGGCTCACTAGGGTTGGCATTACATTTTAGAAAAATGGAAACAAAAAAGTGCAATATTTTCTTCTGACGTTAGTGAGTCTATATTTCAGGCGACGCAAAGCGCTTCTACTGTAAAGTGACTGAAATCAAATGTCCTAAAGGTCTGGTTGCGCCAGCATTAAATTCTTTATGAAGGAATGGAAAGCCAGAAAATCCAAAATGGAGAAAGCTATCGTAGCTTATTCGCTGTGTTACAGATTTATTTTAATTTAACCGTCTCTGTAAAACAGGCCAGCTAGATAGCATGTTGGCAATTCGCTCATCAGCATCAGCAGTTAAGCAATTCGTCTGGCTTCTTCGTGCTCTCCCAGATCTTAGCGATCAACAAGGTGAGCACAATGTTATCATCACCAACAGAACCAATGTCTGAACCCCAATAAAATAAGATCCAGGTGGTAATAAACCTTTAAAACGATGTTCCTTGACCCCCCCCCCCCGCCCCCCCCCCCCCTAAACCTTCATAGGAAAGTCGTTGCCTGGAGCAAAGCCTCCAGAGCAGGGGTCTCAAACTCCCGGCCTGCTACGTCATTTTATGTGGCTTTGTAGATTGAAAGTCAAAATGATGAGATTGAAAGTCAAAATGATGAGATTGAAAGTCAAAATGATGAGATACTTAAACAGTTAGAAGCAGCTCTTTGGCTGGTTACTGTACATTTAACATGGAAATGTATTGTGAGTACATTGAAGACTACTTTAAACTGTGAATGCAGAGAGTTATTTAACAATATGTTACGAGTAGTTACATTTACAACCGGTCCTTGGTGGGCAACCATGATGCTGATGTGGCCCGGAGTGAAGATGAGTTTGAGACGCCTGCTCCAGAGCTTGTCAGGATTCAGTGTGTTGCTCAAGAGTACGTCAGTGGGACTTGAAACCAATGTCCTACATCCTCCTACTGCCTCAATCACTGCCCTATGTGCTCTAATCTACCGCATTTCACCTCTTCAGTGACTTCCAACCAGTTTAAATGCATGGGTGGGTGCGTAGGGACGTCCCCTACAGTGACAGTATTGTTACAGTTACAATTACAAACTGCACATGGAACTGAAAGCCTCAGATTAGCTGACATCAGTGTAACTTTGTTGTTTTTTTTAACCTTTTTTTTTTTCAAAAAGAAGTTCACGTCCCACAAAGCAGATCGTGAGTTAAGATTCCACTTATCATAAAAATGAAACCCACGTATCAAAAGAAGAAGGAAGAGTGGTGTCGTTGCTGAAACCCTGCAGAGATAACTTTGCTGATTGGAGATGAAGTTTGATATCAGATCTCCCGAGATAGAAATACAACACACTTAAAAATCAGGTCTTGATCTCATGCAGCCGGCTGTGTGTCGTCGTCTTCTTCTTTTCTTTTTTTTTTTTGTTGGGTGGTCTGGGCAGTCGTGACATCAAACTGTTTTGTTTTGTTCAGTTCTTCAGGAAGACCGAGAAGAATCCCAGTTGTTCATTTCAAAATCTTTGTACAGAAAAGTCTCCCATGCGGTGGGACTTTTACTCTCAACTCCTCTATATACAGTAGTGTGCGAGTACATGGGAGGAGCACCAACATGAGACATGTCAACATTTGCAAAAATATATCTTCATATTTTTTTTGCCGTACAGATAGTCAATATAAATAGTAAATTATACGTGGAAAATATACAGTATATGGGGACCGAACACGGACACATCGTATAGGCTGTGCCAACTTAAAGTGCTAACATACAAGCCGCAAGCATGAAGGTATATTCTGACTCCACTTGTAGAGAAGGCGCTTCAACAGCAGTGCCCCGCCCTGCAGGGCATCATCATCACCATCACTCGCTTGAGGGTTAAAACCAAACACACTTTCACATTCGTATTCTCCAGCTTGATTTGTCAGCAGATGAAATGTGAGACTGGAATGTTTTATACTTTCCGAACTGCCACGGAAACCTTGTGTTTAGAGAAGTGAAAGTGAGCCGGCATCAGTTAGAAATCCTTAACGTTCTCTCCTCACTTCAGCATCACTCTGACGACTTATCATTTATCTGTCAGATCGTTTCAACAAGCTTTTTACCAGATCACTGTCCTCTGCAGAGAAATGTACTGTTGGTGTGTGAGATAGAAAATGTCCAACAAGGTGAACAGTATTTAAAGCTAAGTGTTGAGAGTACTCTGACGCCTTTAGAGCTCCTGATCATTCACGGATGAACACTAACTTTTTGACATGCAGAGCCCCCTGAACCTGCCAGCGCGCATCTCATACCTCGTACTTTGCTAAATCAACGTGTACAACACTGTGAAGCTGAAAAAAACAACACGATACCTGAAAACCGGCTGAAACCACACGACAAGACTCATTACAAAACAGCAGCAACCAAAGCCGGTGATGATACGAGCAGAGCTGTCTGGAGGGACTCTGCATGTGGACTCAGGAGTCCAAGAGAGACCCGTGTTTTTAAGTGCTTCCCGTATATAACCGGGCCCCTGCACTCATTTTGCATCCCTAACCTATAGATTATCGCGCGTTGGTCGTTCCGCGTTCTGACTCCCCGTCCTGTGACGTAATCTATAAGAGGAGAGCGCTGATGTGTGCGGGCTGGTTGCTGATCAGATCTTGCTGTTCTCCAGGTGGGAGTCGATGTGCTTGATGAGGGCGTCGTCGGGGTAACCCATGGGGAAGATCAGCTGGCAGAGAGGGCAGCTCCGCATGTCGCTCTCCTCCGTCTCCATCCAGAGCTGTGGGGGCGACACACACACACACACACACGGGTATTAGACAGCAGGATACATCGCATGCAGGCACAAACTTCACTGATGGTATTAGTCATCGTGTGGGAGGCAACACAATTACTACTTGGTGAGTGATCTCACTTCAGACTTTTGAAATCGACCGACTCATAGTAAATCCAGGTGGAAACTCTCATCCAAGCTCAGATTCATTGTTCAGTTTCGAGAGAAGACTAATTAGAGTTTCATGTCCCTGCCTCATTCGGCATTGCTCACCAGAGATACAAGTGTTTAAAGTATCATGAGTCAGTGCCCTCCAAAACAGAAATAAAGTTGTAATGTTATTATTTGGTTACGTTTAGGAACAAAAGCAACTTCATTAGAATGAGGTAAAGATCCTGGTTTGGGTTGAATGAAGTACTTTGTAAAGGTTAGTGAACCTTCATCAATATGGATTTAAGAAACCAACATACCGCTAGTTGGTAGTAAATGGGAAACTGGTCTTTTATTTCAAAGTTCAACGTCTTGTTGAACCATCCATCCACTCCGACCTTCTCCGATGGACAGCGGTCATACGTCCTACAGCTTGTTAACAATATTGGAGCATCAATTAATATTGATTCTATGTATTTAAAACCTTTTCTACTACTCGGATACCAGCTGCGTTTTCTGCTCTCTTCTATCTGACAGTGAGTTGAAACACTCATATGTTATGCCCTCAATGTGTCAGTTTTTTATTCCTTAATGTCAAAAATGGTTTGAAATACTGTCATTTTGTAGCAAAGTTAGAAATTCCAGCTGCTGGAGTGCTTTTCCACCAACATAAACATGTTACATAAGCACATGTCGGTATCAGATATTTGCTGAAAACAACTGAAGTTGGAGTTATTTCTTGACAAACAGCAGGTAATCCATACAGCCCGTCTCCGGCTCCAGCGTGGGTTGCCAGATTTGCTCAACGAGTACAGTTTCTGGTTTCGCTCTAAAGCGAACCTTGCAAACCTTAATTTGAAGACGCTGTGCACAATAATGTTTGTCAAGAAATAGTTCTGACCAAGTCACTTGAAAAAGAGAATTATTGTTATTACAGTTCTTTCTTTTACAAGATATAACATGTGAATGAATGCGCTTCAGAGATGTCGATGTAGATTGTGTTACCTGTGCACAGAGCCGTGCGAGCTGCAAGGCGAAACACACTCGACCGATATCGAACTTCTCATCTCAAGCTCAGAAAGGAAGCAAGTGACTGTATTTCTGTTAAGTATTTACTTTAAAGGAAGTCGAGACATGATGGAGACAGAGGATTGTGACATTCAGAGGGAACACGACTCATTGGACAGCGTCTTGGTGTTAAAGAACAAAGTCATTTTCTGTGAACCAGCTCAGTAACTACAGTTGCGACAAAGTGACACTTATTAAAAAATGTTCACTGCTGCAACTTTGTGGTTTCAGAATCACTCATATGGTATCCATGCGAGCTCATTTTCATGTTGTTATCGTGTTTTCCACTTTGTTTGAACTCACATTGATTGAAGGCCAGGACTGAGCGTGCTCTGCTGACAGGTACCTCGGCTGCGGGTGGCAGCTGAGGGTGTTGGACCTCTGAGGGATGGGGAAGACTGAGCAGGACGCCGGGCCTCTCATGACGCCACCGGGCACCGCGGAGGAGAGCACGCCCAGCGTCCGCGGGGGGCTGATGGGATGCGGGCAGTTCCACTCCTCCTCATCTTCGGAGGACTGTGGGGGCTGGGGGGCCGGTGTGGAAGGTGGAGGGGGCTCAAAATGCAGGTGGGCCACCTCCGACAGTGGGAATGGCATCTCTCTCGAGTGGCGCATGGAGCTCTCCCCGAGGCCCACGTCTCCTCCGGGGCCACCTTTATGGTGGGACGGGGAGCCTCTGTGCTGCAGTCCCCCATGAGGAGAGCCCACGTGTTGGGGCTGCTGTTTTGCGTAGCTGTCAATGTAGGGCCGAGGCTTAGGCAGGGTGGCGACGGGGTCCAGGGAGAAGCGGGGAGGGCACTGGTAAGCGGAGGGGTCGGCCACCTCGGAGTAACTGCGGCGGCCCTGGAAGCTGGCCCTCAGGTGCTGGCTGGGAGGGCGGCAGGAGTAAGAGGCCGGCCCGTCGTTGACGTCCAGCAGGGGGGAGCGGCGGTGCATGTCCGGAGAGAGGCGCTGCAGCACCGGGGAGCGTCTCTGTTGGATCGGGGAGTGGTGTGAGGGGGGCGGGACCGGAGAGTGCCGCTGCGAGATGGGCGAGTGGCGCTGAGACACCGGAGAGTGGCGCTGGTGGTGGATGGGAGAGTGACGCTGGACTGAGGGGAGAAAAATAAACAGTTTGCTGAATATGAAAATGGATGAAACATTGTTGGGGATTCTGTCTGTTATTATTTTTTATGTAATATCTGAAACCTTTTTAGAAAGTGTTAGTTTCTGGTCTTGTGTCCTTTTATCCTGTTTTTGTTTGTTTCTTTCATATTATTTACCTTAGTTCTATGTCTCGATGCTGCCCGACATCTTGGAAAATAAAGTTGTAAGAAACAGAAAAAAAGTTTGGCAACCTGTTTCTACACTAATTGGCCATTAGTTTGTGGACATCCTTGTGCATATGTCTGTGTACTTTTGGTCTGGTTCATCGTGGTTTGGGTCAGACTCCTTACTTCTAATTCAGTGAAATGCTGCAGCATACAAAGATATTTTAGACAACAGTTAGGCGAAGTCCCGCCCCTTCCGGTTGACCACATATTCAGAAGGAATATGTGCGGTAGTCAACGGTGAGAGACACATCTTTATTTGATCCTGTTTGAATTGTGCCATGAATTACACATATAATGTGCGTCAACATAAAAGACAGAAGCATTTTGTCGTAAAACAATTCAAACGGGATCAAAAAATGTTTTGTCTCTGGCGGTTGACGAATGCACATATTTCTTCCAAAAGCAGGTCCCATAGGGGAATGGGAGGGACTTCTGTTTGTGTCCCTTTCCTGTACACAAAGCCAGCTCCTTTAAAAGAAACGGTGTTCCCAGTTTGGTCTACTGGCCTGCTACATCCAACATCCTTTAGGATGAACTGGAACACCAACTGCTGGCCAGCCTGATGCTCTCGTGACTGAATGGGAACAAATCCTTGCAGCCAGGTTCCAAAATCTTGTGGAAAGGTTTCCCAAGAAGAGTGAAGGCTGTTAAAGCAGCAGATGAATGCCCGTGGTTTTTGAATGAGATGTAATGTTCAGGTGTCCATATACTTTTGACCAGGTAGTGTAACAGGAGGGGAGACATTGCACCAAAACAGTGAGTTAATATATACTTTATCAGGAGACATTCAGGGCAGTTTTTACAAACCAAACCTTCCTGCCGTAAAGGATTCAGTTAAAAGAAATGCACATTATGTCCCTGTGTGTATTCATAAAAAGATTTAGATCTGCACAGTTTAGTGTATTTACAAGACATGTTGATGACTCAGTCCCCCTTCTAGTCACCACTTCCCATATCAAAGAGGAAACATCATTTATTGCCGGTCGGTTGAGGTGTTAAAGAGGGCGGAGGTGTTTGTGCTCTGAAGCACTCTGAAAACCTCCGAGATGGAAACAGTGGAACGGGACTCTTCAGCTCACGCTCACTCTTACACTGTAACGCCCAGGAGAGCGTTCAGGGCTCAACACAAACCCCCTCTCCTCTGCTCCAAGAACAAATATTAGTTTTGTTCTCAAAAAAGGGCCAAGAGGCAATCGCATCGCCCGCACCATCCTGTAACTAGCAGTTCAAGTCCCATTTCCTATATTGATGTGACAAAACACGGCCTTAGGGAAACGTTTAACGGGGGTTCCGTGTCCCCCCCCACTTGTTAGCCGCGTTAAAATGCACACTTCTTCATTGATTTAAGCAGCGTCATTTTACAGTTTGTACAAATCGACTGCTCGGTGAAGGCGATGCCTTTTGGTTTGTGTGTTAGTAGCTGCACAGTTGTGAGACGTTGGATATGTGTGTGACTGCGTGCAGGAAGGTAAAGGTGTTGCTACTGTTCAACACTCTACACCATGTCTGTTAGTGTCTGTCTTTTACTCTTAAGTGAGAAAAACTGAAGCAACAAATCACAACCGGAAGTTATTTTTTATGCCATCAGACAGCAGAGGTAAACGTGCAGAGACCTACAGGGATGTATTTATGCTATTTTAATGAAGTGACATTCCATTTTACAAAGGGCCAGCATCTGTCTAACAAGAAAATTAAACTATTTTGGTAAATTTACAAAATATGATGTACCGATTTGGTTGGACTCAATAGAATAGAATCTATCGTTATCCCTTGAAGGGGGAACTTTGTCTCTGCATTTGACCCATCCCTGTATACAGGGAGCAGTGGGCTGAGTGACAGGCGCCGGGGAGCCGGGGGTTCAGTGTATTGCTCAGGGACACTTCGACACACGACACGTCCCAGTCGGGGATCGAACCGTTCCCGGACGACCTCTTAACCCAGTGCGCCACGGTCGCGCCACAATAAATAGTATGAACAAATTTCCGTGTTTATTTATTGTTCTGATAATTGTTATCTAAATAACATTAAATCTAACATGAAAGGATAGAGTTCATTCTGTTGAGCTGACGAGAGTTAACTCAGCCTTAATGCATTCATTTGGTCTCATTTATAAAGTATTTTACATGAGTTTACACTGGATTAAACCATCAACAGGATTTGTAATTAAATATTTGCTACGTTTACTCGGTTACTGAGCACTGAGGCACTGAGGCGACGGTGCCACAGGTCGTTTTTCCCACAGTGTCGACACACCGTATTCTTGCTAACCTGGACTAGCCTGCTCCTGCGACGCTTTCCTCAGGATCTCCGTCTGCTTGGAGCTCAGCGCTTGGAGGCGTCCCAGCTCCTCCGTCAGCTCTGTGTAGGCCAGAGCCAAGTTCACCCTGCAGGGAGGGAGGCAAATATGTCATCATCTTAATGATTGTCATTATATCACAATGTAGGTGGAATGCAATTTATAAAACAAGTTAATCAGAGTCAGATGGGATAAAACTGCATCTTAAATCCACACACTGCAGCTGAATGAGCTCTGCAGCACTGACGCTGCCTCGCTAATTGAGGGGCTTATCGGCTTATAGAGTGCATGTCACGGCACATCATTTTGAAGTGCATAAAATCACACCGTTTCATGCAAAGATGTGTCATGAGTCTCTCAGGGGCAGCGCTGACGGAGCAACTCTATTTCAAGAAGAGTAAACAAGAACGCTTGGCTTCCATGCGTCTCTACTTAAACCATGGCAACAGGCTGACTTTGAGTCAACTCATTCGCTCCAAACTGATCTGAGCCCCATCATTTAAATTACTGTCAGGCAGGCGTTACACAAGCATGTAAGGAATACTATCTGTGCATCTTCAGAGACTGATGTTATGTGTGTGGTTAAAAGCAGAAAAGAAGCAGCTGTAGTCATTGCCAGCTGCCCTCAAATCTGATAACGCACGGCTTATCTCAGATGTCGAACCAATTTTTGTAAACTCCCCCAGTCTTGACCTGAAACTCACTCACAAGCACCGCCGGCGGTAGATTAGAAAGTTGATTGCGAGACGTGAAACCCTGAAATCAAACTTGAAATCTGTTGAGATAATCTTATCCTGCCAGCCCGAGTCATTTGTGTTTCAAAGGTTCAATTGGTTTCATGAATGCAAAAATAAAACAGAGCTGAGACAAACTTCCACCGGATATTTGTGACTTTGACACGCACGTTCAAATCCAGGTTACAAACTTTTATGTTCTGCATAACTTTGGTTTTGCATGTTTAGCGAAACTTAAAAATTATCCATGAACTATCTCGGGTTCCTGTATTTGTCTCTGTTTTCAGGCCTTTAAAAGTTTATATTTTTAATCAATGTTTATATCTTTCTTTAAAAAACACGTTTTTAATGAGTTACTTAAAGCACTTTAAATTGCCTTTTGTGTGTGTGCAATTACAATTAACTTGCGTAACTCTATTGTCACTTCTACCCCCAAGTTGTCGATACTAAAAAGTTTCAAGAAAAACCGTCTTGTTGTACCCGAGTGCCAGATCGTTGCTACTCTCAGATCTGATGAAGCATCTCCGAAAAAAACAATGTTCAACCTCTTCATCAGAATTTGACTCAGCTCATTCCTCCATAGAGATGGTGGCAGATAAACGTCTGCATAGATGGGAAAATATGTTAACTTCCACTGCAGCACCGAACAAGAGAAGAAAAACACTTCTCCTGCCTTCACAGCAAATACAACACACTGTCAAATTAAAAGTATGTTCTCCAGCACACCAACTTAATTAAGTCTTCTCACTGCGTGTGTGTGTGTGTGTGTGGGTTAAGCCTGCTACTATATGTATTAAAATAAAGCCTGCATATTTTTTGTTGATAACAGCAGATTTTTTTTTAACTCTGAGCTACGATCTTAACCTTCTTTACATTTTATCTGCAAAGATGTGCACTGAAAAAACGAGCTAGCTGTTTTTTTTAGCACCACATGCTGATACAAGTTTATCGCCCCGATATTATTTAAAATAAAGTCAGGCACCCCATTTCAGGGAAGCTCACAGGCTGGAGATAAGTCATAACTTCCACTGGTTAGTTGGCTTTTGCGAGTGGCCCACCTAGTTTTCCACTGACTCTGCTATGACTCAGACAGAGTGGGGTCTCGAACCCCCTCTTCACCCACTACCTTAGAACAAACAACATCCCTCATTTTTGGTTGAGGTTGTTGGAACCTGGTGCTGACATTGAGATGATTCAGGGTCATCTGGAGTCTCCTCCAAACCTTTCAACACCTTTAGTGCGTCAGTAGGAAAACGGCAATCGAAGGGTTACTTACTGGCAACTTGCATGGTGGGTGGTGCATAAAGTATAACATTGATATCGCCAAAAATGACTTCTTTCAGATGAATCTCAGCTCCAGTTCTGCTTGGACGTCTTCCCTTTCTAATCGGAGGTGGATACGGAATTTCTCGGCAGTTGAGATGCATGCACCTCTTCCTTTTCACACTTGTTCTGGCTCACTTTTCAATTTTGCTGCTGTGTTTCAACAAACTGTGTCGGGGTCGGGCTGCGACACCTCTCACGGCGAAGCAGACGTGTGAACACCTGCACGCATTCTTTCAGAAAGTCTTTGACATCAAGTTTGTTTTGGTCTCTGCATGTCTAAAAATACTTTTAGACATTTTCCTGCATGCGCCTGTTCTTTTTGCACTTATTTCGTTTCCTTTCTTTCTTTTGCTTGTTTGTGTGTAACCGCGCGAACATACTGTACAATGTACAGTACAGCGCGTGGGAGGGGCGTGATGATTGCAGATGCAGCATTGATGGAAGATTGGCGCCTCTGAATCGATCAGATACAAGGGTGGATGTGTGTGTAGGAGATGAAGTGAGGAGCGTGTGGGCAGGAATCCGACCTTTGACCCGATCAGACGTTTCAAAGAAAGAGCCGTCACTGCAGCTGCCTGCGAGATCGGAGCTCCTCTTTGTTGGCTTCGAGTAATAATAAACCTTCTTTTTCAAACCTTCTGCAGCTCAGTCGCTCACATCGAGGACGTGGCCTCGAGGGGGAACTAACGGTTGAATACTGTGTGATGTGGCCATAACAAATACTCTCATAAACTTGTTACTGTGGTTTGGAAAAAGGAAGATATTCATGGTCGTGAATTTTAGCTGCATGCCTTCGGCCTCATAAGGGGACGTGTTCAAAAACGGAGGGGGGCTTTTCACACTCGCATGAGGCACTTTCAGCCGAACATGGAGAGGTGTCAAACAGTCCTCACACTAAATCACAGTGCACCAAACATCCAGAGTGACCTGGTAACTGCAAGTGTTGTTTTGGGGGGGATAGTTATCAATAAAAATGTTAAAAAAATGGATTTCCAGAAGCTAAACTTTGTGGTTTTTCAAAAGCCAGGCTCAAGCTTTGTCATTCCTTCAGTGGTTTTATGAATTTCCAACAAAATATAGGAAGATATTAAAATCATGTCGTGACTTATTGGAAATAGTCTCACTTTCTGAAAGCTCAAGAGGGATTAGTCAGTCGCTCTGTTTACTGTCGTAAAGGGGGGGGGGGGGGGGGGTGCAGTGTGGCTTGTGGTTGGTGAGGGCATCCCGTTCACGTAACACTAGTTCTGAGTGATGCACTCGAAAAAGCCAGTTCATTTGACTGGTTGTAAGATTACAGCCACAAACAAGAAATATGACAAAAACAAGAATATTTAGGGACGAATGGAAGAGAACATTTGTTTTGCTTTTTAGAAGGTGAAGGTTTCATCAATTCATCAATTCGGTTGCCGCTATCAACAATTTCAGTGTCGCGGAGAAGCTTTCAAAGTATCACAGAAACTAATTTACTCACAAAACACTCAGTTTCATAAAACGCCAATTTCCCCCGACAGAAGCTCTTAAAGGAATACTTTACCCCCGAAAATGACGATTCATATATGAAATACTGTGTTTCTTAAAGAAACAGTTCTAGTGCCTCCACGGTGAGTAACTGATGGTCATGCTGCTGATTATCAGGGCGAAGGTTGTGTGTTAATGTGCTCCACAGCACACGCAAAGCCCTCCGTATCAATCTGTGCAGTTTACTCGAAATGAGCCCAATTACAAGAAAAAGCAGCAGGAAGCAGAGGAGAGGCACTGTAGGTTCTCAGTGGGAGTTAGTGATATTGTTGAGTAAAACCAAAAGGTGACCAAGGTCTGGAAAAAAGCAGTAGTGTTCCACCACACACTCAGTACCAACCTCTCTGTGCTGCCACAGCGTTTACTTTCAGTTTGTCTCCCCATCGAAACACTTCTGGGGTTTCACTGTGTGGGAGTCATTTGCCCAACCTGCTGTGGTTTTGACTCTTCATTGTACCTGTAGCGCCTTGTAAACAGCCACGCAACACACGGGGCAACTTTTATAAAGGCATGAACATGAGCTCCTTTCTTTTCTCTCTCATGTGCTGTAAGCGAGTGGAAACACTTGAATGCCCACTGTTGCTCTTTTGTGTGGTTTCAGGTGTAAGAGAGAGGTAGATTGATGCCGTTATAGAGGAAGTGGTTCTGCTCTGTGCTTACACTGCCCCCTACTGCTCAGACTCATCTCTCCTGAGCAAATGTTGAATAAGAAACAATGGTGTTACAGTCGAATGCACTTAGTAAATGCGGCGTTTGTGCACCAAGAAGAACACTCCTTTAATTAATGCTGGCTTTGAACCCAGTTAGCCAGCGATGGCGAGCTCGTCGTGTTTCTAATGAGGCCTCTGGAGGTCATCTCAGCGGGAGAAGATGAAGCTCAACCAATATCTCTCTCCTTCCTAACACCTTTCCTTCCATCGCTCCTGGTTTCATTTCTTCCCCTCGCCCAGAGATCGGCTGTGGTCACTTACTGCTCATCTCCCACCTTCTTTATCCACTCCACATCACACTGCTTGCACGGAGAAGTCATTTCCTGCCGAAGTAGAGCGTGAAATTAGATTAGCATGCAGGTGCTGGGAGAATATTGAACAAAATCTGACAGCAGGAGCGCATCGAGGCAACATGTCTGAAGGTAACATCGTCAGAAATAAAGAGGACGAGGATAATTATTATTCAAGCACTGTGTGTGTGTCATTGTGCTACATTGGACCCTTTTATGGTTGCTCCAACTAAGAAAGACACAACTGTATTGGAACTTAGCACAACGACTGGAAACAGGGTGAAACAGCTAGCCTCGCTCTGTAGCAAGGAAACACAACCCACCAACCAGAACCAGGCGGCAACCTCCGGTTCTGAAGAGCGAAGCCAATGCTGAAGTGTCTTAAAGCTGCATTCTCTCTAGTGTCCACCAGGGGGCGACTCCTCTGGTTCTATAGAAGTCTATGAGAAAATTACTCTACTTCTCTCTTGATTTATTCCCTCAGTAAACATTGTAAACATGAGTTTATGTCTCAATCTCTAGTTTCAAGTCTTCTTCAATTCAGCATGATGTTCATTTCGTACATTATGGTCCATTTAGAGTCAAACAGACCATAACGCAGGGGATGCTTTAGGGCGGGGCTACTGTGATTGACAGGTCATTACTACAGCGCTGTCCGGTCTGGGTGTTGTCAATGTCTTATTCAGCGTATTATTCACCCTCTCGTGTCAATTCTGGTTGCAAAGAAAAAAGATGGCGACGGCCAAAGTGCTGAACTCGAGGCTTCAAAACCTTAGTCCACAAACCAACGGGCTACGGTTACTGTGTCTACTTATGAAGGCAAATCACTGTCAAAATCCGAGAGTGCAAATGAGATCCATGCGCGCGTGAAGATCAAACAGCCGCGCACTTATTTTACTTTGACAAGTGCTTTTACATCACTCCGAGAGCAGAATTCACTCTCGTGAGAGCAAAAGTCGCTCGCGAAGCTTAAACCCGCTCGCTCGCGAGTCAATTCTTCTTTTTGACAGTAAGTGGGCGGACCCAGTCTCCATTGTATCTCTACATCTAATTGGTTTCAATCCTCGTCTTGGGATAAACCGGATATCACTCTGACGCTAGGGGGAGATTTTCAGATTGCAGGTCAGGGGCAAATAATGTACATTTTACTGCACGGGTACTTTTACTTTCTGCACTTAAAGTACATTTTGCTGACAATAACATTGACTAAGGTTTTGAATGCAGGTATTTTACTCGTAATGGATTGTTTCATCAGTATGGTATTAGTATGTTTACTGCAGTGAAGGATCTGAATACTTTTTCATCCCCTTATTACTTGTCAGTGATTTAACAGTTCATATACAAACGGTGGTCCCTAATCTTGGCTCCAGATCTTTGAGCAGGTCCAAATTGTTGCTCATATTATGTACAACTATATTATATCTCTTCTGTAAACACAACACTGTGATTAAATATGATCATATCATGTTTTAAACTTTTAATCAATTAAGATCAAAGAGTTTCTTTGAGCTGTTTGTCACAAGAGGTTTGAGTATCAAACACACATTGTCTGTAATAGAATGATGGAGTGAATTTAAACAATCTGAGCAACTTGACTTTAACACATTTTTAATTATTGTATTTAACAACTCTATTAACATCATTTGTATTTCATCAGCCTCGACAGTCTGAAAAGTTTACAAAACCTGTCAGACAAATGTAGAACATCCTGGGATGTGGTGGAGTGTTTAGTGGCGGATTGAAAAGCACCTCTATCAGAACTAGCGTCTGCGTCAGAGTGATGTCCGGTCTGGGATGGATTTGACATTCCTCTTAATACTTCTCACACATCACTCAGGACAATACAAGGAATGTATCACAAGAAAAGCACTGCTTCTCTGACAACATCAACACTGACCCGGTCCCTCTGGCTGTTCTGCAGCATCCTCATGTCGTCCTTCAGTCTCTCACACTCCCCCTTCAGCTCCTCTTCCCTCCGACATGCCCCCTGGGCCTCGTGCCGCGCCCCCTCCAGCTCAGCCTCCAGCCGCTGCAGCTTCAGGTCGGACAGGGCGTCCAGGCTACGGGAGCTCTGAAGGGTCAAAGCTGGACAGTCCAGCACTGGGAGCAAAAAGAGAGAGAGAGAAACGAAAATACTTGATTTTCACTGCTTTTGGCCCTGACTAATGCAGCATTCTTTCTAATCTTCCGTCCACGGTTGTTGCACAATAGATGAGTATGAGAGCGCAGAGGAGCTGACTTCTTCCAAGGGCAGCGTCTTTCACTTTGTACCTGGGTGATGTGATGTGCGTGGGCATGTTCGTGATTCAGCTCTGCTCACAAAGACTCACACTCAGTCCTTGAGCCAGAAGACACTGGAGCGGCACATGGTCTGTTATATCCCAGCTCCTCCTGCCTCCTCTTGTGCACACATACTGTACACCGATATCTTCTCACATTCATAGACGCACACACCGCTCTCAATCAACAATAATACCTTGCAAGCTCTGACTCCTCACACACAAAATGAAGGCGAGACACTGCAGGCAAAAACATTGTTTGTCATGCACTGATCGATTGTGGGAATCTTCATTAAAGACCGGAGGAAAGAAAACATTCAAAATACACATTTAGGTGTTTATTTCACTACTTTGTCTATTTGTGTCTGTAGATTTCTCCTAAACTCACCAGAAGTTACCATGAGACAATGCCTCATTTGCATATTTGATTCAATGTGACAGCAGTTTAATAGTATAGATCTGATTCCAGAGAGGAGAGAAGTGACAGTGACGTAAAAATGCCTGATTCTTTATGTATTTTCTTTAAGAGGCAAAAAGCTGATTTTCATGCATCGGTCAATTTGAGATTTTGGGCTATTTTACATCCATAACGTGTCTTGTTTCAGACTAGAGGAAATAAAACATACAACATACACGTTTAGGTGTCTATATTTAGTCTATTTGCATCTGTAGATTTCTCCGACATTCACCAAAAGTAACCACTACATGATGCCAGTAATGAACTGGTGAAGGCTCATGGTGATATCTATTAGCTAAATGTTTTGACATTTTCACTTGTGGTTTCTCCAAAAAAGCCTTTTTTCCATTAAAGATGAGAGTTTGATGCAGAATGATACCTCCCCTTCACTCGAGTACACCATCAGTGGGGGGGGGGGGGGGTAGCGGTGACACATTTCTTCCAGGTTTCCATCAGCCACCCACGACATCTAAAGTTGAACACGATCTACTGGACTGCATGTTTTATCTTCTGTGCTCTGTTACTCTGTTACAAAATGAGGGAATGTGCTGACTTGGTGAAGCTTTAGAAGAATTAAAGGTTTTATTCAAATGCTTTTTTTTTTTTTTTATGTATTCAAATGCGTGAAAGCAGTGTGAGTGACCTGCCTTTGTTTGAAGCATCTTTAAAACTTTTACATATTTCCAGTGCAGGAATTGATTCGCATCGTAATAATTTGACTGATCTCGCAGGTTGTCTAGCATTTGGTGACGCAGACTCATTACAATAGAGATCACTCGGCTGTGCAGATGGAAGCAACAGGCTGAACCATACTGAGAAATCCTCCAAATATACAGCACCGGGCACTGACAAATGTTTGGATGTTGGAGGTCTCTATTCCTGCGACTGTGATTGGGGAGCTGGAACAAAATGTCCAAGCTGGTTCTCTCCAACAGGCCGAGGATTCACTGGACCTCAGTGTTTTTTTCTGGCCAGATTTGGGGTTTTGATGGCAGAGAAAAGATGAGCAGTGATTAACTGAGATGGTGTCTCGGCTGGTTAAATGTATTTTGTACTTATACTGTGCTTGTACTTTGTACTGTATTTATCTTACAGTAACTAAAATGCGTTTCAGAGTTGAGTGGTGAATGTGTGTGGTTTGCTGAACACATTGAAGCTTGACATTGAAATACAACACGCTATTATCAACCACCTGCTCCCAGAATGCACCTGTGAAAACACCTGTAAGCCGTTAGATTATTTATTTTATTTTACAGAGAGTTAGAAGATAATAGTTGTAAAATACTGTATTTTTTATTTACAGTAAAATACTGTAATGTTAATGTCATCTGCAGTTAAAGTAAATGTGTGTTTATAAGTATGAACAAATGTTTGTGTTTTAAGTCTATAGACTCAGATAATAGTGGTTGATAGCAGTAGACAAAGCTATTTATTTGGTCAGTTTTAGAAGAGTTTGAGATTAAAATCTTTTTCGAGGGAGACCCAGCCGAGAATGAAGTGTCTGCTTTTGCAAGAGATGTCAGACATTTTATATTTTGTGTATACATTTTTTGTGTTCGAGTTTCGACAAATAGAGGCCCCTGTTGCACAAATGGTGTTTTAACAATTGCAACAACCAGTAAACACGACGGTTCTCTCTGACAATGGCGATAACCTCAGTGATGGTGGTAGCAGGAAGCGTCGTTGGCTGTGTTTTAACCATCAGAAGTTATTGACTGTGAAACCAGAATACCCACACATCTCAGCTACTGATGGAGGTGATGGAGGAGAGAGGCGACCGTCACTCACTGTGTGCGTCGGGGCCGGCGTGCAGCTGCAGGTACTGCATGTCTTTGCTGTGCAGCTGCATGTTGAGTTTCTGCAGCGAGTTGTCCCTCTGCCTCAGAGCCGACTCCAGGCCCAGGGTACGCTCCACGTGCTTCTCCACCAGCCCGGTCTGCAATCACACACATTCATTTCATTCTAATCCACCAATTGCATTACAACTATACAGGATTCAAACACGTACAGAGGTTATCTACCAAACGTCTTTGATTGTGGGCCACAAACGGAAACAATATGATTATCAGGAGTCAAGGGCCGAACTAAAGTAAATGTGTCGTTTTTAACCAGATACACTGCAAGAAAGTCTGCTTCTAAACCAGAAGACCTTCTGGTGTCATGGACAATTACATCTTTATCAAAATAACTACGCTACAATACTCAAACAGGCAGGACTGGTGGATGAAAAGAGGTTAAGACAGATCATTTCACTAAATTTAGTCGACATCTAGTGTTTAAACTTGGATGTACAAACAGTGGAATTTATTTAAAAAACAGCTCAAGAAATATTCTAGTTTATATTTCAAAGTTCAATAAATGGCCGCCCCTGTTCCTTTGCCACTTCTGTCCTGCGACACACAGCCAGGCCACTTTGCGTCTTTGTAAACTGATGAAAGCCAGTTTGATATTTGTGAATACCAGTGTTATCATATCAGCGCCAGCATATGAATGTATATTACAGATGCTGATATTTAGGAGCCTTGAACATGTCAACAGTTTATCCTGAAGTTTGTTCTTGGTGAAATGTTCTTTTTTTTTTTCTTTTTCCTTTTCATTGTGCAAAATACACACACGATAAAATACATATTCATAACAATATGATGCAGCTTAGTGAGTGAGTGCACTGCTGGAAGGTTAAAGGTCAATGAGGCCCAGTAGGAAGCTGGAGCCACAGACTCTGGGTGACATTGAGACACTGGCAGCTCCAACATCTTTGGCGCACCTCGTCCCCGTAATCACATAAAAACTGCTGAGGCTGCTCGGTGTGAGCTGCTCGACGGACTTCACTGTCATATGAGAGGGTTTATTACCACAGAGGGGTTCTGGGAAAGAGCAGCCAGCCAATCTGTTCACTTGGAAGGTGTCTGGTCTGCATCCACGCTGATTTGTAGCTCCGCCACAGAAATGTGTTCGTCCTCACAGTTTGAAATACTGTCTAAATGAAAGGAGTTAAAGAGCATGAAGCTAAGAAACGAATCCGTGTATGTTATTTTAAATGATGGAAAGTTGCTGCATCTTGGACAACAAACAATAATTTAATCATTTAGAGATTTATGTGTCCTTCCAGTCGATCATGTGTTGTCTCTGAAAGGACTTTTCTCTCTGAAGGGCTGTTGAAGTGATGAAACAGGTTTGCTCAGAGGGCAATTACTCTGAAATGAGCAGTGTTGTCGAGAGTGCCAAGTTAAAGTGAGCCAATGCACTTCATGAAGTGACTCTTTTCTTTTTGGTCGTACTATCAGAGGGACGAATGTAACAGTAGAGAGAAAAAGCAGATGTTTTGAAGTTTGTTACAGAAATACAGAAGAATTAATCAAGAATCTGATGTTGTCTTTAGTTTTCGGTTATGAATCTGCTCGTCGGTTCACTTTAAATGTGTTGGATGGTTTCTAGCTCATGGCTCTGGATTTGTGCACGCTGGCTGAGAGAGCTGCAGGAATCCTCAAACCCGGAAGAGAGTCAGCAATTTTCTGTCTGACAGCAAGATAAAGTGGTGAGAATATTCTAAATATAGAGTACACATAAACAGATATTGATTTATTTTTTTAATTAAGGTGGTTGTTTCTTTTAGGTGGCAAAAATTTGTTTTGCAGCTGCAAACTGCCGGTAACACTGACTATGGATAAGTCCCTCATACAAGCCCTTTTAAAACATCTGAACTATCCCTTTACCAAAGAGTGGTGTTCATTTGTGAAGATTGTCTTGCTGGACAAAACGTGTAAGCATCATAATCGTTTCAAGTTTATTTTCTGCAATTATCCATCGAATGGAAGAATCCAGTCGAGGGGACCAGTGTGATGCTAACTTCCTGTTTAGCCGACAAAAACACGTCGACCCTGCAGCTTTGCTGTCATGTTGAAAGAGGAACGGGTCAAACACAAGAAGCACAATATTGTCTAGAACATTAGTGTCATTGTGTAGCGTTAAGATTTCTCCTGAAGTAGAACCAAAACGTCACAAACACCACATGGTGCAAACTAAAATATGATCATCTCTCATGTTCATCGCCAGTACATGATGTCATCCATGCAAGCGTTTACATCGGATTTATTAATGAATGGGCCATATGGCTTCTGCACACGGTGCAGCGGACCGAGTAACGTCTCTGACCATCTTGTCGAGGTCCCTCTGGAGGTTGCTCTTCTCCATGTGGATCTTCTCGTAGGCCTGGATCACATCCTCCAGCTGCTCCTCTCGCTCCTTTCTCTTCTGGAGCTGAAGCAGCGAGGTACAGACGGACAAAAAGAACATCAACCACAACAAAGGCTTGACATACATTTACTTTCTGTTCCCTTCTTTGTCAGTTTTCAAACGTCCTCCCAAAAGAGAGCGAGCGAGAGGAAATAAAACTTCCATTTCCTCTTAGAAGCTGTTGTGTAACCAAGCAAATTCAGGACACGGAAATCCTGACACCTCAGCACGCACGCCTCCCCCATCTCGACAAACGGGCGAATGATGATTTCCACAACCATCTTCAGCACTGTTTTGAATAATGAATTTCTCGGTGTCTTGCTGATCCATCACGCTGTGGCTTAATGAGGGGGTGAATGTCGCGGGATGGCATAATCACATACTCTCTGAGAGCGGCGACGCGGCGCTCCGGGTTGAGTGAAATGGGGGAGCTTTTTAAAGCAGAGCGAGGAAGTGTTGAAGAATATGGTCACTTTAGACAACTGAGTGAGAGTGAGATAAACAAGAGAGGACAAAGAGGGGTGTCGCTGCTGTGTGCAGCGTGTCGATGGTAACATATGCTTTGTTGTCAACAGCATCGTGACTGAGAGTAAGGAGATTTTAATACCCAAAGATGTTCTCGTTATCACGTTTTTACATTTTCACCTCAGTCTGGATTGGGTGTGTGGGAGGGGTTTGTTGTTTCAAACAGACCTCTTGGGTTCAAAGCTGGTTTTGTTCTAGTTCTTTAGCTTAATTAGTTAGTTTGAAACAGTTGATTTGATTGCAGTGTGTGTGTGTGTGTTTTCATCACCGAGGTGATGAATTCAAGGTGCCAGTTTGAATGTTGTTGAGAGGAGAGTAAAGACGAGGAGGGTCGCTAAAACGGCTGATTTAAAGGATAGTTTTCCTTATTTTCATCATTTTGGCCACTGTCTGTATCAGTTGTGATAAAGTAATGTGAAAGTGAAGCGCTATGCTCTGAGAACACAGTGGCGTTAGCCAGGTTTCCATGCAAACGTAGTGCAAGTTTGAACCGGAATTTCCAGAGAATCTGCAAAACAAAATGCTAATTCATTTGCGTTTCCACCCACTGCTGCATGTGTCCACACACCACTTGTTGAGGGAAGACTGATGGAGTGAACTCTATTTGTTGTCACAAATGCAAAATGCGTGGGGTCTCGAGGGCGGTCCGAGACCCCTTGATTGGTAAATCATAAGACAATTATTTGTCACTTGCAATCATCACTTAAATGTCTTTCAAACGCCTTAATGCCCAGTTTCCATTCTTTAAACTGCAAAACATGTGGTCACAAATGCAAAGTGTCACAGCCTAGTTGTGTGTGTGGGTGGGGGGTGGGGGGGGTCCTGTACCAACATGCTCAGCGTGGCACGTTTCCTCCCTCTGAACTCCCGGAGTCAGAACCATGTGACCTCGTGTGTCCCACGCTAATCTCTTCTGCTGCTCCCTTCAACCATTCCCTTCCTCTTTCTTGCTCTCCAGCTCTTTCTAGTTTTTCTTTTTCTTTACCGCTACCAGTTTTACCACTGCCTTCCTGTGTCGGTCGTTTCTCATTTCTATTTCCCCATGCTCTCGTTCACACAGTCATGGAAAATAGAGTTGCAAGCGAGGCGAACGAGCAGTCCAAGTACATTAAGGGCGCTGGCATTCTTCTCTCTACACTCAAGTACAGAGTGGAAAGGCAGTAAAACGGATTCCTTTGGAGTACCGTCTGTGAGTAATGTGTGCACACCTTGTTTTATATTTTAAATTAAGTCTATAATGCAGGATGTACAACCAATCAATTTCATTGATACTTAACTTTACTCTCACCTCGTGGGTCAGGACGTTGACTCTCTGCTGCAGGCTGCCATTTTCTGAGTGCAGCAGCGCCGTCTCCTTGCTCTCAAAGGAGCAGTAGGAGTTGGTGTCCTCCCCAAACTCATTGATCATGGGGAACTGCAGAAACAGAAAAGAAGTGAATGACATTCAAGAAACATAGAATTAGACGTGTTATGATCAGACTAAGAGTGTAGAGAACAAGGATGCAGTGCTTATTTCTGCTTTTTTGTTTTGTTTTTCATCCTGTTTTCTGCAGTTTTTTTATGATTTCACGCTGAGATGATGAAAGATTAATCTTGTATCAACTGCTTCTGTTTGGCCCAGATATCACTCAGAGGCTCAGCGTCTTTTAACTCGTGTCATGTTCTTTTTTCCATCATGAACTGGATTTTATTTTCCCCTTCTCCTAAAGTAATCTGTGAAGTTACATAGCAAGTATTACATCTGGGACGGCGTGTGACTCGGCTGCTGTTTGTCCGGCCATCAGTTACTTTGTTGTTCCTTCTGTTCATATTTCTGAAAAGATGAATACTTTTTCAAAATGAGAGTTGGTTCTCCAATTTTCTTTTTCTTTTTTTTTCACGATATGTCAGAAATTGTGTGTGTGTGTGTGTGTGTGTGTGTGTGTGTGTGTGTGTGTGTGTGTGTGTGTGTGTGTGTGTGTGTGTGTGTGTGTGTGTGTGTGTGTGTGTGTGTGTGTGTGTGATGGAGTCAGAATAAACTACAGTGTGTGTGTGTGATGGAGTCAGAATAAACTACAGTGTGTGTGTGTGATGGAGTCAGAATAAACTACAGTGTGTGTGTGTGTGATGGAGTCAGAATAAACTACAGCGTGTGTGTGTGTGTGTGTGATGGAGTCAGAATGAACTACAGTGTGTGTGTTCATGGTGATGAAGGAACGACAGTGAGGCTCACTGATGTGTTTTTAATGGAGCTCTGTGGCTCAGAGGAAGAAGAGATATCAGGCTTTGATGCACTCACAATACATATTAGATACAAAGAATATTATCATTATGACTATTATTGTTAATGTCAGTGTTATTGTTTTTGTTATCAATGTTGATAAATATCATTTAAATCTTATTGCTGCACCACTCATGATTCATGGGGGAAGACATATTAAGTGTTATATGAAATGAGGTACAGCTATGATGCTGCAGCATTACAGATATATATTCATATTATGCAGAAATAATTTTCATGCAGATACGATCGATTATGTAATCATAACTGTGCATTTATGGGTTGTTTTACTTGTGAAGTGAGCGATGTGTCTAGTTATGGTGCTAAACTGTTGTCTGGTGCAGACCCCTGTGATAGAAAACACACACGACAAGTTATATAACTGCATGTGGTTCGACCGAAATGAACACATTTACATTTAGAGTGCCTGCCTTAAGAAGGGAGGGTTTCTCATTTTCCGTACGAAGTCGTTGCAGCTGATGCAATGTCTATTTGAGGAGCAAACAACCCTTTTCTATTTGGCAGAACACCTCTCTCTGCTCAGTTAACAGTAAATGTTCGCAACAAGGGCAAACCCCCCCAGGAGTTCCAAGACTCCTCGTACCGGCGAGCATCGGGAGCGCTAACAACCTCACTGCAACCCATGTTCAAAGTAGCAGGAAAGCACTCCCATCTGCATCATTACAGCAGCTGTACTCGGGCATCTTGTGTGTGGAGAAAAGCCTGCAACAATACTTGCCTTTCCTTTAAAAAAAAACAAAAAGGCTTGAAATCATGAGTTTTGCAGATGAGCGAAAGGTTGTGGGGATTTAGCCTGTTCAGGAGCCAATATGATGATTATATTGATTGATTTTCCAATTTAAAAAAAAATTCACTTGCTATATTTACAGAGTCACAGGTGTGACCGCTCCGACTACAAACAGCCAACATCTGCACCTGCTCGCCCCCAAACACCAACACCTGTCTCTTTGGGAATGGACCCTGAACAAACTGCCGCCTGCGAGTAAGTCAACAGCGATGTGGCAGCCTGCAGCCCTCAGTAACAGCTGCTCACTAACAGGACGCAGGATTTCTGCACTGACACGTACATCAGGAGAGGGAAGAAAAAGTCAAGCTGCATTTCCATCAATTTCTGAACTTCCCCTCCGCCAACCCGTTACATCCATGTCTGTCCTAAAATGTCATCACTTCACCATTTTATCCCGTTAAACATTTCTGTGACATTGTCATAATTAGCTTATGAATTCTTGAATTATGGCCAAGAACATGATTTGTGAAGTCACGGTGTTGCTCAATTATCACGTAGCCGAAAAAAAACCATAATGCCTCCGACCACAGCTGCCGCCGAACAAACATCAATCATAGATATATTAAAAGCATCAGCACGAATCCTCTGCTGTTTGAATTCAACTCAAACATCACAGATGATTTAGTTTCCCCTTCCGACCTTATCCCTCGTAGACCAAGGTGCAGCAACAGCTTGCATCTTTTGGGGAATTCCTCAGCATCTCAAGTACAGCAGCCTCTCTGACAACTTTTTGTCATTTGAAGCTTTTCGTTCTCTTTCCTCTCAGACAAGACACGAGTGCTTCTCATACTCATCCTCTGTCTCTCTCTCTCTCCCTCAGTCTCTCTCTGTCTCTCTCAGTCTCTCTCAGTCTCTCTGTCTGTCTGTCTGTCTCCCTCTCTATGTCTCTCTCGCTCTCTCTTGCTCTGTCTCTCTCTCTCTGTCTCTCCCTGTCTGTCTGTGTCTCTCTCCGTCTCTCTGTCTGTCTGTCTCTCTGTCTCTCTCTCCATCTGTCTGTCTGTCTCTCTCTCTCGCCATCTCTCTGTCTGTCTGTCTCCCTCTCCCTCTCTCTGTCTCTCTCTCGCTCCGTCTCTCTCTCTGTCTCTCCCTGTCTGTCTGTCTGTCTGTCTGTCTCTCTCTGTCAGTCTGTCTGTCTGTCTCTCTGTCTCGCTCTCCCTCTCTCTGTCTCTCTCTCTCTGTCTCTCCCTGTCTCTCTGTCTCTCTCTCCATCTGTCTGTCTCTCTGTCTCTCTCTCCATCTGTCTGTCTCTCCCCCTCTCTCTCTCTTGTCTTGAACAGCACAACTTGTTAAAAGTTCTCATGAACCTGAAGTAAAACTGGGCAGCACTAGCAGAAGGCAGAGTGGGTACATTACGTCATATCATTCCTAGAAAAAGGGAAACACCACACACTCATTAATATGAAGAACATCCAGGATTTTCTTTCGGTAATCCTCCTTTGTTCTTAATTTCAGCAATGTATCTCTGCATTATTATCTCCTTTTACTCCCTCGTTCCTCTTCATCTCTCTGTGTCTTACGCTGCATCTTTCCGCTCATTTAACTCCTTCTTTCCACTTATTTTTTCCCCTTTTCCTCACTTTCTGTCCTCCCACGCTATTCCTCGACACTATACCTTCCCCCCCACTGTATATGTGTCCGTTGGCCCAGCAACTGCTAAGAGGTGGATTTCTGCCTCACCTGCTTTCTCATCCAACCGGAGAAAAAGTGGTCTGGTTTCCGCCACCAAGCAATCAGGCCTGGCTTTGCTGAAATGTTACTCTGTTATCTAAAATGACATCCAGAGTATATTATCTATTCGTATCGTATCTTTTGTGTGATTTTCTTTATGTAGATATTTAATGAGGATTGTTGGAGGGAGCCTGAGATTTGCTTCTCTGTAATTGCTGTGCACATGACAATGAATAACTTGAAGAGCCCGTTCAGCAGCGCCGCTTCCTACGACCCGGGACGGGTTTGTTGACCAATCCGCCGGCTCTACCGACACGGTTTGCATACAGACATCCAATTACAATGTGGATGAAATCAGTTGAATCCAAAACCTTCAGACCTTTGCTCAACATCTATATTTCCATGTACAGATTGCGTGTTATTACCAGGTGTAAGTGGGGTCCATTGTTACTTTAAAGGTCTGTGTTTGCTCCTGTGAGCGACTAATTCAGTGTCAACGTGAGCTTATGTGTGCAGAACCCTTTTTGTAGCCGCTCCGTTGGCTCCCAGTGCTCCTCACGGTTGTTGCTCTATATTATATTTTACTTAAACATGAGTTCTTTCTCCTGTTCCCCGCTGGTCCCGGATCAAAGCCCACCAAAGCGTTCTCTCCTTTTATCTTTGTGTACAATCTCCCTGCCTCCATCACGCTTTAAGGGTGGACGGCTCGCTCCAATTTTTAAAAGACTAATAAATCAAAAAAACAAGCTGGCCTCATCCTTGTCTGCACTGGGACAACAATATTAATGGTTAAAATAAATGCTAATATTTGACTTTGTGAGCATTGAAGTGACAGCTCTTCACCTTGATCTCGTAGATCTTGAGCTTCCTCTTGATGCTGGTGTTCTCGCGCTCCAGCAGGGCCAGCCTCGTCTTGATCTCCTGGTAGGCGCTGATGAGGGCGAAGTGGGAGGCCGAGTAGACGTCGTCGGGGGGCGAGGAGTGCCACGCCACGCCGCCGCAGCTGTCCTCCTTCAGGCCCCCGGTATCGCCGCCGCCTCCTCCCAGGAGCCCCAGCTCCCCTCCGCCGAACAGAGACTGCATCGCTCAGGGCCTCAACCTGGAGACAGACAGTCATTTGCTCGTGAATTATTAAATCACCAGATTGCTTCAATTCAGATCAATTCAATTTAATGTACCTGCCAAGAAATAAAAACACCATTTCATAATCCCGGCAGGGGTCAACTGTCTGTGTCACTGCAGCAGCGCTGACAACATCAAGCAGGCGGCTACTCGCAAAGAAACAGAACAAAGCAGTCGGTCGGATTTCTGGCACACGCAGTGTAAAATATTCAAAAGCAGAGTGAGTGCAGAGAGACGGGAGGCAGACACTGTTCTTCCATGAGAAATTAAAACATGACTCAGTAAATAATTGTACATTCATCAAGGCCCTGAGTCACATTATCACATTGAGTTTGTTTGTGTGCACAGGTTTGATTTGGAACATTGACATTGAAACAGAGATTCATTCATCGCCCTGTTTCATCAGGTCGTTGTGTGGACGCGAATAGATGGAGATTTGTCCAAAAAAGCGAAGTGAAGACACGATGACGATGTGAAAATGTTTTGTAATGCTTCGGCTTCATGACTCCAAATCAGGAATGTTCAGAATGACAGAGAAAAGGAGGAGAATAAGAGAAAGAGCTGGAGTCCTTGGAAAGTTCTGAGATCAGTCACGATGCTGAGCTGGCACACACACACACACACACACACACACACACACACACACGCCCACACTGCCAGTGGTGTATAAAGTACCCAAAAGCCATACTTGAGTAAAAGTAAAGATACCTTACTGGAAAATGACTCCAGTAAAAGTAAAAAGTCACCTATTAGAATACTAGAGTAAAAGTCTTAAAGTATCTGATATTTATTGTACTTAAGTATTAAAAGTAATTTTCTGATATTAAATGTACTTAAGTATTGAAAGTAAAAGTACAAGCAAATGCTGTTAATAAAAAAGCAAAGGGTCAGAATTATGAGAATTATGAAGTTTATTCTTTTAAGTGCTGTGGCACCATGACCAAGGACATGGAGCTGTGTTGAACATAATTGGGTTGGCTGTGATCCATTCAGGAGCAACAATGTTCAACATAATATATTGTACATAAGTATACTTTTGCATCTACTATGAACATCATAATTCTCCGAAAAGCAATATGACACTATGAAGGAGTTGTAACAGTGTGTTTATAAGTATGCTCATTAGACTAGAGGATGTAGAGGCAAATGCATAATATTGTGTTCAGCAAAAAATATCCACTTGATGCATCAGGTCAGTGTTGTGAGAAAGGACACCTGCCTTGTAAACTCCTATGGGCTGATTTGAACACAACAGACAAAGGTTTTGCTCAAGCTGAATCTGCAATTGGGCGACTGCTACCATCATAACTCCATCTGATCATCCACAACATGACTCAAATATCAAAACATGATCAATACTAAAGCAGCAACACAGTCATTACTGGAAACTGAAACATGTCCTGTTCATCTTCAAAAGAAGTTGGTTTTCAGAATTGCGAGAATTCAGTCTCGCTCTTCTTGGGCTGAAGACGAGTCCTGCGATGCTAAATAGCCTTTCACAGGCCGCTGAGGCAGGTAGAGGTGTGTTCAGCGTCACAGACAGCTTGCGCACTGCTGCGAAGGATTTCCCTAATGCTAACACTAATGCTAACGCTAATGCTAACCCTAATGCTGCGCTCTCGCGGCTCCTGTCAATCCTATGGTGTGGTGGCTAGCTAATGTTAAGTCAGCTAACGTTAGCCAACTAGTGCTGCAATGATTATAGCTAAGATGAATCAACTAAATCTCACAACTGTCAACACTTCCTCAGCTCACTAACTCGCTAGCGATCCACTGGTGTTGGTCTTCGTCACCACCGTCGTTTGTTGCGGGAGTAGCAGGTGCTTCCATTTCTGCTTCCGTCATGAAATCAGTCATCGTAGAGTGAAATTATACTCATGTAGTCGCCCGCTAGCTATAGCATGTAGCATCCTGGGCAATGATTTAACTTGCTGCTAGGACCACCGATTCACCAAACCTGCTTGCTTGCAGTCTGTGTTCCACCACAGTCCCCGACACTGGTCTCATGATTCATTTTGTTTCTAAAGATAGATTTGATTTTGTAGCGAGTAACGAAGGTTTCAGGGGGAATGTATCGGAGTAAAAGTATCGGTTTTCTTTGCAAAATGTAGTGAAGTAAAAGTAAAAGTCAACAGAAATATAAGTTGTAAAGTAAAGTACAGATATCCAAAAAAACAACTTAAGTACAGTAACGAAGTAGTTCTACTTCGTTACTATACACCACTGCACGTTGCCACCTATAGCAAATGTCAAGTTATCACATTGTCGTCAATAAACAGACTGCACAAACATCTATCGCTGTGGTTCCCAAATATTTTTCAAACCACAGCACCCCTCCACGCAGTTTCTTTTTTTAATGTCACTTAGCATTCAGAGAACACTTCTTTGTCTCTTGAGGACTGAGACGTATCCGCGTTGCTTTGAGTCAATTTACAGCCGCAGGTCACTATCTCCTACTGTTGTGGGTCGAGAACACTCTGAGTGAGTGAGTGGCCACGAAAGACCAACGAACCACAACAAGTTAAACGGAACAAAAGAAGTGAAAGTGCAGGCGGACAGCTGAACAAAGACCTGAAGCTCTGTCTGAGCCGAGGACTCCGGTGATAATTATCTGAGATTATAATGTATTACAACTATGGGAATTATAAAACACTACGATCCTTGAGAAAACAAAAGTCATCGAGTGACATAGCAATTATCAAGTGTTATGATACTTAATCTTATGAGTCATTATAAACCGCTTTATAATGTGTTATTGTTTTTAAAGCATTATCAATATGTATGATTGCTTAAAACTATAATTTTACGATGCTATAAGCAGCATTATAAGTATGGTTGTAATGCATTATAGACATGGGCGTCATAGAAAGTGTTACAGAAGCTTTTTCTATTGTAAAAATATTAGTTATAGGAGTTTTTTAAGTAAATGCCGGCTCGGCAGCCTCCTTCGCCCCGACTTCAGATGCTGCTCCACCCATTTTAGGAACCACTGGTCAAATTTATAACGTTCAATTTAAAGATTAAATCGTCGCCCCCTGCTGGTCAGCAGAGAGAATGTAAGTATTGAGACACTTCCACATCAGCTTCACTCAGCAGAACCAGAGGTTGCCGCCTGATCTATGTCAACTTAAAAAGGGGGCATTTGCACAAAAGTCGTAGTAGACGATGTAGCTGTGGAACACGGAGAGCGCTTTTCATTTACGGGTGCTGATGGAGTTACACAACAGTGATTTGATGCATACTGGAATGGATGCCTTTCTGACTCCCAGCCTTGTGAGTCAGCGATTGCCTACTGAGCTATTTTCATCTGCTCCCTTCCTCCACGGTTGCTATTTTCCTTGTGTTTTAAGAGAGAGGGGGATAAAGCCTCAGCCAATCTACGGCTCTTTTCCTTGCTGGTCTAACAGGATGATCCAAAAGCACTCCCACGGGCGCACAAACACACGTCTGTGCACATGCTGCCCAAAAATAAAAATGCACAGAGGAACAGTCGCACAAAGACAAAATGGAAGCAAAAAAAATTGTGTGCCGGTCTCTGTGCCGGTCACCTGCAGCTGCATGGAGACAGGTGTTTACACTGGGATGATATCATGGTATCATAAAAAAACACAAACGGTGCAGCTGACTTTCCTCACCAGAAGAAAAAAACCAGTAATGGAACATGTATATTAAAAGGCTGAGCTTTCACCTTGCTGTTATATAGTGACCACATTTCCATTAAAAAGTCCTACGGACGCGGCGTTCGCCATCTGCCTACGTTCAGGCTCGAGGACATAATCATCCATAGACGACAAATCTGATGAAATCACCAAGTGGATGTTGTTATTCAATTGCGTGTGGAGCACCTTTTCACAGGCAGCTTGATAATAACAGACTCATTTCCATAAAACAGCGTTTGCCAAACTTGTTTTTACAAAGGACAAACCATCCAAACCTCACAATTAGAAATGCTCCGATACTGATGTTGAATATTGGCCTGATGCTGATTAAAGTAGCAGCAGAAGATATCTCCTACTACATCGACCAGCTCACACTGCTTAAAAAAGGTGCACTGGTCCCTGATAGATGGCTAAATGTGGCCTCTGACTGGATGAAATAAAGGACCGGGACACGGGAACATCCATTTTGTCTGAGCTCCTCTCAGTGGCAGCACAGAAATGAGGCATTTATCTCTCACACTCACACACACACACACACACACACACACACCTCCGACTACGCTCTTCCTTTCTCGATCCCTCTCTTGCTCTCTGCTCCTCTACCCAAAATATCCCTCATCCGGCTCCTCCTCCGCACCCATCACAAACCATCCACTCCATCTCCTGCACCTCTGGGCTCATTTGCTGAGGCTCTCGGGGGGGGGGGGGGCCACCGAGACTGTAGAAGTGAACGCGTATACATACACAGCGAGATATTTCACAGCCAGCTCCCTGCTTCATTACAGCGATTACCTAAAGAAGTCGTACATTACACGAGGCCCACATGCCATACGTTGTCCCACTATGCTACCCCTAGTGGACCTGGGAAGGCTGCAGCCGTGAACCGAGCGCGTGACTCTGAGGAGCGATTGTGTTCGTTACCTACATGTGGCGGCAAATTGAACACAAAATATATATTAAATAAATGTATTTTCATCCTTACTTGTTTACCTGACAGTCTGTTCAGTTCTCCAAACATTTAGCAATAGATTATTAACAACTGGAAATAGTATTATTCTTTGAACTGAACTTCAAAAGAGAAATTGTAACACTGATGGTCCCTCGATTAAACGAGACGTACAGCAGCTGGAGTATCCAGCGGGGTATTCTACCAAGAGTTAAACAGAACAAGACTCATCCATTTAAGAACATTCATAACCCAATCAAACCCCAGAGCTGGTGCTCTCTGTAAATAATGCAAGTTATAGTTTTAGAATCCTTTGAGGACTGAAGCAACATGATTCTTCCGTCTGTCTGTGTGGGCCAGTTAGTAATGGAGGCCAGCTGTGGACCATAATGGAGCAAATCTCTTCTTACAGATGTTAATATTGATGCATTCTGTCCTGGCTCCTGCTTTATGGAACAACCCTTTAATGGGTTACAAGCTACATCATCAAAAGTTATTTACTTAGCTTGTGTATATTCAAGGTTCTGTGAATAGAGAGATGCAGGGATGACATATTTTTGTTGTCCAGTTTCCATTGGATTTTGGATTATTGAAGAAAATAAACTCTGTGGCAGATGAAAGTTTTAATACATACACGTTTTGTTCATCAAGATAATCTTCACGAATGATGTTTGAAGCGAGAATACAATCAGCAGCAGTAAGAAGCTAACGTTAGGCTATGAAGGAACTCCACCACGGTCACATGACTTCACGTCTCCTCCACGAGGCTAAAGGAGGACGAGTGTTCGAGTCGTCTCATTTACACTCTTGTTAAAGACACATAAAAGCTTCTAAACTCACCAGAGGGGTGTTTACTGACCTATTTTATATCAGAGAACTCAACTTTAAAATCTCTCAACCTTGTGACACAGACCTTATTTTAGACATATAACCAAACACACATTCAAAATACACATTGAAGCCAAGATGTAGGAAGTGCAAAAATGCGGATTTATTTTTGGGTTTTAGGACTCGTTCCTGCAGCACTCTATCGTTCACACCACGAGCGACAGAGCAAAAGGCT
This sequence comes from Melanostigma gelatinosum, assembly GCF_949748355.1. Taxonomy (NCBI): domain Eukaryota; kingdom Metazoa; phylum Chordata; class Actinopteri; order Perciformes; family Zoarcidae; genus Melanostigma; species Melanostigma gelatinosum. The sequence continues at coordinate 13,818,807 of NC_136654.1, read as the reverse complement.
ACAAGTCATTGTCGATGGAAGTCAGTGCCTTAGAAATGAGCGACAATATATATCCGCCACGCTTGGCCGTTATGTAGCTTTGTGGCTTCTTGTGTGAACATAGCATATTTATTTCTGTGTCTCTTTTGCATCCCAGAGCATAAATATATGAGTGCAGCAGAAATCCTGCCAGCTGGGTCGGGGCTGGCTTTTGCTGTGATAACAGAACCAGGACCAAAGAGGAAACCGGGGAGAGAGTCTGCACAGTGTGTGATTTGAATGTTGGATCTTGTATAAGGGAAATGCAACCACTCTCTGGCTCAAAATGTTTGTCTCTCTTTCACTATCGAACCTCTAGCTACCTTTCTTTCTCCCTCTTCGTCCCACCCTTCCTCTGTCCCCTCCTTTCATTTCCTCCCTCCTCTCTGTCTGGCACTGTGAAACAGTCCAGCTCTTCTCAAAGCCACCCTGTGATCCCCACGGGCTGAACATTCGGCACCTCTGACTCAGACAGTATGTCTGTAAATGCACCCCCCCCCCCCCCCCATACTTCCATAATGCCGAGCTTTGCTCCGCTGCACTGGTTTACTCTGTAAAAGCCTCGTTCTCACGGAGCTGGAGGGTCCAACACACACACTGAGAACCTATTAACATGCCGGCAGGTAGCGTTTGATTGTGTGCGAGTGTGTGTGTGTGTGTGTGTGTGTGTGAGAGAGAGAGAGAGAGAGAGAGAGACAGGTAGGGAGGTATTGATGCACTAATCCAATGTACTGGATCTGTATCGACCACGTGCACTGACCTTATTAAAGGATCAGTTATGAGCCAGACATCTCTGATCCGCATCAAATACTGTTTCTTAGTCACACTCATTAAGAAACACCAACGACTAATTACAAATCGGTGTAAAAAACTTCTGGTCAAAAATAACTAAATCCTGCACATACTCACGTAGATATCTACGAAGCCTCAACCTCTGAATGCTGAGAAATGAAGCCAAAATGGAGTGCCAACAACTGCAGTTGCTCAAATGTCCACTTGATTTGTCGAGAGTGAGTCAGTCCCCATAGACCTCTATGTTAAAATGCCCAACTTAACAGCCGAAATAAACATGTTTACAGCCTGGTAGAAAAGGGTTTTGTGGTCTCCGTGGCTAACATCTCCATTTATAACTGTACAGAGGGTCAATCTTTATATAACTCACCCATTTAAATTATTTTAAGGTTAAAAGATAGGCGTAATTGAGGGCGTGGCCTCTTTGAGTGACATGTGGGTGTCATTTTAGGTCGCTTGCCTCCTCTGCTGCGTTCCTTGGCCCGCCTCGGTTCTACCGATGATTCACCTCTTTGCCCATTTTTAGAGGGAGGCTTTGTCGTCACTGCCAAGATGCCACTTTGAGCTGATCGGTGACGTCACGGAGACGATGTTAATATTTTATCCAGTCTATATAGTAGCTACCTACACATTTAGGCTTCAAATCTGTAGACAGCAAACCAATGGGTGATGTCACGGCGACGACAGTCACAGTCCATGGTTTAGCATGGCCATCGTTTAGCTCCTCATATCTAATCCAATCACGGGACAAGACTACCACCTAAGACACCGTGCACTCTTAAAACACATACTGTACTATACACACAGCTCAGCAGCCATGTGCCACTGCTGTCCATAACCACACACACACACACACACATTATACAAAGCCTGTCAGTACAGGAGAAAAAAACACCTCTAACAAATGCCTCGCTGCGCGCCATGATTCATCACTAGGGGAATCAGCCGTGTAGGCAGACAGACGTGTGTGTGTGTGTGTGTGTGACAGTAAGGCACCTGCCGTTCAGGAGATTGATGGCAGGGGCAGAATGGAGACAATGAGCTGTGTTGCTGTATTTTTTTTGTCGCCCCTTCTCCGTTTTCTGTCTCCTTCCTCTCTTCCTCCCTCACGTTTCTTTCCACCAGAGCTGTATCGAACCGTCAATCCCTTCCCTGCAAAGTTCATCACAGCCCTGCTGAGGGAGAGAAAAAAAACCTCTATCTTGACTTCGAATGAGAACTTTCTCCACAAAAGACATTGTTCTCCTCATTATTACTACAACCAATCCAATACTTGGATTCCCTCCCTCTGACATCTGAGTCAAAGTCGAGCTAAGCTGCAGCCCAGAGGCAAAGAGCAGCGAGAGAAGGATGGAGAGGACCAGATAAGAAGCCCACCCTCCTCCTACCATCCTCACTTAGCCTCCATAATTAAGCGCGGCCACATAAGCGGTCCTGAACACACGCGGAGTACATGCAATACACACATACATGCTGAATGCTGACAGGGTGAGTGAGTTGGATGACTCACGAGCACTACTGTGTTTCCCCAGAGAAACTAAGCCTGTATTTGGTCTCAGCTGATCAAAAGTGCATCACGAAAGAGAGTGAGGTGCTTTCTCACAATGCACCAGCAGGACGGCGTGAAAGATGGCTGCTCGGGACACAAGAGACGCACATTGTTGTGAGACGGGAACGTGAGAGAGCTCAGCTCAACGTATCCTCAAACAACGGTTTGTGTCGATAACGTTACTCCTCATTGTTTGTGCGTTTACCACTGAAAGTCCAGCAACACGTGTGAATTTCTGCTCGTTACATTTGTACAGTCTTTTTGATCTATGAATTACAGCGCTGTATTTGTGTAGGTGTTGCTAATGCTGGATGAGACCAGCCAGTTAGCTGTACAGCTGGAGACCTGGTGGACAAAGTGGACCATTTAGCAGCTAAAGAGCCGTATCAGGAGTTAGTAGTGACAATAGACTGTATAGAAAGTGGACGTGGTCACGGTGATGTTTTGTGGACTACGATTTTGAAACATTTTTGCCGTCGCCATCTTGTTTTTTTGCAAGTGAAAAGAGAGGTTGAGCTAAAAAAAACCTAAAACACCTTTTTCTATCTTTATAACTTTTGAATTGTTTGTTCAACAGAACGAGGTCTTTAATGACGTCTTTTTGGGCTCTGGACATTTCAAAGACTATTTTTCATTGATTCATGTGAAAAATAACCAACACGTCAATAATGAAAAGACTGCCGCCATGATGTAGAGCTGAAGCTTTGTGATGCAGTAGCCTTCTGAGCAAAGGGGAGGCTCTGATCCTCTGTGGGATGTGATCAGTCTTATGGCTTATTTATCAGTGGTTGCTAATCTGATTATTATCTCAGGGCAGTGTGGTTCTAGGTTTGTGATTTGGTTTAGTGATGCAGCGGTCGTTGTCGGCCGAGTTTTCATAAGCTGCTGCGATGGAGGACGAAGATCTAATGCAAAGCGTTACGGCGTGCCATGACTTCACAACCTTAACGTGGAAAGTGGTATCAATCAGATCCCATCACACACACACACTCACACACACACACACACACACACTTCGGTGGCCCCCCCGCCTCACAGTAAATTCACACATTAATGCCAGCCGGAGACCTTGACAGCAGGAGCAGCTCGAATCATTCCAGCGCCAGTGGCCCCGACTCGTACTCGGCTCTCACTCTTGTCTTGTTCCCCCGGCATCTAAAGGCCTGCGTGCCTCACAGAACATCACATCCTCCTCCAAAGTGTCTGTTCGGCTGTCATGCACTGACTACAGGACTGATAGTGTTATGGGAAAATATGTCATCGTCTTATGCTTTAGGATTAAAGAATGCAAATCTTTAACTGTACAGGCACCAAACACCTTTTCAGTAGATGATTCTATCAGTTTTGCATCCAGGTGTCTTGTTATTTGTTATCTTGTTATCTGTTTGTTCCTGTGCATTGTTTCTGTCTTTCAAGACGGGGACACACACAGGGGTCATGATTGCGGTATTTCCCTTGATGGGCATCAGCTGAAGGGCATGACCCTCTGCAGGCATATATGATGGGTGATGGTTCACAGGCTTATTCCGTCTCTGCATACTGTGACTTAACTCTTTGACCAGGTCACAGTGACATCAAAGGACGCATCTGACTGGGTGTATCCATGGTTTATTGTGGGGCAAACTGATAACAAAGGGATTTGTAAACAGGCCGTAAAAGCGCCTTCAGGTTATCGTAAAGACAGGACACTGTGCTTCAAAGAAAAACATCTGCCTTGACTGGTTTCCTTCTTCTGTTTATTCTTGTTTGCGAACCAAGATAACAGCATTCTAGCTGGGTATAAATGTCCATGCATTTGAATGTGTACCTCTTGCACCTCTTGCAGATGACGTGATGTGTCTGTGAGACTGTGTTCTCTTTGCTTGCAAGCAAATAAATTGACTATTACAACTTTGATCGTTCATCCAGACTCTGTTTCATTTGACATTGATTTGATAACACTTTAACTCTTCTCCCGACTATTCATAGAAATATTCCACAACAATTGTCAGACATGATAGTCAGAATGACTAAAATAATGGGACCAAAGATGCATGAAATGACAATTAATAAATATAGAGCGTATAGCAACACAGTTGTTACACTATCAAAATATTTTTAAAAAACACATTATGTATTCATTTATTCTAAGATTTCAATTTCATCCCTATTCAAAGCATTTGAATTGCTCTCCAGAGGACATTTCCTGAAGACACCAGATGCATGCAAAGGGCACACAAGAAAAGCATACGTAACAGACATACGCACACAGAAGCCTCATTAAATGCAAAGCATAACGTGGTTTTATGAGGACAAGGGCTCCTCCAAAGAGAGCAGGAACCCATCACAATACAAAAAATCTATCTTTATCTCAATCTTTATATAACAAATTCAAATCCAATCTCATCCAATAAGACTTATAATATATACTGTGCATGAAGCTGCAATAAACTGAGGGTCTGGCCTCTATTATTATAAGAATAAAGATCTATGAGAACCTGCTTAAGAGAGAAGTGTTTAATTGGCTCCCAGTGCTGATATGACAATCTGTGTGTGCTGATTAATTAATGCTGCTGCTGCTTCTTGTTGGACGAGTCCAGAGATGAGATGATGTGTGAGGGGGGGGGGGGGGGGGGGGGGCGAGAGCACTGGCTTTGATCAGAAGGAATATATGATCAACGTGAGCATTGCATTGTGGGAGCAAAGCGTGTGTCTCACGATGTGTGACATCATCTGTACACAAAGGCTGCACCTCGGTTCATCCAGGTGTCGTTAAAATAAACAACACGTGTGACCTCTGAATGAGTGTGTGTGTGTGCGTGCGCTCTTCTTTGTGGAGGCTTTAGCACAGCACTTTAATGCAGTCAGTGTCCTTTGCAAAGGACACAACCGTCCTCTTCCCCCCCCTGTCCTCACACACACACACACACACACACATTTTACTCAAGTACTGTACATACTTGTACTTGACTTGAATATATTCATTTCCTGCTACTTTATACTTTATGTATAAAATGTTGCTACATTTTTTTGTTTATTTAGTTACTTTGTGGATTCAGATTTACAACATCAATTGTGATATGATGGATACAGTTAAATGAAACTCACAAGCTATCTGGCAGTATATAAAGTTTAACAAATGTTTCAGTTGCAGCATTAAAGTGATATATATACATGCATCAATAACCATAATGCAATCATATAATATATATTATTTTGAAATGGATACTATATATTTTGATGCTACAGTGCAACAGTATATGTACTTAAAATAAGCAGAAACATCTCCAGCAGTAAAATGCTGAATGCAGCAGTAATATTCATCCAAACACATCTTAAATGAGTACTTTTACTTTTGATGCTTGACATACATTTTGCGGATATACTTAAGAAAGGTTTTGAATACAGGACTTTTACTTGTAGTGGAGTACTTTTACATCAGTAAAGAGTCTGAATACTTCTTCTACCAGCAGTCACCAACACTATCTGACTGCTGAGAAGATTCATATGCAGCTGCCAGCAGAGAGAGAGAGAGAATAATGACAGCAGAGTGAGAGAGGCGTGTAACACTTGTTGAGGATAAAGCAAACAACTACCGTACAGTAGATTACAGCACAGCTGACATGCCGAACAAAGATGGAAGAGCGAGAGAGAAGGGGAGGATGAGGGGAGGAAAGAGAAGGAGGGATGAATGAGAGGTTTCACAGGCTTTCTGTTAATGGCAACATGTAGAAGGGATGCGTTCCACAGCCAATTATTACAACACAGACGCAAGCCACAACAACAGACTTGTCAGGGCATTGAACCCATATGTTCCAGTTCACCTGTCTCCGCACACTTCACATATAGACCTCACCATTAATGGGAGGAACACCATTCATCCACCACGCAGAGGAAAAGGCTCCCAGCTTGTTCTTTGTCAGAACATAGTAAGCTTCTGCACACATGTAACACCTCTCTATCTTTGAATCGTCTGGCGTGCAATAAAAGATGCACGGGAACGTGTTGAAAAGAGGTCTTTGAACGTAACATCAACCACACAATAAAAGAAGGTGATACGTGAACGGATCGGGGGAGTGCTCCATGAGACAAAATGATGAGGAGAGTATGGAGATGTATCCTGGTGATTTATCGATATCATTGTATTGATTTGCACAGGGAATGATTGTCTGCCTCCTTTGTGTGCAGTTCATCTGGTTATTGGCTTTCAGCACCACGGACAGCAGCCCACACAAGCAGCAACATTACAAAGGCTTTTTTGCAGGAGACACAAAGTGCTTGTACACATTCTTGGACCCTGAATAGATGTGATATTGTTTTAATGAGACAGAAAAGTCTATCAAGTCTGGACTCGCCAAGTTTGTCAAAAAAACTTTTTTCACATTTTCATGACATTAACGTGGATGTTTCGTTAATCTTGAATGTTCCACCTGGCCAGCCGTACCTGTCGATACATTTCTTGGCGTGGCTGCCACGATTGGTCAGTGGAATAGTGTGGGAAAAACGCCAGAAAACAATGTTGGAATTGTACATTTCTGTAACCACGGGACACGTTGAATGTCGACCTTTCTGAACCAAAAATAAGTTCATATCAGCCTCGTATAACTCTTGCAGAAATGCACAATATAAAGTGGTTAATGTTGAGAAACGATTGGTTAGGTTTAGTCACAAAACTACTTGGTTAAGGTTGGACACCGTAGCCTAACAAGGTAGCGTAACAAGGTAGCGTAACAAGGTAGCGTAACAAGGTAGCGTAACAAGGTAGCGTAACAAGGTAGCGTAACAAGGTAGCGTAACAAGGTAGCGTAACAAGGTAGCGTAACAAAGTAGCGTAACAAGTTAGCGTGCCAAGGTAGCGTGACAAGGTAGCGTGACAAGGTAGCGTGACAAAGTAGCGTAACAAGTTAGCGTAACAAGGTAGCGTAACAAAGTAGCGTAACAAGTTAGCGTGCCAAGGTAGCGTGCCAAGGTAGCGTGACAAGGTAGCATGACAAGGTAAGGCAAGGCAAGTTTATTTGTATAGCACATTTTAACAACAAGGTAATTCAAAGTGCTTCACATAAAACCATTAAAAGCATCAAAACATAAGGCAAAAGAAAAGGAGATTTAAAAACAATTAAAGAAACAGTGTAAGAAATAAAATTCAGTAGTAAAAAGTAAAGGAGATTTAAAACATACATTGAAAGCGTGACAAGGTAGCGTGACAAGGTAGCGTGACAAGGTAGCGTGACAAGGTACTCAACTTTAAAATCTCTCAATCTTGTGACACAGACCTTATTTTAGACATATAACCAAACACACTTTCAAAATACACATTGAAGCCAAGATGTAGGAAGTGCAAAAATGCTGATTTATTTTTGGGTTTTAGGACTCGTTCCTGCAGCACTCTATTGTTCACACCACGAGCGACAGAGCAAAAGGCTACAAGTCATTGTCGATGGAAGTCAGTGCCTTAGAAATGAGCGACAATATATATCCGCCACGCTTGGCCGTTATGTAGCTTTGTGGCTTGTTGTGTGAACATAGCATATTTATTTCTGTGTCTCTTTTGCATCCCAGAGCATAAATATATGAGCGCAGCAGAAATCCTGCCAGCTGGGTCGGGGCTGGGTTTTGCTGTGATAACAGAACCAGGACCAAAGAGGAAACCGGGGAGAGAGTCTGCACAGTGTGTGATTTGAATGTTGGATCTTGTATAAGGGAAATGCAACCACTCTCTGGCTCAAAATGTTTGTCTCTCTTTCACTATCGAACCTCTAGCTACCTTTCTTTCTCCCTCTTCGTCCCACCCTTCCTCTGTCCCCTCCTTTCATTTCCTCCCTCCTCTCTGTCTGGCACTGTGAAACAGTCCAGCTCTTCTCAAAGCCACCCTGTGATCCCCACGGGCTGAACATTCGGCACCTCTGACTCAGACAGTATGTCTGTAAATGCACCCCCCCCCCCCCCCCCCCATACTTCCATAATGCCGAGCTTTGCTCCGCTGCACTGGTTTACTCTGTAAAAGCCTCGTTCTCACGGAGCTGGGCGGTCCAACACACACACTGAGAACCTATTAACATGCCGGCAGGTAGCGTTTGATTGTGTGCGAGTGTGTGTGCATGTGTGTGTGTGTGCGTATCGATGCGGACATGTGAGCACATGCATACCAGTGTGTGTGGGAAATGAGCCAGTGAAACGAGAGAGAGGGTGTGTGTCTGTGTTCTGTGTGTGTCAGTCAGTACAAGGACATGGCTGCAGCAGTGCAAGCAGGAACAGTACTGTGTGTGTGTGTGTGTGTGTGTGTGTGTGTGTGTGTGTGTGTGTGTGTGTGTGTGTGTGTGTGTGTGTGTGTGTGTGTGTGTGTGTGTGTGTGTGTGTGTGTGTGAAAGAGAGAGAGAGAGACAGGTAGGGAGGTATTGATGCACTAATCCAATGTACTGGATCTGTATCGACCACGTGCACTGACCTTATTAAAGGATCAGTAATGAGCCAGACATCTCTGATCCGCATCAAATACTGTTTCTTAGCCACACTCATTAAGAAACACCAACTAATTACAAATCAGTGTAAAAAACTTCTGGTCAAAAATAACTAAATCCTACACATACTCACGTAGATATCTACGAAGCCTCAACCTCTGAATGCTGAGAAATGAAGCCAAAATGGAGTGCCAACAACTGCAGTTGCTCAAATGTCCACTTGATTTGTCGAGAGTGAGTCATTCCCCATAGACCTCTATGTTAAAATGCCCAACTTAACAGCCGAAATAAACATGTTTACAGCCTGGTAGAAAAGGGTTTTGTGGTCTCCGTGGCTAACATCTCCATTTATAACTGTACAGAGGGTCAATCTTTATATAACTCACCCATTTAAATTATTTTAAGGTTAAAAGATAGGCGTAATTGAGGGCGTGGCCTCTTTGAGTGACAAGTTAGCGTGCCAAGGTAGCGTAACAAGTTAGCGTGCCAAGGTAGCGTGACAAGGTAGCGTGACAAGGTAGCGTGACAAGGTAGCGTGACAAGGTAGCGTGACAAGGTAGCGTGACAAGGTAGCGTAACAAGGTAGCGTAACAAGGTAGCGTAACAAGGTAGCGTAACAAGGTAGCGTAACAAGGTAGCGTGACAAGGTAGCGTGACAAGGTAGCGTGACAAGGTAGCGTGACAAGGTAGCGTGACAAGGTAGCGTGACAAGGTAGCGTGACAAGGTAGCCTGACAAGGTAAGGCAAGGCAAGGCAAGGCAAGTTCATTTGTATAACACATTTCAACAACAAGGTAATTCAAAGTGCTTCACATAAAACCATTAAAAGCATCAAAACATAAGGCAAAAGAAAAGGAGATTTAAAAACAATTAAAGAAACAGTGTAAGAAATAAAATTCAGTAGTAAAAAGTAAAGGAGATTTAAAACATACATTGAAAGCGTGACAAGGTAGCGTGACAAGGTAGTGTGACAAGGTAGCGTGACAAGGTAGCGTGACAAGGTAGCGTGACAAGGTAGCGTGACAAGGTAGCGTGACAAGGTAGCGTGACAAGGTAGCGTGACAAGGTAGCGTGACAAGGTAGCGTGACAAGGCACCGTGACAAGGCAGCGTAACAACGCAGCGTAACAAGGCAGCGTAACAAGGTAGCGTAACAAGGTAGCGTAACAAGGCAGCGTAACAAGGCAGCGTAACAAGGCAGCGTAACAAGGTAGCGTAACAAGGTAGCGTAACAAGGTAGCGTAACAAGGTAGCGTAACAAGGCAGCGTAACAAGGCAGCGTAACAAGGCAGCGTAACAAGGTAGCGTAACAAGGCAGCGTAACAAGGCAGCGTAACAAGGCAGCGTAACAAGGCAGCGTAACAAGGCAGCGTAACAAGGTAGCGTAACAAGGTAGCGTAACAAGGTAGCGTAACAAGGTAGCGTAACAAGGTAGCGTAACAAGGTAGCGTAACAACGTAGCGTAACAACGTAGCGTAACAACGTAGCGTAACAAGGTAGCGTAACAAGGTAGCGTAACAAGGTAGCGTAACAAGGCAGCGTAACAAGGCAGCGTAACAAGGCAGCGTAACAAGGTAGCGTAACAAGGCAGCGTAACAAGGCAGCGTAACAAGGCAGCGTAACAAGGCAGCGTAACAAGGCAGCGTAACAAGGTAGCGTAACAAGGTAGCGTAACAAGGTAGCGTAACAAGGTAGCGTAACAAGGTAGCGTAACAAGGTAGCGTAACAACGTAGCGTAACAACGTAGCGTAACAACGTAGCGTAACAAGGTAGCGTAACAAGGTAGCGTAACAAGGTAGCGTAACAAGGTAGCGTAACAAGGTAGCGTAACAAGGTAGCGTATTCAAAAACCTTTACATTCAACATATCCATGGTTTGCAGATACGTACAATTCCGTCATTTCTTCCTGGCGACAGGGCTAGCTGAAATGTGTATCATGTCACACACGTGTGCACAACTGTGTCCTCCTGTTATTAGAATATAATATACAAACTAAACAGGGACTCGGTAAACATCGCACAATAGCGCCCCAAGTGGCCGAAAATCCCACAGGTCACCTTTAAGCTTTGCTGAAGTCAAAGATAACCTTGATATGTATGTCCTCCTCACCTGCACTTGCAAACTAACAAGCAGTTTGTCTGCCAGCGACAAGCGTCCGACAAAAACACACCATCAAAGACCAGGAGGTTGTGAATACAAAGCAGCTGGTCCTCTTTAGTCACTGAAGTAAGTCCACCTCTCCTCTGCTCTGCAAACTAGCTCCAGCTCACAGAATACAAACTACTACTCGGTGCCTCCTCTCTCTCTGGTGCGAGCTGTGCCAGCTACATATTTGTTGGAAATCTATGTGCTGTGCCCAGGCCCTGCTGCAAACACAGTGATTATCTCACACATGAAATATTCTGTGTGGCCTTTGAGTCAATTTGACGGCAGTTTAATTGTAAGGTCTGATTCCAGGCAGGAAAGACATTGTTTTTCATGCATGGGTGGATTCTGAGATTTTGGTATTATTTTGCTTCCATAACATGTCTTGTTTCAGACTAGTGGAAAGAAAACATCCAAAATACACATTTAGGTGTTTATTTAACTGCAAATTTCTAAATTCACTAAAAGTACATTACATAATGCCTCATTTGCATATTAAAACATAACATTTCGGAAAACTTGTAATACAAAAAACAATTGTCTTAATATCAATAATCAACTGGGGAAGTTTAATGCTGTTATTTTATTTTTTACCATATTCACCTGCTGAGGATTTATGTTAAGGCATTGAAATAACAAAAATGTTCTCACAAAAACACTATCGGGGCATTTCAGACTGTGAGTAGATATCTTTAGGTGCACCAGAGGGAGTTTAGGCAGTCGAGTGACAAGCAAGTGGGTAACCTGGTTTTTCTGAGACACAAAAAGAATCGTGTGAATCCCCAGCGGGCATGAAGACAAAACGGACTTTCTACTTCTTTCTGGAACCAGAATATCTCCAGTGTTTCACACACACGAGGTCCTTTCTAGAGGCCATTTCCCTCTCTTTTTTCTAAAACTCTCTGTGGGTACGTTAGAGCCCTTCTGTCACACACACACTCACACACACACACACACACACACAGAGACGCACGGTGCCTTTTACTCCACATTATGCCTCCATGGTCGGGCACAGAGCCTCGCGTGGGCCGAGAGAGTGAGTGGTCACATTACACTGCAGTTACATCACATTCCTTCAGTCTCCTAAGCAACCAGGTGTCCCTCCAACAACAAAAGCAACTATATAACTGGGTTATGTCACCCCGAGCAGTTGTCGCACAATGTTCACACACAAAAAAAAACACGTCATCGCGATCCTGCTGTGCGAAAAGGCGGCGGTGGTGTTTGGTGCAGTTGGTGGGGTAAAAACAAGCCGGGATAGGCCAGTGGGAGGTGTGAGTTTGTTGCTTATGAGAGCAGCAAAGCAGAATTTGGGAAGAGGTGAGGCTTTCTTCCCAGAGAGAGAGAGAGAGAGAGAGAGAGAGAGAGAGAGAGAGAGAGAGAGAGAGAGAGAGAGAGACTCATCTGAAGCCAAAACTCTGATGGAGAGAGGAGTGCCTTGATGCAGGTGGGCCGCCCATGACTTTTCTCAGAAGCAAGAGAAAAGAAAGAATCAGTGGTCCCTGCCTTGGCCCACAGATATTACAACACAGTTATGTAAAAAAAAAAAAAGACAAACCGAGTGGAGGCAAAGCCGGGTGATGAAGAATGAGCATGTCACCATATTCTATGTGTTCAGGCAGAAATCAGAAATGAAAGCCTGGTCTGATTGCATACAAAGGCAATGCGTCAACCTTTTATAACCCGTTATTAAAGTTGCAGTATTTTCTATCTTTTAAAGGTATTTTCGGTCTTCTAGCCTCCCTCTCTCATTCCTTCCACCACCTCCTTGTCGAGGTCAGGCGTTGCGATATTTGTGCATATCCAAAAACCTGTTTATATTCAAGTCTTTCATTATATTTAAAAGTAGGAGTGTTTCTCCTTCCGACCAGAAATGCAGGCTTTCCTTTTTGGGCATGCATCTCTGCAAACTGTTGGTAGTTATTTTGTTTATAACTACTGTACAACGCACAGAAATCGGCATATCCCACATGTCTTAAATGGCAATAAGGCCTAATTTTAAAAATCCAGCATGCTGTTTACATGACCCATTTTAAATTCGCAATTTTGTCATAATCTGAATAATAGTGGAATATTAGTGTGCATGTAAAAGTAATTTAAGTTATCAATGATTCATAGTTTTACAGTAAAACTGCACACAATTGGGTATTAATTTCCTCTTTGCATATTTGCATATTTGTTATAATGTTAACCTCAGATTTTCTGACGACATTTATTTTTTTTGGCCACGTTGGACTTCTTCTTGCCACTGCGTTCTTAGCAATTTTAACTTTGCACTAAAATCATGTGAACTTAAGCAGCAGGATTCACACTGGATGGCGGGAGCGACAAAGAGAAGAGTATGCAGTGAAAGCAAAAACATGGAGTTAATGCAAGAAGAGCAGGGAGCATGTGAGCTGTGTGTTTGTGAGTGCACCCCCGCCTCCAGGGGTTTCAACCTTGTGGCCTCCTGCAGGTGATGGAAAAGGATTCCTTAAGAGGCTTCGTTTCCTGGAAATATCGAAAGCTTTGATTTGGCACAGAAACGTCCTTCAGGTGTAACCGGTCTGGCAGCGTTTTGCTCTGTGCCGTGAAGCAGATTAGTCCATCTGGATAGACTTTACCTCCGTGCTCCAACAGCTGGCTGTCTGTCACTGGCTAGACTTTGGCTGCTGTTTGCTTCTGTTATTTGGGGGATTAAAAAATGAGATGAGATTAACTCACTTTTATCAATCACACTTCAAAAGGAGACTCTTGTCTCTCTTTTCATGCCAGCGAGCCGGAGGACAAATTATGTTTAATTGGATTTCAGTACTTCCTGTATAGCAATTAAATAACACAGTCAACAGTTGTGACTCGTTAGCAACTTTTGGAATTGGTCATTACTTCCTTATTGTCGCCCAGAATGATGATTTAAAAATGATAATTTCACAGAAACCTGCAGCATCGACTTATGAAACAAAACATCTGATTAGTTGCAATCTTTTGACTTATTCAAGCCTCAATTCAAAAAAAATAACAATAGTCTTGTAAACAATAACAACAGGATCACAGCAGGTCTTTGTTCTTACTCCCCCCTTTACCCCCAGCGACCCTTGAAAGCCGTCTATGAATATTCCATCAGCCGGCAGGGCCTCTGCTCGCCCTCTTCATTGAGTGATTCGGTCTGCAAGAGGCTTACATAAAAGTCCATAGTTATGTATATGAATGCAATCATAGCATAAGTGTGTTGCTGAGATAAAAGTCCATATTTATGGCCATGAACCTAATCCTAGTGTAATTGTGTACATTCACAGAGAGAGCAGAGCAGGAAACATTGAAAATTAGTGTGAAAAAGTAGCAGAGACATTGGAGGGAAATGGAATAGGTTTTGCATAAATTAGCACTATGTGAATTATGTCAGCACTGTTCTAAGCAGGACACTTCCTCAGTGTGTGTGTGTGTGTGTGTGTGTGTGTGTGTGTGTGTGTGTGTGTGTGTGTGTGTGTGTGTGTGTGTGTGTGTGTGTGTGTGTGTCTGGTCTAATATATGCTGCCTTCCGGTGAAGAGCCTGCAGAGTGAGATAAATGACCTCATATTCTCATGTCCGAGCCCGGCTCTCTGGTGCTCTCCGTGGGAACAACAGCATCATGTAGCCGCAGAGTTATTAATGCAACTTCAGAGCACAATATTAACTGTAAAGTGTATTCTAAATGAACTTAAGCTTGTTTCGGGGTGAAAGTTATTACATTTATCCAGGAATAAAAGATGGGTTGTAGCATCACAACAAGCTTAACAAGCAGCCTGTCGGCAGGTTAGTCGTCACAAACTTTGTTCAAACACACAGAACTTAATTTCTAGTGTTGGGCTCTGACTATATGGCTTCAACATGTGCTGTGGAACAAAGAGTCAGGCCTTCCCTTTTGCAAGCAAAGGTTTCATCCTGATTGTGGTTTGATGAGCACCAAACCTCCTCTGAAGGAATTTCACATTAGGGTGTGAGTTTCCTCCCCCCCAAAAACTATGCGTTCCTGAAGTCACCTGAATGCACCGCTGCAATCTCATTGGCCGAGAGCCAAGACACCCAGGACCCCTGTGGTTCAGCCACTGTTCTACAAAACTACCTGCAGCCCCCACCTCAATGCTTTTTCCACCAATCCCTCCGGGGTAACAGGAGGCACGCAGCAACGTTGTTCCTCTTTTTAACCAAAATCCTAGGTTTCACAGTTATATTCGCTGGCCGAATTCACCAAACTGTCTATTTTATCTTTGTTCGCATCCACGAAGCGAACCCTTTGAATCCTGCAGAAGTGAAGAAGCAGACTTCTTCAGAACGAGAGACCGAGAACTTCCACTCTTCACTCTCCACCAAACGCCTCAGCTGCTCCGGCCATAAGGACACGAACCTCCCTTCTCCAGACGACAGCGATCCTCTCCCATCGAGAGCATACCTCCCGTGGCCCGCAGCCTGAGCCCACCGAAGCTCAGAAGACTCCCCTCAATCACCACGATTGCATCGTACCATAAGGCAAGATAGAGTCTGGGCAGAGTTAGAGAGAGTTCATTTGTGTTTATTTTGTCTTGTTTACGTGCTTAAAGTACTGTTCATTTTTATAACGTGGTGTATGCTTAATAATCGCCGACACTGACGATCACTGAGATCGTAGGGGTCGTGTGTAAGTAGCGTGTATTCCATGCTACTGTGATCTGTGTTGAAACAGCCGCCTAGTGAGGTCGAAGTTGCTTCTCATCAGTTCAGGAGGTCAGAACCGCCGGCTGAGACAAAGAGTCGCTGTTCTCTCCCCGGGCTGAGAGAGCAATCTTCCGTACTTTTCAATAGTCTGTTGATTTTAGATAGCGTGCTCATGAATGTATAGTTGTTAGTTTAGATATTAGTTGACTAGATCAGCGGTTCCCAAACTTTTTAGGCCACGCACCCCCTTCTACATCCCGACCGGGTTCACACACCCCCAACCCCCCCCCCCACACACACACACACACCTTTAAAAAAAAGCAACAGAGCCGCATAAAAATCGGACGAATGAGAGAACGGTTTGCTCGCGCGTGGCGTTTGTTTACAAGATAAAAAACACAAAAACTCTTCCTGCACCGTGCCTTCGAAAAGGTAACGGACGTAACGTTACGAAGGTAACGGACGATTGGCCAGATTGGTCACATCTGTAGGCTCGTCTACTTGCAGAGAGTAAAACTCACTCTTCTTCACGCGACCGACTAATGCAGCCAGGATGTCTTCGGACAAAGCATCGATGCGCGCGACAGTGTTGTTGGACGCGGGATCACGTCCAACTTTTTCGCTTCTCTCTCTCCAATCATACATTCCACCATCTCTTTAACATTTTTCCCTCTCCACCACCGCCTCTCCTCCCTATTACGCGGTCAGAATACTACCACAACACACCGCCTGTCTT
This sequence comes from Melanostigma gelatinosum, assembly GCF_949748355.1. NCBI lineage: Eukaryota > Metazoa > Chordata > Actinopteri > Perciformes > Zoarcidae > Melanostigma > Melanostigma gelatinosum. Next base: position 13,802,481 of record NC_136654.1, on the reverse strand, counting down.
CGGCAGAAATGCGCTCATCCACGCACGGGAACAACACCGAGTTGTAATATATACCTCCATAACACCCCGGCACTCTCGGCTCATACCTCCCCAGCAACGAGGCACATCACCCGGTCACAATACCTCCAGAATGTCCCCCGGGTGAAATCCGGGACTTGGTGTTATGGTTCCGAGTGGCGGCGCTCACTCGTTGGCGCTGGGACGCGAGGTCTCCAGCCGCCCCCGCCGTGAGGCACCCGATCGTCAGGTCTTCAGCCCTCGGAACAGGCCGCGGGTCAACAACTCGTGTGTGGCGGGGTAGAGGCGAGGCAGATCACAGAAACATAAAGACTAGAGTATGGCAAAGATATGTTGATGAGAAGCGTATTTGTACGTCAAACACAAACGTAATCAGGGAGAAAATACGTTCGTGGTAAAACGTAATTGAGAATGCATTTTAGTTTTGGGGGAACGTCATTTTTAGGAGACAGGACTGCACCGCCATTACATTTTTCCTCTCGCGCACCCCCTAGAGGCAGCTCGCACACCCCCAGGGGTGCGCGCACCCCACTTTGGGAATCCCTGGACTAGATCATTAGTATTAGAACTTAATAAACTGTTATATTTTAAAGAGCAGCTGTCTGTGATTACTTTGTGCATGCGTATTGTGATAATAACTGTATATGTGGTCTGTGCTCGAACTTCAACCTTCACTTTCGCTCTGAATGTGTAATAGTACTCAGACTACTGACATTGTGAGTGAACACTCATTATGAGACTTAGTTTTATCGTTTGGTTATTGGTCCCTGTTCGCAGGGTGGTGCCCCGTTATTATTAATAATCATTCATAATTGTTACTGACATCAATAATTCTATTGATGTCAAGAATTTAGTTTCTTCGATGCTGATAACCCAAACACGCTCCTTTACGTTCCCAACACAAGTGTAGGAGCCCAACAGCCATTACGAGTCCTGCAGGAATCCTAAAACCCGAAAATGAGTCAGCATGTTTGCACTTCCTGGTCCCTCATCTCGAAATCAATGTGTTTTTGGTTAGATGTCTGAATCAGTAAACACCCTTCTGTTGAGTTAAGAAGCTTTTACGTGTCTTTCAAAAGATTGTAAATGAGACGACTAAGCGTCCTCACTAGAACACTAGTCCTCCTTTAGCCTAGTGGAGGAGACGTGAAGTCACGTGACCGTGGTGGAGTTCCTTTATCGACTAACGTTAGCTTTATACTTCTGCTGATTGTATTCTAAAATCATCAAAAAGTGGTGTTCATTTGTGAAGATTATCTTGATAAACAAGCACTCTAATTTTCATAAATGTTTGTTTGCCACAGAGATTCATTTCTGCAATAATCCCGTTGGCTTTTTGTCGAGGGAACCAGTGTCAAGTTTCACTTTCTGTACAGTTTCCCGTCGGAAAGGTCTGTGTGACAGCAAGATACAGTGGTGAATATATTCTAAATATAGAGCACACTTAAACAGATATGGATTTTTTTTTCATAAATTTTGGAGCAGCAAACTGCCGGTAACACTGTGACTATGGATGGATAACATCCGGACTATCCCTTTACCACCATCGGTCAAGGAAACACAATGCAGCTGATGAGCAGTAAACTCAGCGGAGACAGGAAACACACGTTTTTCGTGGTATTTCAAATTCAATCTTACTTTGAAGGCCAGTTTGAAAAACACAAGCCTTAAGTCGAGCAGCTCTTCATTCATAGAGCTGAAAAGCCAGAGCTTTTACCAAATACCAAAATAAATTAAAAATCCAGCCTCTTTGCTTTGACAGAATCCTTTTCACCCTTTTTCTGAAAGAAAGCGACACATCTGATAGATTGGTATTATGGTCTGTCCTTTGTTCGGTTGATTGGCTTCAATCTTTTTGGGAACGTTTCAGTGCATTATTATGTCAGAGCTGCCTCTAAAAGGACCTTTTTAATGAAAGAAGATGAATACAGTGATGTTTAGTAAAACATGTTGTTACATCATGTTGCTCTCAACAAGTTGGCAGCTTTTATTATGTCAAAGAGGATGTTCAGATTCAGGGAGGGAATCAACAGAGAGTGCTCGTCCAGACTAGAAGCGTCGCAATACACCGGTATTGACATTTACTGGTATATTTAAAGCTACGATGACATTGTATTGATGGCAGATCAGTTCATCTGGTTCCCTTTTCACTATCCATTGGCGTAATTCCTCTTTTTGTACGGTTATGGTGACAGAATCTCCGAGTCAACTGTTGGTGGTTGAATTGCATTGTGGGTAATGTAAAGCTGCAGAGAGTCGGATTCATAGGCTATATACATTTATGTATAAAACAGTCAGAAAGGTCTAATAAATGCTTACATATGACTTTATTTTTTGTAAGTAAGATAAATAACAAAAAACTGAGCCTTGCACCATACAGTATGTGACTGTAATGAATGTCAGCGTCCATGTGTTTGGGATATAAATACTGCGAATGATAAAAATGAAAAACAGATTTATATTTACACACTTGACAGAATTGAATGTGTAATTTGCAGAAAGAAATGCAAAGTGTGCCACTTTCTAAACCCAATAATCGGCTGCTTTTCTTGACTTTGCGATGCTCAGGCAACACTTTGCAAATGCTTCCTTTTTTCAAATGCTTTTCAAATTATCTCTCGTCTCTACTGTGTGATTTTGTTCTTTTAAATTAGATCCACATGGTTTCATGTACGGATTTGATTTTCCAGATTCAGCAGCAGTATCCACAACATCGAACAAGTCACTCTAACGGCGGCCGTTTCAGCTGTGATTTATTTGCTTCTTTATTTGCTCATTCATTCAATAGAGAGAGAAAAACGTCTTCTATTCAATCGAAGGTGCCAATGTTCTCAGTCTGATTGCACCAATACACAACACGCACCCCCCGCCCTGAACATGAAGGTATGCACACACAAACGCACCCTCTTTGGATGCTTTGCAGGAGTTGTTTCAGAACATCGCTCCTCAAGGTCAGCTGGAACAAAGCAGCTCCAAAGAACACTCTAATTAAACGAAAGCAACACTTGACGGCTGTGTCTCCGATTATCAAGCATCCATGATAACGAAGCCGAACACAACCTGCTGGAACATTCACGCGGCCTGTAAAGTGTCCCGATACCGTCAAACACAAATATGAGGTATAATGTATTGGACAGAGTCCTCGGTATAATCTAATACCTTTTCAAACTAAATCACACCGAAAGGCCATTTCCTCCTGAGAATAAGTTCACTGGCATAACCTCACTTCACAGCGAATCATGTTTCAGTAAAAAAAATGCATCAGCAACACTCATCAGCAGATAACAAAGCACATTATACAACAGCTCCAAGCATGGAGGAGCTCGCTGGGATCCAATTTAAAAGCGCGGGATAAAGAATAAAAAACAAGATTAACGAGGGTGAAAATGCAGAATAGCAAGCCCAGACCCATGAGACACTGTGGAGCAGTTGTGTGATTGGTGATTAGCAGGTAGGCTACAGCCATGATTCACTCCCTTAAATTAGCTTCTTTGGACACGACCCCACAGGAACTGACGAGAAGGGAGGGGCTGAATGCTTAAAATTAAGCGGTGGGAATCAAGTGAAGTGAGGAGCGTTAAGATCAGGCTCTGAGTTCTTATTGTAGCCTGACCCCTCTTTAAGGCCACTGCAGTGACTGTGACTGACAGATGTTGGCTTGGGGCTGATTATCATCAGGCCTGTATGAGTGTGTGATTCAGAGATCTCCAACAACATGAGTAAGTAGTCAGCGGTCCTCTTTCATGGCCAGAAGTTATCAGCCCTCCATGTTTCTCTAAGAGACCAGCGAGGAAAAACCGGGCTGCATTTCAGCACCACGTCGCTGTCCGCTCGTAATCCACTCCAGGCTTTCTTTGAGGACAGAAACAGTCCTCCTTCAGGCCTCACTGCAGGCCACAAACCCTGTGTGTTTGTGATAAAAGCAGGACTTCAGATTTGTCACAGTATAATCTGATATAGTTCCAAGACAGAAATACTTTTTTTTATTATTATGGCTGTTAGCCACGTTAATGGATTGCTGTGAAATTCTGCACAGAAATACCAAAAAACACCAAACTTTCACCGGGGATACTGCTATTGTGTCCCGCATTAAACCAGAAGTCCAAGTTGACTTATTTGCAGCACAACTTCCGTACTTTAGTTATTTTAACCCAAATGTTATCTTATTTGTCCAAAAACGTAGGTACTTGAGTATTGTTGCTGCCGTAGTTATTTGAACCCAAACATTGACTTATTTGTCACTTATTTGAACTCAAACCACGATATTTTCCCAAAGCTAACCACGTAGTTTCCTGTGAAGACGGAGGTTTATTATGAAAAGACTGTATGGATGTAACGAGCGTTGTCATTCTCAACACGAGTTGCTGGACATTCGTAGGAGAACGCACAACAAATGAGCAATATCTTTTGTTAAACTAGAACACGAACCGTTGTATGAAGAGAGAATCCCTTAACTGTCCCTGTAGCGCCACCGTGAGATTGACATGTTTGGTTTTAAGGGAAATGCCTTGACAACTTTTGGATAAACTGCCATGAAATTTGGCAGAGATTTCACATGCCCCCTCATACTATTTTTGGTATTATCACATTGATATTCTAATTTTCGAGGGTGACACACAGCATACATTAAGCAGTGATGCCTGTATAGAGTCTTCTATAAATAATTATTTAAAACATTATCATGCAGATGTCAGTCATTAAATCCACATGCAAGTGTCTTATTATAGGAGCAACTAGCATTGCATCTCTTGCTGCTCTTGCATTCGTATAAAGCCTGTTGTGAAGACAGTGTTTGTATTTCCAGGACAGACGGGTCCAACAGCGCATGAGCAGTTTTACCTTCATTTTTTGTTTTGTTTAAAATAAATATAGATAGTTTCATAATAAAAAACAACCACTGGCCTTAACGTTCCTCAACATTCTCACAGGGTCTGAAATGATAATCCGAGGGAGTTCAGCTGTGATGTCTTTATAAAGGCTGAGAGCTGTTAACTCTACCGTACAAAATAATCTCAGACATCATCATTCAGATATTCAGGACATCTACATTTGCATGTGAGCTTTTTTAGCATGAGGAGAAAAGATGAGCGGTGTATGAGTCTATATTTAGTGTGTTAACAGTGGTTGTATTTCCAAGACAAAATGTTCCACCAGCCCTGCGAGCACCTCCTTTCCTTTTCCTCTGTTAACCTATTGTTTCACAGGAGAAATTAGATAGAATGAATAGGCTGAAGAATAAATAGGCTATATATATATATATATATATATATCTATATATATATATATATATATATATATATATATATATATATATATATAATTGCAGTGTGGACATAACCTGATTCGTTTTTGGCTACGATACATTTTATTAAGCGTGTCTCTCCAGTTTCTTCCTTTTCTCACATGGATAACATGCATTGATAAAAAACAAGGCCAGAGAACAACCAGCCGGCAGATGTGGGCTACTTCTCGCTGACCGCCTTCCACCAGCTCTGAGCTGAAGTTGAAGGCTGCCCGCGGCCGTGGCATCATCGCTCTGTGTGCGCGTGCGTGTGATGCTGATGTTGCCAAAGCGCCAAAGCGGCTCCTTTAAGGAGATGTACGCATCAGTTGTGGCCGCTGCAAAAATATTGCGCGTGCGATAAATAAACACAGCAAGATGATTTTTTATAATTTCATCTTTTACATCCCTCGTGTCAAAACGAGGCTGCCGGGTGGCGATGGCTAAACCCTGGCTGCGACATCAGTCTGCTCTGTTGTCTGCAGCACGCATTGTGTCCGTCACATGAAAGACACTGCACCGGAGATTGTGTATAAAGAGGGATAACTCACGCGCTCCCGTTGATCGATCCGTAAATGCCATCGCTCGGGAGTGTAGGAGGCTGGGGAAGAGCAACACCCCCCTCCCCCCCTCCGAAAAGAAAAAGCGCTCTGTTTCCCGGCGTGTCCGGTGCTCGGTAAAAAAAAGAGGAAGCAGCCTGCTGATCCGGTACCTGCGCTCCTGTGGCGGGGACAAGCGCGCCTTCCGTAGCTGCTACCGTGCAGGACTGAGCATCACACCGTGGAGCCCTCACTCGTGTGGGATGATGATGTCGCGGGAATACCAGCGTCAGTCTCTCCTTTTTAACGAGAACATCTATGTCTCCTGCTTGACTCACTGTGAAGAGGCAGAGCCAATGGCAACGGAAAAAAACTCCTGTATGTGGTATTCTGAAATTAGATGTGCCCCCCCCCCCCCCGGAAATTCAGATTATAGGAGCCAAGCCCCAGAGAGTCCTCACACGGCTCACAGGAGAGGGAACAAGGATGCATGGCACAGGCGAAACGCACAGTCCAACAGCTTACATTTAAAGCCGCATGGCTCCACCAGTGGCCGTATCCTCCACACATGAACACTTCACACCTTCTGTTTTACAGACTGTGAGGGAAAAAGTGTCTGAAATTGGCAAACCGCATGAAGTGCGAGGGAGACACCGTTTAAAATGGTCTGTACTGGACTCCTCTGTCTCCTTCGTCCTTGACCCTAATGTGGGTTAATGCCCCACTTCTGTGGTGCACGAAGCCACGTGCCACTGATGAGATACTGTTCACTGATATCCTTCATTGGACATTTAATTAACTCTATTTGATTTGGTTTTGATGCTCACGCTTTCACCTTTACTTTGTAACTTTGTGAGGGATATGACTGATCTTTTTTTCAAACATTGAAAATGATGTGTAACATGCTGTCAGGCCCGGCGCTAGGGGCGGGCCTTGGGGTGCAAGGCCCGCCCTGGGACTCGGTTGGGCCCGCCCTGGACGGACGAGCCTGTCAGTCACTTATCACACGTAAAAAACAAAATCACAATTACAAAAATAACTATCTTTTCCCGAATAAATGCATACTATAATTATTATTCTACTACACTTAATATGAAGTTTGCTAAAAAATAATTTAACCACTTTTGGTTTGGCATAAAAACGGAAATGACAAGTGCAGCGCGGGCCGCAGCTGCGAAGTGCCGTGCGAACAGAATAGGCTGCTCAACAGTACTAGGAGTTGTGATCCGAGTCCGAGATAGAGAGATACAGAAATAAAAGATGGATATACGACGTTTCTTCCATAAACCGCGGAGTGTCTCAGAGGACGGGGACAGAGCGCGTGTAAGCGAAGCCGGGTGCTCACACGCACAGACGTCTGAGGAGATTGACAGCTCCAGAGAAGCTAACGTTAGCCACTCCGTCGAAGCTAGCAGGCAGCAGAGGTCCTCACAGCAGGCATCTGAACCAGCAGGAGATCTGGGCATTGATCAACCCAATCAAGTGGTGATAAAGAATTACCCATCAAGCCTATTTTCAGGTAAAAAGAGATCATTCCACAGCGCCTGGTACACTAATAGACTGGCTGGAGTATTCAGTTAATGCAGATGCTGCATATTGTTACCCCTGCCGAAAGTTCCGGGCGCCTGGACTCCATGGACTCTGCCTTTACTCTGACTGGATTTTCCGATTGGAAGCATGCAGTGGAGATGGGGAAAGGGCTGAACAAACATGCAGCATCCAAAGAACACATGCTTTGTGCAACTATGTGGAAAGACAAGGCACTGAGGATTGCTACAGGAAGAGATGTATCAACGTTGGTTAACGCTGAACAGTTGCAGCGCAATAGATACTACCTGTCATCAATAGTAGATGTAATTGAGTTTCTCGCCGTCAGCCACTTGCCTTTCAGAGGCGATAATGACTCGTATGCGAGTATGTCTGATGATGGCTGTGGTTTGTTCTTGTCTATGTTTGAGTATACTCTACGGAAAGATCCTGTTTTGGCCACGATTGCCCAGTCCATTCCACACAATGCCAGATACACCAGCCATGAGATCCAGAATGAATTGCTGGACATTATGTCCACCATGGTCACTGAGCACATCATGACAGAGGTCGGGGAGTCATTTTACACGATAAAAGTGGATGGTACTCGAGACCCAACAGGAAGAGAAAACAGCTCAATAGTTGTGCGCTTTATTGATGAGTTGTATGAGCCAACCCAACGTCTTCTGACAATTGCCACAGCTGACCAAGGGGATGCGGCTCCACTGACTGACACGATCATGGAGGAATTGTCTAAGATCTAAGATCACAGACAGTCGATGCTCCACAAACGAAAGGCCAACCTGATTATGCTAGCTTTCGAGAAGGACTTAACAAAGAAGTTCAGGAGTGAATGAGGGACACTGCAGATTTCACTCGGTGGCCAATCGTCGTCTCCCGCTCTACCAATGGTGAGTTATCTGGTTTTATCCAGCCTCCTGGCCCTATGGACTAGGCTAAATGATTGGTTGTAGGCCTATGTGTTTGTTCTTTCTTGGAAAAACAAACAAATATGTAATGCAAAGCAATGTTTTCTTAATTTCTGTTGTAGGCTAACTGTTGGTAGGCCCTTTTCGTTGTTGCTGTGCTCCGCTCCGTTTCAGACAAACTCCGGACAGTGTGTTGTTGTAGAGTGTGTTGTTTTTGTTGTTGTTAATGTTGTTGCTGGATGTGCCTATTTTTTAAATGTCTTGTTGTGGCTCAATCTGCTATCTGCTGATCTTTCAATACACAAGTTGACCTACTATGCTACCATAGGCTGTAAAAGCCTATGGTAGCCCCCCCCCCCCCCCCCCCCCCGCAAATCAGTGCCTGGAGCGGGCCTGCATGCTGTGTGTCCCAGCTGGATGATGTCTTTGTTTTTTTATAGTATTTGTCTCTCATGAATTATAACCATAATTTGTATGCGTTAACATGACCTTATAGTTTTTTTGCAAGGATCATAGTGTATTGTAATTGTAGTTGTAATACATTATAATCTTTTGATAATGTATTGCAATCACTATTATAATTCTGAGTTACTTTAAGTGGTCATAGTTTGCTTAAAGTGAAGCAAAAATTTATTTGACAACGTTTTGTGTTCATGCATAGATTTAATTATATTTCTTCACTTTCTTCAGATCATCTTTCCCGACGTTTACTAAGTGCCTTAACATCAACTTAAAACAGTTCAATCATGTTTTGTGAAACGTCGTTAGGTTTTGTGAAATGTGTCTTCTGAAATGTTATTGGGTTGTATTAAATGTTTGTGAAATTGTCTGCCAACCAACAACACAACACATTTGTTGAAATGTAGTTCTCTGCTCTGCGACCTTTGAAAGATTGTTAAATCCTGCCTTTACTTTACTTTTCTTTATTTCATCGTTCTCAGTCAGCAGTTCCTTTCAAAATGATTACAATGACCCTCTGAAAGCTGAATTCATATGCTTGATTGGAGGAACGTCTTCTCTAATTCACATTGATGCAGCCCTGCCATTATCAGTTGTTTCATGAATAGGAACTAAACACGCTGTGAATGTTGTAATGATTACGCCGACCAGACAAATTAAGGATTGGATGTGATTCAACCTTTAATCAGAGGAAATCTTTTGTTATGAAGGAATCGTGGTATTTCAAAGTTTCTAACTGAAGTGACACCGGTTCTGCCTCGTGGACCATCAACGGCTCCATCCAGCCTGCAGCCAGAGGAAATTTCCACTGGAGCTGTTGTTGTCCAGTCGCAGACTCTTCAACCGGCACGGCACCGACCGAATGCCCAAACATTCTCGCCTGATATGCCCGGCTGTTTGTTGACAGAAGGGAAGAGCAGCTGACTGCTGGCAGGAATGCAGGCTGATGGAGAGCGGAAAAGTACCGGGTGCAGCCTAACAACTACCCCACCCCCACCCACCCACCCCCGACCAGTTGAGCACTCCCCTCTAGATGTGTCTCCAGGGCCAGTTTGGAACAAGGGCAGCCGGCAGCTTCAGGCTCCAACTGAATCAAATCAGACATATAGGCTGGAAAGAGTTCAGATCTGTCGTAGGGTTCATAAAAAAAAGTATGTGCTGCCACTCTTAGCGGCAATTAAAGCCATAATGATGAGGAAAAAACCTACCCAGTGGTTTCAGCAAAATGTGCTTTAAGTATCAAAAGCAAAATTGCTCATTATGGAACCCTGAAAACGGACCCTTGGGACTTTTATCTGAATGTATCAATCAGCCCTTTTCCCTCCCGGTACTTGAAACTCTAACAGTGCTCTCTTTTCCCCACATTTAAAATCTGTATTCCTCAATGGATACAATTTAATGGATGTAACTGATATTGATATTGAAGAAATGATTTAGGCTCCGTCACCTTAACTGATATTGTTACTGTAAGATTGTCATTGTTGGTGCTGGTGCATTTGTGTGCACGTGAAGTAGTGTTTTGATGTTGTTTGTCGAGGTGGAACAAGCTTTTAGTTGAATCTATAATGATGCGTCATATTTTAAGGGCTCATCATATGTTTTAAGTTTTTAATCTACAAAGTAACTTGTATCTATATGTCCAATAATTGAATAAGGATGAATACGGATATTATAAAACATAATTGTTTGAAATACAGCCATTACAACGATGGCCCACTGAGCAAATATGAAATGAACTGGCCCAAAAAAGCCACGTTTCTTTTTTACATTACTGCCCTCGATTTCCCTGTTTGTCGAACTCAAATAAATCTCCTCAGGTAATGTATCTACTGCTGACTAAGGCCTTTCCCTTCCCCTGCAGCAGCTCTCTATCGTTGACGGACATATTTTGGCCTTCCGTGCTCTCTAGGGACACATCTGCCTGAAGGACGACGATATTTTGCTGTGACTAGCAGATTTAAAAGTGTTACATGACAAGTGACATGTTCCGCTGCGAACTCTGAGGTGTTGAAATCCGGACATTACTGCAAACAAAACATAAAGAATACAAAACACCTGGAGGCAGAAGATGCTGATATATGAAAACACCCTGAAAGAGTTGTAGCTGATATAGTAGAACAACTACTAGAAAGCCAAACAGCTGACACTTAAAGAGAATATGACTCATACCTGTTTGGATATTATCTAGCAGGGATCAGCGTTATTATCTGCTGTGAGCGAAGCTGAAATGATCCGTGTTATTCCATAATATTACTTTCAGGTTGTTATTGCCTCCCACGTGCGAGTACAAGGGGTGTATGTTTTGATGGAGAGGCGGGACAGACTGGCTTTATAGAGGACAATCCAGACTGTCGCTTATGTAATGGGAGATTTGATCAGGATACTGTGTTCACTGACAAGGCATTCCTCTCCAAAACCATGGGTGGCAAGCCTCCAGCCAACCGCTTCACGGAGGGTGAACTTCTGCCCAGCGGAAGAGGAGGACGTAAACAAGGAGCAGAGGGCATCCGACTGCGTGGTCGTCACGTTGACGATGGAGGTGGAAGGAATTCCCCTGAACTTCAAGCTGCAGCACCTCCTTAGCTTCTGTTTGTGAAAAGTGACTCCTGATCACCACTTTATTGAATTGGCCTCTTGTGTGTGCTTTCATAAGTTCAATAATATAATAATAACAATAATAAAACAGGTAAAGCAGTCTGTTTGACCCACATAACACCTGGTCGTAACCATGTTGGATCGTGTATGGTTCAAAGTAGACTCTGTAATCACATGCTTTTATATAAGTTTCCATTGGTCCAATTCAATAAATCATAAAGCTGCAGACATTTTAGACAATTCAGTGCTTCCGACTTTGCTTCTTGGGGACAAGAAAGTAAGTGAATCTTTTTATATGCATATAAAGTGACAGAGTTAAATCACTCAGAACCCTAAACCAAAATATTCACTGCTGTCATTATAGGTTATAATTGAACAGGTTTTAATGCAAACATTTAATGTTTAAATATATTATCGACATCACACATACATAGTCATCCAGTCCGTGTATGTCCATTCAGTATTCATTTCTTTGCACTATTTGTATTGTTTAAAACTTACAAACCACTTACTTTGTATGTTATATTTCATTGGTGCGTCTTTATATTTATTTATATAATCTTGATACAAACAATTTTTTTTTTACTACTTGCGTTCATAACAGTTATATTCTTTACCTTTATTTATCCAGCTTCTTTGTCGTTGTTCCTAGCTGTTATTTATATTTCTGTGTAAGTAATTGAATGCATATGAGTATGTTATTACACAATGAGAATTTATGCCGCATTGTCCCCTTTTTCTCTTTCTTTATATATTTTGTAATGCTTTTATTTCTGTCTATCTTTCCTTATTTTCTGCGTTAGTTTGAATGGATGTATTTTTGCTGTCTCTTATTGACAATTTGTGAATTGTAGTGAAATAAAGAAATACTTCCCTGTCCTCCACAGAGCTCTGATGAACTCAACACCTCTGGGATGAACCGGACCGCCGACTGTGAGCCACGTTCCGCTCAGTCACGTGGTTGTTTGTTCGACGACTGATTATTTAATCACCTATTTATGTCATCGAAGAAGAAGCTGCCTCTGTGACCGTCGACACTTCACTAGCCCCGCCCCCCAGAGACTTCCCATTGGCCAGCCCGGAACGTAAATAAAAAAATCCCGGCCTCCCTATTGGCTGAAGCTGTTCCTCGGTAGCCTCTCTCGTCCGGTTGTCAGTTTCGGGGATTCCTAGCTTAGCATCGGACCTTTGTGGACACAGGACCCCTCCACAGTTGCAGAAATGAAGTTCGTTAGGTTCATCATGAAAAACGCCGCTTTGGCCAGCGTGCCCAAACACATCGAGCATTTCTCCAAATTCTCCCCTTCACCGCTCTCCATGAAGCAGTTCCTCGATTTCGGTGAGTATTGACTCGCGATCGGAGCGATGTGCAGACGCGATTCTCCAACGGTGCATGTTGGTGGAGTCACCGTCTGCTCTGCAGAGGGTCTGAAGCAGCATAGTGCTCACGGTGCAGTGTTGCATCATACCTCTGCACTGTTTGGGCCTGTGACAAAACAGTTGCTCCTTCTAAAGATCAGCATACTGATCATTTGTACAATAAAGTCTCTCAGCAGATTGTAAATGAACTATCGTGCAAATTGTGCAGAGGAATCCAGCATTTGATGAGCAAAATGCTTATATCCAGTATTTAATAATGATCATTTGTATTATTATGGTTATTTTCATGGTCACATTCACTGTTGATTCATTTCCAATTTTTCTTCATTAGGGTATAAAATGTCAGACAATTGTGAGAAATACTTTTGTAGAGTTTCCAACCGACTTTTGGTTAGAAAGTATTTCTAAAAACCCAAATATGTTAAATCATTTAAGTTGAAGGAAAAATAGAAAATCTTCTGAGACATTTTCTTGTTAAATGATGAATCGATACATTTTCTCCCAATCAGCTGATCAACATGTGGCCTCAGCTCTGCTTATTGTTCCTCTCTCTGTGCTGACTCAGGTTCCATCAACGCCTGTGAGAAGACGTCCTTTGTCTTCCTGAGACAGGAGCTGCCAGTGAGACTCTCCAACATTATGAAGGAAATCAACCTGCTGCCCAACAGACTGCTCACCACCCCGTCTGTGCAGATGGTGCAGAGCTGGTACGTGAACCGGAGCGGTGGGTTTCTGTGTTGTTGTGATGTGAAGTTACACGACGTCTCCACTGTGGCACATTGTGCCAAAACAAAAGAGCAGACTGAGTCTCTCTCAGCAACTCATTAAAACGTGTTTGAAACCAGATTCCCCCTGACGAGTGAGACGTTTACAGACACCGCTGTTGACTCTCTTTATGGTCATAGGAGGGTTGGCCAAGTTGAACTGTTTCCAACTCGCCCTGTGAAGGGGAAAGGCTCTCAGCTGTGAACTTTACCCTAGTTTCTCCTCTTCTGTCACGTGACCTTATTTTCAGGAGCTGCTTTGCTTTGCTTTGTGACGAATGAACTACAGAAAATATTTGAAAAACACATGTTTTAAACCAGGAACTTTCACAAGTAAACCTCCTGCAGGACTCAGTCAACTGTTTGTCTTGCATTTTACAACAAATGTGTTTTTTTGTTTTTTTTATATCAGGTACATCCAGAGTTTAATGGAGATCCTTGAATTCCTAGACAAGAATCCTGATAACTTCAAAGTCCTGGGAGAGTGAGTTCCTCATTTTGTTTGACAATCTCACATTTGTTTATTAACGGCTCAACCTTTATATTTAAAGCTTCTGTGAGAAACTTTTAACTGGTTATGAAACAGTCAGTTTAATACTGATCCCTCGATGTGACTTACAAAAGTAAGGCATGGGAGGACCAGGACTGAGAGGGGCAGACTGTCAGACCCTGCTGCAGTAAAATGAGGTGTTCTAAAGGGACTCTGGTGCTCGGATACACTACCGCTTTTGTACACAGGGGCCGCCAAAATCAACACAAAATGAAAGTTCCTCTAAGTAGCTTTAAATGAAGCCTGAAGTTGCTGTTTTTCATGTCACATTATTGTGAAAATACTATTTTAATGCTTTTTAATGCTTAATCATTTGCTTACTGTCCTCCTACATTCCCCAGGTTTGTTGATGCCTTAGTGACCATCAGAAACCGGCACAACGATGTCGTGCCGACTATGGCCCAGGGTATCATCGAATACAAAGAGACCTTCCCCCAGGACCCAGTGACTAACCAGAACATCCAGTATTTCCTGGACCGCTTCTACATGAGCCGCATCTCCATTCGCATGCTCATCAACCAGCACAGTGAGGAACATTCCATCATTTACATTTCTTTGGATTGCCGGTATGCGATCAAATATGAGCTCTAAAAAATTCCAAACACGTAAAGCCTCTATCTGGTTTTGTCAAATGTTCGTTTTTACTCTTCTTTGTTGTGTCTGTAATGAATATTTTCACACCAGGCTGTGTTATTTTACTCCCTCTGCTCGCTGTCACTCTCTCGACACCCAGAGGGAAAAACACGTCTCTCCACTCTGGAATAATCTTTAAAAAAAAAAAGTGTCGTCTCACAAACTTTTTGAAATTTATTGTCACATCTATTATAGATTTTCACGAGGGTTGTTTTTGTTCGCCTGGGGAACGGTTTGAGTCGAGTCAGGCTTCATCATATAGTTTATAGATAAACATGCAACATTTTTGTTTCTCCTTCTTTCTTTAGTCAACACTTTAGATAGATGTCCCGTCCTCATGTCAAAGTGTCCTTGTGTAAGACACTAAGGCCAAATCCCAATGTCCCCCCTTACGGACTCACGGACTTTGAGGCGCGCTCCTGCGAAGTCCATGAGGGTTTAGGGATGTCCCACTGTCACATCATCGAGTGTTTGAGGGCTCTCTTGCAGACATTTTGAGCCCTTTGTGAACCCTTACCGTAAGTCAGCATGGTATGCTGACTTAGCCTAAGGGAATTACCCACAAATCATTGCAATGTGACGTTAAACACGGGGTAACCAGTGGACGCATGGAGACATAAAAAAAAGTAAACAAAGAGGACGGATCACGTGTGTTCAGCCTGTCTCATTAAATTTACTCAGAAACATCAAGGGTTAAAGATGGAACAAAAAATAAACATGGAATCAGACATTTATTTATATATTCATCAAATATTTGATTTTGTCATTTAAGCTGTTTTGACAAAAATTAGTAAATAGATTATATGAAGTTACCGTAATATTAATAAGTGTTTTCTTCAGTGTATAATTGTCTGAATCGTTGTCTTTTCGTTACCTTTAGAATAAACCGTTTATACCTGCATACGGAGCAGGTCCTCTTCACAGAGACGGCCGCCATGTTTCTACAGTAGCCCAGAACGGACAAACCCAAACACCGGCTCTAGAGAGGGACATTCGTGTTTTTCCGACACGCTGGCCCTTTAACTGGCGACTGTCCGATTTGGCTTAAACCACACACTCGATTGTCTTCTTCTTTCCTTTTATGCATTGATTCCAGTTTTTTTTACATCATAACTTAAGACTAAACCATTTGAACTGCTGATTTCCTGCTGTGATGACAGCAAGATGCTGTTCAGAGTCGTGTTTAGCATCGTGAGCTCGTAGAGTTATCGTCATCGGTCATGTGGAACAAAGATTGTTGATGCTTATCGTGTTGATAAAGTGTAATCTACGACCGCAGCATGAAGGGGAAACCATCACGCCTTAAAGAATTTACAGTAGCAGCTGATATTTGTCTTACGCCGTGTTTTGGCTTCGATGTTTTCTTTGCACTTTTGTCATTAGTTAAGTACTTGTTGTGTTATTCGTGTTACTGGTCTGGGTATCAACATACTTCAATACTTTCTGGGTACCAAAGTACCATAAGGTGGAATGCAAGATTGGCAACGTGTAGCATGCCACACGTTGTGCTTTCTGTGCTTAACTTGGTTCTTTTGTTCTCCGCAGCTCTTATTTTTGATGGAACCCTCAACCCGGTCCATCCAAACATCATTGGGAGCATTGACCCCCACTGTGAAATCGCAGATGTCGTCCAGGGTAAATATGAATTATGTTTGGAGATAAAAGTATGAGATGAGCTGTGTCAAATATAATCTGACTTCTAAAGAACAATAGCTTTGATGAGCTACAATGATGTGTCTTTCTAAGCTTTTCATTCTATTGATTACTACTTAAACATTAACGTTGAACAGGTTTTTTGTATTGTGATCATATTTTCTGAGTTTTATCCCTTTTTTTTTATTGTTTTGGGTCAGATGCTTTCCACAGTGCCAAGATGCTGTGTGACCAGTACTACCTCCGCTCCCCTGATCTGATTCTCCAGGAGATGTGCAGTAAGCTTACATTCATTTAATCTGGCAGGTTAAGTACAAACCCGATTTCACTCTTAATGCCGACACCCCAAAGGGCAAAAGTCCTCGTCGGTCGTTCAAGAGATTTAAATAAAGGACAAATGGAGCCGAGTCCTCTGTGTGTGTACACACACAGCATGAGTGTTTGTATGTGAATTAGCGTTCAGCCAGATGGACCTGAGAGGCCTCTAATTATAGCGGTGAAGCTCAAGTAAAAGGCTAAATGAGCCCGGCTGACTGCATCAGACAATATTTACACGCAGACCCTCAGACAGTAAAACCAGAGCTTAGCAGAATAATTGCCACCGATAATGCATTTTAAATAAAGCGGAATGAATGAAGAAGCCGTTTGTCTTTTGTGCAGGCCAGAAGAAGAAGAAGAAGAACCTTCCCATGAGCATCGTGTACGTCCCCTCTCACCTCTATCACATGCTGTTTGAGCTCTTCAAGGTGCGACGCATCCTGTTGATTTTAATTACAGACTAATGAGTGATATTACAATGGAAAAAAAAATACATTTAAAACTACTTTAAGATGTCTGTTATTATGCTATGTGTTCCTTTTTTTTGTAGAATGCCATGAGGGCCACAATAGAGACTCACGACAACAGCAACACCCTCCCACCCATCCAAGTCATGGTGTCTCTGGGAGACGAGGACATGTCAATCAAGGTGGGTTGCAAGTTCAAAGTACAACTTCTTGAAATAGACAAATAAAACTTTGGGATATTTTGGTGAAGGCGTGAAGAACAAAGAGGGACTCCGTTCTCCCAGGAGCCCCCCCCACCCCCTCCCCCGTAATGTTCACACACTTATTAATAGCAGGTGAATTGGAGTTTTTAAACCGTCTGTGGGCGTGTTTTTATGTTTGTAAGCTCTGTGTGAACCAGCAGGTTTTTAACGAGTTTAATGAAGTTTGTAAAGATGTAAACATTTTCACTAAGTTAATCTTTTACACTGTTCAAATCAGTTTAGTATTAAATGAATTAATTGACCGGCCCTATTGAACACAATGCCTTTGCTTTCAAAGCGCAGGGAGTCACCTCTCTTTGTTGTTGCCACCAGAATCCTTCTCTAAACCCGTTATGTCACGACTTCACCCTCAGTTAATCACAGTGCCGATCGGAAAACAGAGCTACTGAGGTTTGAGAAGATTAACTCCATGGGCGATCACAGCTCATGTTAATGCCCATGTTGTTACCAGGACGTGTTGCCGCTTGTTGTGACTCATTCATAAAGTCAGTGATGAACCACACAATAAGACTTATATCAAAATACTTGAAGCTGCACTCAACAACATTTGTATGTCTCCAATAGATTCAATTTCTAGTGAAAAGTGAAGAATCCACTTCCCTTTACCTCAGCCCTTTCTATTATCTTTCAGCTCAGTGTTTTGGTTTTCTCGTATTAAAATGACAGCGATAGAGCCTTTTTTTTTTTCTTCGATGTACCTCCTCTACCAGTTGACCATTTGCACGTTTACCATGAAATATGTGAATTAAACGGTGAGAGGGCCACTTAGCTTTCACCGTTGAGTTGAGGCCATGTGTTCAGGACAGGCGGCTCCACCTCTTTATGGCTCAGCGCTGTTCAAGGACCTCACGTCATTCTCTGTGTCGGCCCGTCTCGCCTCTCTGTGTCGGCCCGTCTCACCTCTCTGTTTCTGAACCCCCTTCTGCAGGTGAGCGACAAGGGTGGCGGTGTCCCCTTTCGGAGGATCGAGAACCTCTTCAGCTACATGTTCTCCACTGCTCCGGCTCCACAGATAGGAGAGCGCACACGGCCTCCACTGGTACGTAGAGATGCAGGCGGTGGGGTGTTATCTACTCGGTTTCACTCCTATATTTATTGAAAAACATTTTCGATATTTATATCTATCTGTCTCTATGTATGCGTGTGTGTATGTATGTGTATATATATATTTAGAGCTCATATTTTGCACCATATGGCATTTTTGTGTCATTTCAATACAGCCTCCAAGCATCAAAATGCTCATTCAGCCTTTTATTTAGACTCTTACTATTTAAAAATAGAAATCCTCATTGTTGAGGATCCACGTTACACAAAGCATACTTGTTCCATGGAGGAGCACTGCTGCTCGCAGTGTGACTGAGAACAAAGCCTTCATAAACCCTTAATCCCCCCCCCCTCTCTGAACAGGCTGGCTTCGGCTACGGTCTGCCCATCTCCCGTCTCTACGCCCAGTACTTCCAGGGGGACCTGCAGCTCTACTCCATGGAGGGCCACGGCACAGACGCCGTCATCTACCTGAAGGTGAGCCAGACGTGGTGATCGTGCACGAAACTGTGACGAGACGCCAGAAGAGTTTGAAAGTAGAGAGAAGGACTGCCCTGTGGCAACACCTCTACAGACCTGTGAAGCGGGTATGACAGGATATTTGTCGTTACAAGTCGTCCCTCCTGTCCCCCCAGGCGCTGTCCACAGACTCCATCGAGAGGCTGCCGGTGTACAACAAAACCACTCTGAAGAACTACAAAGTGAGCCAAGAGGCCGACGACTGGTGCATACCCAGTAAAGAGCCTCTAGATCTGAGCATCTATAAGGTTCCCAAGTGAAAGTGGCCCGGTGCTTCGAGTCTACACACCACGAAGCCTTCACAGTTCTGTCTTCATATTCCCACGTCGTCGTCTGTCAGGGCAGATGTGTGCACCGGACCTTTTGATTCAAATGAGAGGTCATCTCCAGACTGAACTTATCTTTTTAGTCAGGTTTTAGCAATGTTCATGTTTCTTTTAGTCCCGGTTGTCCTTTTGGGTTCTTCATAGGAAAATAGAAAACAGCCACCAACCGATAGGACTTTGAGAGATGCTGCTCCAGTGTTGCATCGTGTGCAAGTAGAGACGGAGCAGGTTACAGGTTTGGTGTTTAGGCTTAAAAAAAAATTGTGAGTATGAGAGGACCGATGCAGAGGAGGGTTTATAATATTCCAGTTTTACGACACCACACATGCTGCAGATGTTTGAGCAGCCACTAATGGAGGTATTGAACCCCATCCTGTAGGAAAGGTCACCCAGCCTTATAGTAGCAACTTCACCCAAAGACTCATTTCATTGAAATACTGAAGTATCTGAAATAATACTCCTGTTGCACCGTGTTCATTTTGAGAGTGCTGGAATACTGTTGGATCTGTAGATTTGAACAAATGTACGACTGTTACATTGATCTGTTGTTGTGCTTTCTGTATGGATATTCGTCATGCTTTTGATATTTCCCACTTTAAATCACAGTATTCGCGTTGACTGATAAGATACGGCGTTATCTTAGCATAATTTTGTTTTCTGGACCGGTATGAATAATCCACTCTTCTTCTGTGCATTCATTACGGAGACTGAGAGTGGATTGATAGAGCAGCTATAGGACCCATGTGCTCTGTCATATAGCAGGCTTTTAGAGCCAGCCACCAGAGGATCTGCCACACTTTTGTTTGAGGTTTAAGCCGAGTTCAATAGAGGTCAGTGTTATTAGAACTCCAGGAGGCAGTGTGTGCCATGTTTGAGTTCTCTGTGATGCAATAAAGTGAGGCCAGTCTCAGAATGTCTTTTCACACTGTGCCATACGAGGAGAAAGATGTTCCCGGGTCCATATGTGTTGAAAATGCACAGATTTATTTTGTATTAAAATAATCTTAAATCATACAGTAAGTTAAAGGTTATTTTTATAGCTACGTGACTGAAAAGATTGTACATGGTGTGAATACAGTCCACATAATAAAGAACAACTTAAGTACAAAATGCTTCTCTTGTGCTGTTTTATCCTGGTGTGTGTGAGTGAGTGGACGACAGTTTATTAGCTGGGAACAGCCGATTGATCGATCAGTGGAGGATCCCCGCGGTGTTGTCTTTTCTGTGTGGGACGAGAAGAGGGAAACTAAAGGTAGTTTGTTTTTACCTCTGTGTCACTGGATCTGTTCTGGATCGGATGGTGAGATCAAGTTCAGCAACTCTACCCAACAGCCATTCCAGCTCCAGACCCTCAGGCACAAAAAAAAAATAGATCTTACCACCACAGAAAGATTTATGTCGGTAGAAGTTTCCAGCCCCGCTGATGCTCCTCTGCCTGTGGGGAGGAAGAGTGACGAGCGGATCACACTTCTAAAACCCAGGCCCAGAGCCCAGTAAGACAGAGGTCATGATGGGGAAACGGACGGGTCACGGTCTTCTGCTTGTTTGGGAATGTGAGCCTAAAGGGAGTTCTAATAATAGATCATAGGTTTCTTTGCACTGGAAATAGATGGAGGTTAGTGTGTCATGCGTTAGTCATGGCAGGAGTGAAAAATAGGAGTGAAAACTGGCTTTAATGTTTATATTCATAACAATTTACAAGTAGTTTTGACGAAGCAGTCTGACAGATTTTATGGGGATGCCTTTTTTTGTTGATGAATGGAAGATCCTGCAGGGGACAGATGTCAAGTGAGGCATATTTTACAGGCCGACCGGCCAACAGCAGCAGCAGCTGATCTATATGCGGCCAGAGCACCAGGATGTTTACCTCCAGGCCACCACCGCTACACGGAGTGGAAAGAATCCAACAGCGCCCTTCTCCTTATCTCATACAAACAACATTGACTCATACAGACTCTCCATAGCAAAAGGGACTGCTGCAGTACAGAGACTGGAACATCCTGTCCAATATCTGCACGGTCGTGTGTAACCACTGTAAAACATGAGGGGAGCAATGAATTAATGAATATGTCTCTTATGTAAGGTTATATTTTAAAGAGTGATTTACTCTGCACTTCTCACGTGGAGAACAGATTCTGTTCAGCACGAGTTGCAGCCTTTAATAATAAATACAAAACCAAGCTCAGAAATCTATAAACTATAAAACTCCACCTACATTAAGTTAACAAACACACAAACCTGTTAATAAGAAAAGTACGAATTAACCAGAATGAATAACTGAACATTTTTAGCTTTTTAAATCTCTCAATCATTTCGATTGTTGTGTTAATGCATTTGGCATACATTTTAGCAATGCTGAAGTTTTTTATTTTATTTTGGAAGTCAAACCTCAGCTCCTATGATAAGTATATAATAAACTGTGTTGGCAAAACACGGACACCCTGGCTTTAGTATTGTAGTTTTCCCACCAGTTCGCAGTGTCTTCACTCATGCTAACTTGGTGAGATGCTAACTGGGGCTGTGTCCATCAACTTTGTAGCCTTACGGCTGTCACAGTTAACAGAGTGTCCCCGATCAGGTTAACTCAGTGGGAAACTAGCTAAACAAAGCACTGGGGCTGTGGCCATCAACTTTGTAGCATTACAACTATCACATTTAGCAGAGTGTGCTCGCTCAGGCTAACTCGGTGAATGCTAGTTATACTAAATCAACATTGAGGTTGTGCCCATTGATGCTTTTACGCATTACGGCTGTCGCAGCTGGCAGTGGCTTCACTCAGGCTAACCTGGTGGGACACTAACCAGACTAAGTTAATGCTGGATTGTGTCCATTGATTGCTGTAAACATTACGCCATATCAGTTAGCAGAGCGTTTCGCTCCGGCTAACAAGACTAAGCTAATACTCTGATTGTGTCCATTGATTGTTGTGAACATTATGGCCATATCAGTAGCGGATATCAGTTAGCAGAGTGCCCTCGCTCAGGCTAACTGGTAGCACACCAAGAGGTAACTGTCCAAGTGAAGAGAGTGTCCTCGCTCCCCTCTCACTGTAAGGACTTTGCCTGACCTGTTTCCACAGTAGCAGAGTGCTCTCGCTCAGGCTAACTGGTGGGTCACCAATATCTGCAGCGGCTGTCCAAGTGAAGAGTGTCCGAAGGATCATTCTCCTCTGACTGCCCCCTGCCTGTTCTCTCAACATTCAGCAGAGCACTCCCGCTCAGACTGATTTGGAATTCCGCATCAACTAGTGGGACAAGGGTTCCACCAGAATCGCGGCCATGTTAAACTCTCCCGGCTGTAGGACCTGTATAGCTCCTCTTCAGCCTGAGGACGGCCCTGACCTCTTGCCTTAGCCTCGAGCTTCTGAGGCATGGCCTCTCGGAGAACCCAGGCAGGACCTGCGGCATCACGCCTTGAGCAGTAAGGTCTGCTAGGCTGGTCGAAGTGGAACACCTGATGCGTGAGGTCTACCTCCCCCTGTCAGGGCAGCTGAATCCAGCCCAACCTACCCTGGTCATTTGTATGGCGCTTGCACGCCTGGCATACACAGTAGCTGGAACATCCACCTGTGAGTGCCTTCTTCAGGCGCCTTCCCGCCCTCACCACCTTTTCTGTTCCTCCCTCCGAGGAATATCTGAGGGAGTTGCATGCATGCTGGAGACACCAGGGCTCTCTCCCGCCTTACATCAGACCATGCAGGAGGTGGCAAATCTGGCCTTGCACGTATGCCAGCCAGTTAGACGACTATTGCGTCCATCATAGTTTCCCCCGAGGAGACTCTGAGGCCCGATGCCAGGTGCCCTCGACCCAATGTCGGGTCAAGGATGACCTGCTATCCAGGGCTTATGACACAGCAGCGCTGTGCACCGTATCGACAACTCCCTCTCCCATCTCATGTTTTCCCTCGCAGATTCTCTGCAGCAGGATACTTCGACGCTTCCGCTCAGTGATGCTTCATTGCAGGCGTTTGTGCTCATGTCGAGGGAACTTGGACGTATGATGTCCACCCTGGTTCAGACTCGCCGCCAGGTTTGGCTGGTGCAGTCACCCCTATCTGAGACATGTAGGAGGACCCTCCGTACTGTCCCAGTGGAACCTGGTGAGCTGTTCGAGTCAGCTGCTATACGGGCGCTTCAGCAAACTGTTAGAGCTAGCCAGACCAGGCAGCAGTTCTCTGGTCTTTGCAGGGACATGCCTGCACCCCCAGACCTAGGGGTCCCACTTTGGCTCCACAAGGCCGTCTTCTCAGCCTCCAGCTTACCCTAGTAGCCGCCACAGGCCTCGGCGTCCTGCTGAGAGGCTGGATCACTACCATCTCCCCATGGGTGTTCACAAGGTGTGTTACTGCTGTCCTTTCCCCCTGCAATCACAGGGCGTGAACATACTGCCGTACTTAGATGACAGGCGCCACAGGACACTGCTCGCCTTCTCTCACGTGGCCCGGTGGGCCTCAAGGTGAACATGGAGAGGAGCTACCTGAGCCCTTCTCAGAGCATAACCTTCATTAGTGTGGCCCTATGAGGGCCTGTCTGTCGCCCCAGCATGTGGACAACAACCCCCACAACCTCTCCCTCTTCCGAGGGGGCAGACGGTTGCCCTACATCCTTTTCTCCGACTATTGGGTGAACTGACGGCTGCCTCAACTGTTGTTCCCTTGGGTTTGCAGATGGCTGAACAGCCTTCACTTGGATGCCAAGTGGCACAGATACAGGGCAATAATATTATCAAGACAGTGCCTATTCACTATCCCCATGGAGGGAGTGCATATCTGGCAAACAGTGTCCCAGGAGCCGAGCCAGGGGCTTGGTTCCATTCCACCAGGAGATTGTCACAACAGATACCTGCCTCTCAAGGCGGGGTGCAGTGTGACAGAACAGGACAGCCTGGGGGCAGTTGTCTGCTGAAAGACCGCAGGTCCAGGTTCTAGAGCTAGCGCTCAAGCACTTCCTTCCATATTTGAAGGGAAAGCATGTGCTTGTCCGGTTGGACAGCACCTCTGCTGTGATTTCCCATAAACTATCAATGGGGCACCAGATCTGCAGAAGTTGCTATGGGGATCACCGTGCCCTTCTGACTTGGGAGGCCCCTCGCCTGAGCAGCCTGTGGGCAATGTACCCACCAGGAGAACGGAACCAGGTTGTGGTTTTCCTGTTCCGTCATAAGCCTCCACCGTGAGAGTGGCGGCTGCATCCAGACGTGTCGACCCACTGCCCCCACTGGGTCTCCCTGACGGAGAGGACCAGCCCTCTGGGTCAAGATGCCCTGGCTCACACGTGGCCAGATGATCTTCTTTATGCCTTTCCACCATTCCCTCTGATTTTGCTATAAGCTTGTCAGAGTTCTTCCCCGACAGGAGGGATCTCCTGTCGCAACTAGAAGGTCGGATTTGGCATTCCAATCCCTGCCGCCTTCAACTATGGGTCACGGGAGGGCCCGACCGGATGCTGAGTGGCTGCATAGAACCAGTCTGACTGACTATTCTGAATGCCAGTGCGCGGTCTACCTGCCTGCAGTACAAGGAACAGGTGGAAGCTGTTCTGACTGGTGTGCGGCTTAGAACAAGGTCCCAGTACAGCGCCCCGTGCCTGCTGTACTGAGTTTCTACAGTCCCTCCTAGATAAGGGCCGGTCTCCCCTGCATGGGACCTACCCTTGGTACTGGACACCTTATGCTTGTCTCCTTTTGAACCCCTGGCACAGGCGGAGCCGAAATGGCTATCGGCAAAACGGTTTTCTCCCTGCCGTCAATTCAGCTCAATGTGGGGGCGAGCTGCATGCCCTGTCAGTGGGAAAATCATGTCTGAGGTGGAACTCAGATGGCTTGGGTGTCACTTTCTGGCCTAATGCAGTGTTTCTCCCAAGGGTGTGGATACGTTCACATATAAACGAAAGTAAAAGCAAAGTTGGCAACATGAGAGCAACTTTTCATGGGATAAGCAGTAACACAAATGTTATTTTACACATATGCTTTTCACCTTTTCTGTGCAATTCATTGTTAACCAACACCACAATTCATCATTAATGTTAAATATTAAATCCAAAGAATCAGCAAACATAACTGAGATAACTATTTATATGAATTTAAAACGTGTTCCTTTCATATTTAGCACCCTTATTCTATTGTCCTTTATCATTCTTTTTTTTCTATTATTATAGTAACAATTATCATCTTTTTTAATATTGTTCTAAATAATACATCTACATTTGTTTTTCTCATTAGAGTGACATTGTGAACTTCTCTGCTGTACTTCATGCAGTAAAATCAGGCATTTGTACATTTCTCACAAAAATGCTGCTGTTCCTACAGTAATCTAATGGTTAGTGATTATACAATAAGTAAGTGAGAAACCATTTCACATAACCGTTGAGCCACTGTTGTCCAGATGGTTGTCTTAGCTGAGGCTGCCTTTGTAACTTCTTCATCTGGTGCAGTTGGCGGTGAGTCTGTGAGTACGAGCTTTGCTCTCCGATGTTACGAAGCCTGAAGGCAGACGGAGCTTAAGATTCATACATTATCCAACTCAAGTTTTGTTTTTTTCCCCTTTCCCCAGATGTTGCTCTGCACAGACAGAACTGTGCTGAGCTTTTGTCACACTGAGCCTATAAAGAGAATAGAACATTCATTATATTAAAGGCAATTACAAAGCCGTGTGACAGACTCAAGTTCTGGTCGGCAGCTTTTTATTTCAGGCTGAGCTGAAGCTTTTTGTGCAAGTAAAACTCTATGTCCAAGTACAAGTGATTCGTCAATAGACAGAAAATGAATCTTGGTTCATCAAACTTTCTCTGCCTTCAGCTTCTGAAATGTGTGGCTTTTCTTTGTCTTTGTGACCAGAAGCTTAACATCTTTCAGTTTTTGGCCTTTCCATTTGAAGACATCAATTTGGACTCAAAGAAATTGCCACTCTACTCAAATCTGTGTTTCTCTGATATTTTGTAATTTTATAGACCAATGATTATAGATTAATAGAGAGAATAATGTTCGAAAAAGTTGTTAACTGCAGCCATAACTGATGGTATGAAAATGATTATTTTGTATGAGGCACATCCGGCCTTCACACCCACATCACCTCCGACCAAAAATTCAAATTTTCCATTTAATTTATTCCTTCAACCTTTAAATTATATTTCCCCGAAATTAATAATGGTCTTAGTGTTGTTTTAAAACATTTTGTATTTTAATTGAATCTTTTCAGCTTTTTTGTCCTAAAAAGAGTCCAATTATATCATATTTGGTCTCGTCCTTATGCCTTTCCAGAAATACAAAAGTCCTTCCTCTGTCTGCTCTGGACTCAACATGAGCTGCAACGTTTATATGTTAATCCTTAAATATTATAAATCTGCACCGTTTCAAATCTAAGCTGAAAGAAAAAAAGTGCTGACTCTGCTGCTTTGCAGGAGATGGAGAGTCTCAGGTGTGAACAAACAACACTTCGGTAGAATGCGCTGACTCAGGTCCTCTACAGTCTGTCTGTCTGTCTGTCTGTCTGTCTGTCTGTCTGTCTGTCTGTCTGTCTGTCTGTCTGTCTGTCTGTCTGTCTGTCTGTCTGTCTGTCTGTCTGTCTGTCTGTCTGTCTGTCTGTCTGTCTGTCTGTCTGTCTGTCTGTCTGTCTGTCTGTCTGTCTGTCTGTCTGTCTGTCTGTCTGTCTGTCTATCTATCTATCTATCTATCTATCTATCTATCTATCTATCTATCTATCTATCTATCTATCTATCTATCTATCTATCTATCTATCTATCTATCTATCTATCTATCTATCTATCTATCTATCTATCTATCTATCTATCTATCTATCTATCTATCTATCTATCTATCTATCTATCTATCTATCTATCTATCTATCTATCTATCTATCTATCTATCTATCTATCTATCTATCTATCTATCTATCTATCTATCTATCTATCCATCCATCCATCCATCCATCCATCCATCCATCCATCCATCCGTCCGTCTCTCTACAGGTCCCTGTGTTAACCACAAGGTGGCGCACTAACACCAGTGTGCTGATGCTGGTGGAGACCTGGATGTAGCAGTCTGTTCTTGGTGTTCAGCTTCTCGGCCGGGAGCTTTTTCAGACAGGAGGCCTCATTCAGAGCCACCACAGACCGGAGGAACCGACTCAGACCTGATCGGTCGGTCGACAACGGTTCAAAGTCAGCAGGTTGAATCGAGAAAGCTGCACACTCTCAAATATGAACCATATTCCTCTCATTCGTATCCCTTTGACAATAATTGTGATGAGCAGTAATTCTTCCTTTTATGGTAACAGAGGGCATCACACAGTCGGTACGTTTGCTCCAGCTGCGACTGTTTTACAACTTAGAGGAGGCCCCGTCATCACCGAACTATGTATCAGGAGCAGCGGAGCTGTGGTCTCCAGAACTATTTGACCAGTCCGACCAGCACCTCTCACCGCGCAGGGCGGGGGGCGGGGTTACGAAGAGGCGGCTTCAATCCGATTGGTGGAGGTGTCGGCCCGGGGACACGACAGGAGAGAGAAACTCCAGGAAAACGGACGGAGCTCTCGCGCACGATGTAACGGGAAGGTTACTTTTTTTTTTTTTTTGCGTAAAGAGGAAACTTTGGACGGACATGAGGATATTCTGGGATACTTTACGACTTAAATATAGAAAAGCCGGACTCGTTAGTGGGAAATAGTTATTTCACGATTTAAAGCCACACGGAATAAAAACAACCAAACATTTCGAGCGTCATCAAACTGAAATTCCAGTTTGACGGGTGAAAACGTGTCTACTGAGGAGAGGAGGCGTGCACATGAGTCCGCCAATGCTCACCTTTAGTCGACACTTCAGAGCAACTTGTTGTTAAAACTTTATTTTCCCCACGCGCTTAAAAACAACAACAACAAACAACAAGTATCAGCATGGCAGAGCACGAGAGCCTGGAGTATGGGAAAGCGGATTTCGTGCTTTTGGACAACGTGTCTATGGAGGAGTTCATGACGAACCTCAAACTCAGGTAAGCGGCCATTCACCTTTTTGTAAATCCACGCATGCTCCGCAGAACAACGAGAGAAAACACACACACTCGGGTCTTTTCTAGCATCACTTTATCTGGATATGTGTCCGGTTGTAACAGGTGCTACACGAGTGTTTTCACGTGCATTGTTGGACATCGATACGTGAATGAGCACAACAACCCAGCGGGACGTTGTCATTGTCCGCACCTGCAGCCGCACCGTAGTACGGCTGCTGGAGCGATGCCACCGCATTCATGTGGTCACAGCTTTCGATCAAACCGGTATTTCAGTTTGGAAACATGCTGACTCCACCCAACCTACACACACACATACACACACACTGTTCTGCAGACCGATTCTCGTGCAGGCCGGTTTCTATCAGCTGTGTTAGTGGCTCGGTGTCAAGCATGTTGTTTTTTGTAAATGAACAGAGCAGTTGTGGTTCATACGTTCAGATCGGCCTCACCTCTGACTTCTGTGATGAGAGTCACTGATCCCTGATGTCATGGGGAGAGTGTGAGGTGGTGGTGGACAGTGATGGTGCAGTGGAGGGTTGTGTGGGTTTCTACTGGAGGAAACTCCTCTGCCTTCATACTGTGGTGGGTCTTTGCCAGCACAGCAGATGATAGAGCAGTATCTGACTTTAGAACAAGTTGTGGTGTAATATTAACACAATTAAAGGTGAGATATTGTCCAAGTTTAACGGGAAAATGGTCTGAAATTGTCCCGTCAAAGCATTTGAGGACATGTGTGCATAGAAAATGAAAATATGTCCCTGAATTATTTTTCTAGAAGCCAAATACTTCTCAGGAGCTGAGCTGTTGTTGCTTTGTGGGAGTTGAACTTATTGTTTGAATATTCTGGAATGTTTGTTTAATTTTGATTTGTTTCAAGTTTGAGAACTTTGTCTCAAAAGCCTGGAGTAGAAGGCTTGGAGGATTTACTATTGAATTAATCATAACCTTTTTATTTTATAGGTTACAATTATGCTTTGTTAATGATCTATAAGATAAGAAGTTATTGATTCCCTGAGGGAGAGATTCTCATGTTACCACAGTACAAGAAACCGTGATAGGGAACCGATAAGCTGTAAAAAACCCAGTAAAATATGACAAGCTATAACCATCATATAAAGGTACATCACAATATTTAGGCCGTATACATAGCTAGAGGTGTCAATCACAAGTTTCATTACGATGCTGTATTGATTATTTGCTGATGTCACAAAGTCTGATTCCGACTCTATTCCAGGTCCTGCGATCGATATGAGACGTTATCTTTTGCTCGGTTATATTTATATAAATATGATTTGACCGATTTGTTACTGAGCTTGTATTAATGGTGACATGCCATGGGAATTTCAAAATAAAGGTGTATCTTAAAGATGATGATGTGTATCGATGTCGATATACACATAATAAGACGAAAGCATCATGTATGAAACTTTGCACATAGACTGTATATGTGCAGAAGTAAAGAGTCTTGTAATCTACATGAAGGTCTGATGATCTGATTCTCTGTATTAGTTCTTGTTCATATTCATTTTCAGTGTCTTGTCGGCTCATGCAGGCTGCACACACACTGCAGTTGTATGAGACACGGTTAATCAAACCTTCATCACCTCCTCACTCGGGTGACGTTCAGAGTTTGCGACAGTGTTCCAGACGCAGCAGAGACCTGTGGGATAAATATTTGGAGGGTTTGGAGGGTTTGAAGGATGCATGTTTTCCCCTCTATGGCTAGAAGAGTGAGCTACAGGACCTCCTTTATACTAACGAGGGAATGCCCTTCACACCAAAATGTTTGTTTCCTTTTCTACCATCGGGTTTTTTCATCTGCTAGTTTCCTCCTGCCTCTAGAAACTTTGTGTTACTTTAATTTGGGTTAAGCATGTTTATCGTGGTGTGTTTGAGGTTTAATTCATGCTTGTGAATTTAGAACATCTAGGTGAGGGCAGCCTGTGTGCACATTCTGTCTTTAACCGTATAAATGTGAAGCTGAACATGTCCGGTTAAGAGAGTCCAGTGTGCATGTTTCCTGGAGGTTACGGCCGCTCTGGTCAGCTGTGTTTTTGTATCCAAACCTCTTGAATAGGATGAGTTTCGGTGGTGTGAACAGAAGCTCCAGCAGCCCGACAAGAAGTCCAGAGAGCAGCCAGACGGCACCAGCCCTCCTCTCCCTGTTTGTTTTCCCTCCAGCTAGACGGTCCCGGAGGTGGCGTGTGCAGATTGTTATTTGTAGAGGGTGTGACCAGCCAGGAGCGCTTCCTTTTTTGCTCTTTTCCCCCTCTAGTCCGAGGGCGTGTGTGTGTTGCCGGGGTGGGAGTGGACCACTTGAAGGAGGGATCCAGAGGCCAAGAGGCCTCTAATGGTCTCAATTTGTCCTGGAACAGTTATCTCAAAGCCTGCAGGGCCAAAAGCACGTCTGCACATCTCTCCTGGGTGTATTTTACCCCACACTGCATTGTGGGAAACGGCTGCACACTAAAAGCTCGGTTTTAAAAATACTTAACAAAATGAATGTTTTTGACTTTTATTTACAAGTTGTGGAAGAGCAAGTAAAGCACTCTGTGTGCTCCGTCACTGCAGGCCTCATTGAGCGACTCTCCCGCTGCTCAGTTTGACGAACATTTCTTCTTCTGCCGTTAGGAGCCTGCCACGTTGAGTTGTGGCAGTAGAAGTGGCAGCATTTGGACCAGAGTGCTCTCTCTCTCTCTCGCTCTCGCTCTCTCGCTCTCTCGCTCTCTCGCTCTCACTCTCACTCGCTCTCTCTCTCTCACTCTCTCTCTCTCTCTCTCTCTCGCGCTCTCTCTCTCTCTCTCTCTCTCACTCTCACTCTCACTCTCACTCTCACTCGCTCTCTCTCTCTCACTCGCTCTCTCACTCTCACTCTCACTCACTCCCCCAGACAGGGTTGTTCGAGTTGACATTAACTTGTGTTTTGACTCTGAGGTGGAGCTGTGTGGTTCGGTCCCAGAGAGCCTCCCAGTCCCAAAATAGAGCCCAGCAGATGCCCAGTCTCTGTTCTAGAGATGTCTGGAAGGATAAAAGTTCAAACTAAATTCCTGTAGCGGCTTTGGGAATTAGCTTGAATCGACCAGTCAGCATATAAGATTACTTGGTCTGAACTAAAGATGACAGCGCGTTACACAATGAAGGGAATTATGGTATCAGAATACACGTTTTAACGGTGATTGCTCTGATTCTCTAGATTGATTTTGAATTGATGCACACAGTGATGCTGCAAATCAGACAATGCCGCAAATAGGCATGAGACGATATGAACACTTCATGTTATGATTATCCTACAAAATAAATGTGATTCATGCATTATTATCGCCGACATATTTTAAGAAACTCTTAAAATGGCTCTGAAACATTCTGACAATTCCCTTTCCCTCATATTCTGTTTAGAAACAAATATTTGCATCTTTTCTTGTGGTTAAAGAAGGTAATCATGAATCATTAGGTCCTCCTGCATAAATAAGGACAAATAAGAAAGATAGTGTGAGTCTGTCATTTCTTTCTAAATCATGCTCTATTTATTATTATTGTGTGTTTTTATTGCAATCCACGATATCACGATGAATATATATCGTCCCATCATCACAGCGATTCACAGTGTCTCTCTCTCCAGCAGGATGGATGCCACGAGGGCTTCAGTCTAGATCCCCTAACACCCGTCTGAATAAATGTAACTACAGACATAGTAGAGTTTACAGGAAGCTGTTTCACCCTGCCGGTGGTGAGCGAGGGCTCTGTGTGCTGTAGGTCTGATGGTACCGTGAGCCGGGCAGCTGAATGTCTTTATAAGGCCTTGTTTTGTCGGTCCCTTTGGAATTCAGGAAAAAAACATTCCTGCCATGTTTCCCCAAATAATTACAGGATTTCTTCAATTCTTCCACCAAAAGAGTGGCTGATATTCCAGATAAACAATTAAAAAAACACGACTGAATGAAACTTGGTCGAGAAGAACTTGACAATAAGTCTGAGCTTCACAGGACAGGGTGTTTGTTTTAATCATGTTGGAGTGGGTGACGGGTGGGGTTTATATCCCATAGCAAAACACAATGGCAGCACACATATGTGCACCATTTGATAGTCAGCGTAGCACACAACACAGATGCCCAGATGTGGTATGCACCCCTGTCTGCTTCAAATATGTTCAACCAGAAGCTGATTTTAGCTCAGGACCGAACCCTCCTTCTGTTTTTATTATCGGGTCGGAGATAATCATTTTCAGGATATTATCACGGCTGAATACACGTAAATATATTCTGAGAGCTGCTGTTTGTGTCACTGTATGAACCGCTCCGAGTGATTTGACCTCTGAACCCATCTATTGGGGCGTTCAGGAGGACTTTGAACAGGAAGTCTCCAATAATACGGAGCAGGCCGACCAGGCAGGAAAGCTGGCATTTCCCCTTTGCTCCTCATGTTTCATTGCTTCCTGCAGCTCCTCTTCATAGCCGAGCTGGGAATCCTGTGTGCAGAGTAGACGGGCACGTGTATTTCAGATCCAAAATGCTGAGCTGGCATTGATGCATGCTCTTAAGGGGTTTGCGTAACTCACAATCGAAGCGAAAGTTCTCGCTCTTGTTCCTGGTGTTTCCTGGATTTGACCATGAAATTACATGCAAAGTATTCTCACCTGCTGTTTGAAAGAGCAATGGTTCTCCTGTTATAACTGGTGGAGCAGAGTAGAAGAGGTGTGGTGCAGAGAGGGACAGCCCGACTCTCTCCTGAAGAATAATCGGAGGGCTCAAAGTACCCATGTGGCTCAGGTAGAGCACAGACTTTGTTCTCCCTCCTGTGAGATACGGCTCAGTAATTATAAGCCAGCCTTTCTTTCCAGTGATAGCTCAGGTGATACTGAAATGTTGTTTTATGTCATAGGTTACTAAAGTAAGCTAATCGGTAATAATTAGTGTGAATGCTAGCACTAGCTGAGCCGCTGTTAGCTCTGCTAAGTTTGGGATAACTGGAAGGGTTGTTTCTGAGTGAAGGGAGGGTGTGTGAGGTACTTAGTGTATTACCTACAATAACTGGTGGTCGGGCGTAGGGATGGGTATCATAGGATCTTATCGATACTAGTACTCTTATTGATAGTGCTTATCGGTTCTTTTTGGTTATATTGTGTGATAAAAGACAGTTAATAAGGAAAAGAATCACCATTGCTTTCCTGGCGGAACACAGCAGTTTCTGGTCTCTGGCTGCCTCGATCGCTAGTTAGTTTGTGTCATTGTGACTTTCTGATCCGAACTAACGTGGCGTCCACTGGTACTCCTCCCTGCTTCAACAAACTAGAGCAAGCCAACCATAATATAATATCATGTAGCTGTAGATAAAACACTGACTGTAAGGATGTAAAGGGCATCGTGCAGAAACCTACGTCACATGGGAATATGTTTGCAGAAGGGCTTGGGCCAAACAGCATATTGAAGCAAAAACACAAGCATTATATAAGGGACACCATTGTGAAGCTAGAGAGAGATTAAAAAGCTTAAAATAATAACAGTAATAATAACAATGCTCCTTTAAATTGAATCGTATTGGAATTCAGCCTCAAAGCATTTGAAGCCAGGGTGCTCTCCTCAGCTTGATCTCACATGTTTGCTCTCTTTCTTTTGTTCATTCCATCCTCCGCAGTAAAAACCAAAGTCCATGTGCAGAACACACAGTCCTGGCTGACGTTCTCACCCTGCAGCAAAGATGGAAACGGGTGATACTGTGCAGCAAATGCCTCTAAGAATATTTAATCCCAACCCGCTTATTAAAGTTCTCTTTCCTTTTTAGCGGTGGTCAGTGACTGGAAGAGAAATATTTGTAGATGAACGCTCGGATAGACGGCGTTCTCCTTCTGTCCAGTAGCTCTTTTCCTCAAAGCCAATCACAGTCATAGGTTTAAAACCCTCTGGACCACATTGTAATCTCTGTGGCCTTGTTTTTCACTGCAATATCTAAATCCTGCACCGCTATGGAAACCGCACCATCATGGCTGAAAGTAGAGAGAACTCAAACATGTCTTTTGTCGCCCATAAATCAAAAATTGGAAAACAATGAAATCTATACATCCAACATTAAGGCTCCACGTGCCTCCACGTGCTACATATATGGAACTATTTATTTTACGTCTACTCACAAACTCTGCTGTCCTCTCCTCAATGCTCAGTGATCAGCAGCCTGCAGTTCAAATGAGCAGGATCTGAGGGAGATGATAGGCCAGTCGGGCTGCTAAAATATGCTTCTTTTATGTCTTAGTCGTCAGAATTCTTTATGCAAGTGTTACTTCAGTTCCCCAGACTCTCGCCGGAGATTTCTTGCTCATCATGAAGAAGAAAAAAAGTCTCCCCTGAACTGACTGAAGAGAAAAGGCCTGGTAGGCCCGCTCCCCTGCAATCCGCCAGTGAAAAGGCCAGTCTCGCCACAAGAATTTCCATACGACCGCCTGTAATGTGAAACACATTACCATCCTTTCATAAACGGGGGCTGTGCTCGTGGAGCTTTATTCTAGAACAAGCTGAGCGGTTCACAGAGCCCGAGTTGGCAGGCGGGGTCGGGAGCAGCAGTTCTGATTCTCCTGCCTTTGTGTCATAGTTTCTTACCTTTGTGTTGTCTAACTTTATTCCTCTTATACTATGTAATGTGTGTGTGTCTGACGTGTTGATAGTATGTTTTATTACATGTATTTTAAGTTACACTTACAATGAAATGTGGGGCTTCAGGAGACAATATTTCTGACCCAAATGTGTCCATAAAAGTGTGTTTGGTCAGATTGTTTACTTATTCTTAGATATGTTCTGATCTTTGCTTATAGACGTTTGGAACATTTGGTTGAGGTAACCGTCTCACCACACAGTCCATTCAGTAGCTGTTCTCGGCCTTTTCCATCAAATCACGTGATCTTACTCAGTAGATGGAGTTGTTGATGTTCAAAGATGAAACAGATTATTGACCTGTGGTCTCTGTCTTCTCTCTTGTGATTGTAACTTAGCGAATAATGAGACAAAATAAGACAAATTTCTTGTATGTTTTGTTTAGAGGGTTTTTTGCTTTGTTTGCAAGTTTGGCATGTTTTGTTAAAGGGCCGGTGCGCTGATTTTACACATCAAATTGTGTTTAGAGGTGTTGGGGAGTCTCCCCGCCCTCGGTCCAGCCTTGTTCTCGTTCTAATAAACGGAGGAAGGAAAATAACTCTTGATTCAGCTATTCGTGCATTTTAATACTTTTGGGACCTCATGATTTAAATAAGGGCTTTTCATGTGTTCGTACTGGGAAGTTGAGTTACCTAAAAAAAATGTTTCTGCTGATTTACACACGTCTTATCCCCAATGTAAGTCGGTGTGAAAAAGTATTTTTGGGCCCCCACATCGCCATTGGCCTATATAAATAAAATGGACTTGACTTGTTGGGTTTATACTCGTCAAACTAAAGCATCTCTGAAAAAACATGTTCTGGTATCATCACCAAAACACTTTACTACCTTTAATGATCATTTTGAACCTAATATCCCATTCAAATGGTATTCTCGGATTCTTTTTTAATATCGTGGTGTTTAAAATGGAGAGTAATCTTCACTGTTGCCATAGTTGCTGTCTCACGAGAGGGTTTAATGCATCACATTAACGCTGTCTGGCTCATGATTTAACAAGCCACCGCATCCTCTGTCTGCAACATTACCCCCAGAAGCCTTGTTCTCCGGCGCGCACACACACACACACACACACACGAGACATGATGCATTCATGCGACACTCTTATCTCCTATCCGAGCATCATTCACTGAAGCGGTGAGCGCTCCGAGTTTTCCAGGAATCAGCTCGCATGTCGTCATGTGTGAGAATCCCTAACGATGCTCATGACTCAGGTGTGTGTGTGTGTGTGTGTGTGTGAGCGTATGGGTGTTGTGTTTGTGTGTCCATGGAGTCTGTGATGTCATCCTCTGCTTCCTTCAGTGTTGCATTGTTCTCTTGTCCACCTGTTGGAGCTGAGCCCTGAGCTGCGTGGGGGGTGGAACAGCGTACTCACTTTCACAGCCAGCGCATCACTTCACACACACACACACACACACGCACGCACGCTGGGCTGGAGTATTTTGGCAAGGCAAGGCAAGGCAAGTTTATTTGGATAGCACATTTCAACAACAAGGTAATTCAAAGTGCCTCACATAAAACCATTAAAAGCATCAAAACACAAGGCAAAAGAAAAGGAGATTTAAAAACAATTAAAGAAACAGTGTAAGAAATAAAATTCAGTAGTAAAAAGTAAAGGAGATTTAAAGCATACATTGAAACAATAATTGATGTCTCCCTGAGACATTACGCTGCACGCAATAAATCATACACTGCCGCAATTCTGCAATTACTCGCACACAAACCACGTCTGGAAAAGATCTCTGCCGATCTGCGTTTTATAGTCTACGCCTTGCACGAACTCGGTCCCGGAGGAAATGGCGATATATTGTGCAGTCCTTTTAAAACCATTAAAAGCATCAAAACATAAGGCAAAAGAAAAGGAGATTTAACAGCAATTAAGAACAGTGTAAGAAATAAAATACAGCAGTACTGTATTTTTACTGTATTTACTGACACTGCACACCTTTTACCTTTACTACCCTCAGACATTGGTGGAAAGTAGCTAAGTACTTTGACAATTTTGAGGTACTTGTACCTTACTCGAGTGTATCCATTTAATGCTTCTTAATACTTCTACTTCACTCCATTTCAGGGGAAATATTTCACCTTTTTCTGCACTATAATCATCTGAGAGCCACAGTTACTATTTTTCAAATTACCGTGTGAGCCTTTGGAGGGGCCCGACCCCTAGCTTGAGAACCACTGGACTAAACTGTATTTTAAGCTGTTAAAACTAGCTCCACCTCCAAGTCTGCGATGTACTATATGATTATTTATCTGTCACTTTTGATACTTTACGTACATTTTGTTGATAATACTTTTAGATAAGTAGACTTTTAAATGCAGGACTTTTACTTGTTATGGAGTATGTTTGCATCGTTGTACTTTTAATTACTGCAAGTAAACATGTCTTTACCCTGCAGAGTAAATAATCCCATTGTTTCTATCCCGGTCCATTTTCCCTCCTGTCTATTCTGTTGTTCTTTGTGCATCTGTCTGTTTTTCTTCTCTTCTTTCACCACAGATAGAGATCGTAGTGCCTCCCTGAAATAGCGT
This sequence comes from Melanostigma gelatinosum, assembly GCF_949748355.1. Classification (NCBI taxonomy): domain Eukaryota; kingdom Metazoa; phylum Chordata; class Actinopteri; order Perciformes; family Zoarcidae; genus Melanostigma; species Melanostigma gelatinosum. The sequence goes on along the minus strand of NC_136654.1, from coordinate 13,765,044 downwards.
GTTGAGTAACGTCTGCCTCTTGTGGATCGGTTTACTTTCTCTTTTCCTCCAAATCCATCTAGTCATCCCTTTTCAGAGCCGAGGTCTCTGATTTTCACATCACTTGTGTGTTAAAGCGTAAACAGGTTCTGCATCATGCCTGTCCAAAAACCCCACCACCCCCTCCTCCCTTCATTTCACCAGAAAACTCTTTTATTCAATTTTTAGAAATGTAATCAGATTTAAATCATCTCTGGAAATACATGGTACAGTGACAGCTTAGTGGTGGTGTGCGTGCATGCCTGCGTGCCTGCGTGCGTGTGTGCGTAAAGGGGTGTGGTGGATGGCTGCGTTCTCAGTCAGCAAAGAAAGGAGGGTCAGTCACCTGATCTGCAGCCAGGCTGTTTACACACGGCTCCCATTTCCCGTAAGTATCCGGACCTGGTGGCCTCATGGGAACATCCTGTAGCATGATGTGAATGGGAGGAGATCATGCTAGGCACTATCCAAGCATGGCCTTATGGCTTTGTCTGAGAGTGTGCTGGTTGTCGGCACAAACTGAAGCATGCACGCACTGGCCGAAATTCAGAAAACGAGCACATATTGCACGTAATCCGAAAACAGTAGGTTCTGGTTCTTTTAAAAGACATATGTTCATCAGTACACATAAAGATACAGAGCTTTAAACAGACCATCAGAGAGAAGATGGTCTGTTTCTATAGAGTTACTCTTAATGTTCGTCATCGGTGCCACCGGGTCGGATTCCCAGATCCTCCAGCAGAGACCGGTCTGCATTGGATAGCAGGGAAACTACCTTTTTCTGATTTTGGCAGGATAATGATGTGGGCCTGAGGGAGGGTGGATGTGTTATGTGTTGACGGGCCGCGTCTCCTGCAGACAGTCCGGGAGCTGCTGTTTAGCACTAAGCAGTCTTTACAAAGCAGCGGAAAATCCCCCCTAATGCAGAGCCCAGATGTCTGATGGCCGCGGACCGTGAAGGAGGCCGCTGTCCCACTGTTCACTACATCAGAGAGGTGGAGCAGAGCAACACTTGACTTACGTCTGCTGGGACCCCAACATGTACAGTGAGACGACGTTAAACCTCAACGTTGGTTCCTACAGCAGAGCAGATCTTCATCAGCCACTGAGGAGCAGTAGCTGTCACAGAGAGCTGATGAATGGGCGTCTCATGACGCGCAATGACCAGCAGAGTTTACCCGATAATCAGCAAGACCTCGTCTTGATTTCCTCCCTGAGCTGCGTGCGTCTTTCACCACCTGTAGTCAGTTTGGCTGCTCAGAATCAGAGTGACATTGATGCTTTTGGTCCGTTTCTATTTTGTCGATTTCGAAGTTCACAAATTAAAGCGAGCCAAATACAAAAATAATTTGCTGAGGGGCAAAGCAAAATCATCTTTTTCATCTCAAGAGCTGCCACTTCTATGCAGGACATCACAAACTTTGAAATATTGCTTTTTTTTACTCAGGTTTACACTTATATATGTATATTTTAGTACTTTGAAGCAAAAAAAACGTTGAAGTTTGAAAACCCTTTTTATAAATTACACAACATAATCATGTTTAAATCATCCCGTTTGACTCTGAAATTCAAATTATAATGTAATTCAAAATGTATTCTTAGTCCCTAACGCAACCTTCAGTTCTGCCGAGTGAAGCCATGAGGAAGTGTCTTAAAGCTGCATTCTCTCTAGTGTCCACCAGGGGGCGACTCCTCTGGTTGTATAGAAGTCTATGAGAAAATGACTCTACTTCTCTCTTGATTTATTCTCTCAGTAAACATTGTAAACATGAGTTTATGGTCTCAATCTCTAGTTTCAAGTCTTCTTCAATACAGCATGATGTTCATTTCACTTTTGTGGATTTCCGATAGTCGGACTTCAATATAAGACGAACGGTGCAGGACACAATTCATCATGTTATATGAAGAAGATAACTAAAGAAGAACTTATCTGAGAAAGTTAAGATAAGAATACGAAAATGTCAATTGTTCTGATAAAAACAATAATAAATATATATATATATATATATATATATATATATATATTTTCTCCAATAAGCTCCTGTCAGTTTTTGAAAGACAAGAAGTCCTTTACCCAGCAGCAGTGAGGATAAGCCCTACAGCCAGCTGCTGTGAGACCAACCAGGAGCAGTGATGGTAAATGAACTCTGAGATAAAAGTGGAACAGACACAGATTATCTCCCGACCCTTCATAATGCCGGCAATGACCCCGACGGTCTCGCACGCATCACGACGACGACGCGTGCTGCCCCACTATGGGCCACAGATTGCTCCGTAATGAACCGATATAGGACACGCTACAGAAATCAGATTCTTACAACTTTTATGGCTTCAGACAAAGTGTATTTAAGTCTGGATGAACTCTCTCTGCAGCAATGAAATTCTGCTTTGAATTGAGCTTTACGAGCAGAAGCTCACAGGCTGATACAATTTGTACGACGCAGCATGGATGCAGCCCTTTTCATTTTTGGGGTTGCTCAGCACATCTGCCCTTTTAACTTAAGTGGCACATTTGTGTGTGTTAAGAGGCAGACTATTAAATACAATGTCATAATTACAGCAGTGTGTCTGAGGTGTTAGAGATGTTGAGGGTGGCGTTCTCACGTCGTGATTTTAGTCACATTGACCTCTTGATTCTTCTCAGAAGTAAATTTTTTTCTGTTGGGGCAGATTGTTGGTGAGAAACTGTCATTAATCGCTTGCGCTCCTCCCAAAGTTAACCATAAAAAAGACTCACCCAAACAAGATTGGAGACAGCGGTTGTGCTTGGCTGTGCTCCGTATTTCACATCTGAAGGGAGTGTATTTGAGTGGGTGCGTGGGTGTGTGTACATGCATGCATCAGTGTGTGTGTTTGGCATTAGGGTTCCTCTGGTATTTTTAAAGCAGACAAAGTTCCTTGGTCGGGTGAAAAACATTGGCCACATTTGTTCTTACGTAAGACACATCTTTGAAATGAACAGTCTATTACATAAGACCTCCAAAAACAAGGCATATGATAAATAATAGCAATAATAACTATAGTAAGTATATATCTAAATATATATACACCTACATACTTATATCTACAGTATACACATACACATTCCTACATATACATGTATACATATGTACACAAAAAAGATTATTAAATAGATGGAGAAAAGAAAGAAAGAAACTGTGTCTCCCCCTCATTTCCTGGCAGCTCTTGGGAGGGGTCCTTTTTGGGAAGAGATCACACGGCTGCAGGTCAGACCAGTTCAGACTCACTTCCCCTCACAGCTGGACTGACGGATGATGCAGAGGGAGTCGCTCTGTTGTGGCGCCTTCAACCGGCCCAATTCAGTCTGAAAATTCATAAACAGACGGATGACAGAGTTACCAAATTTAGATGTGATTCCATATAACTATCCACAGTATTTTTGGAAGACTGCCATTAGAGGTTCTCTAATCTCTGTCCTGTGTGTCCATTTAAATCCTCCTAAATGAGAGTGGAACAGATGGATCAGTATCTCAGTCGACACGCTTCGACTGATTGATTTATTTCTCCTCGCTCCTCCCCATGGAAGGCCGATAGACACAAACATGAATCGTGCTATTTATAAACCCAGAGGGGGGGGGCTTTTCTCTGATTCACACTCTGCAGCTTCACAGAGAATCGACGTGGTGTCGGACGGTTTGATGGCGGTTTGTTTGTCCAGTGCTTCCTATAACACAGTCTTTGTGTTTATGTAAAATACCTGCATAGCAGACCCTGTCTCCTTCTCCAATGCATACCCAGCTGGGACTTGAGATAAAACCCTCCCATCATGTCAACCATTGTTCACGATCCCCCAGAAGTATGTGTGTGTGTGTGTGTGTCAGTCAGACAAAGACCTCCAATTGACATCTGAACAATGGAGCAGGCACACAGCAGCCTCCTGACTTATATGGGGGGGGGGGGGGGGCACAATGGGTCTTTTTCTGCAGAGCTGGTGGAAGAAGAGCTAGCATGTTAGCTTAGCTGGTCATAGGAATCCTACTGGTAATCGCTCACAGTGAACATCGGATTTCTCTGTCTGTAAACCAACTGCCTGAAATACACTGAAGCCTCTTGTGCTCCATCTTCATGCTCTGGTCCCACCGTGTCCACCACACATGAACGTCTCATGTCATCATCAGACAGTAGTGGCAGTTTGTGTCCACAGCTGACATACAGTATGAACACTGGCACACGAGATGAGCCAATCAGAGCCTGTGCTGCTGTGATAGGTGGTGTGTGTAACGCGTTGTTGATTCTAGCTACGAGTACACTGTAGAACAGGGGTTTAACTCGTACCTTAGTTTGTCTTGCTTTGTTGGGCCTCACTGTTGTTTGATTACTTTGATTTTGTAAGTAGTGACAAACCAAAGGTGCTGAAGCCTTAGCGTATCACAACAGCGGTGTGTTGGCAGGCTGCCTATACTCTCCCTATTTCACTTCTGAATATACTCTATTTCAATTAAATCTTTATCTTTCTATAACTCTATGAAAGCTCTACTTTCTTTTACATTTCTCTACTCTCTTGTTCCCTGTTTTGTTTGTCATTCATATGTTAAAATGTCAGCAATATTTCTGCATTTTATTTAATATGTACTCAGATGTTTTAACAAGAATCACTTAAAGGTTTAGAGAAGATAAGATGGAGCATAAAGTCAAGGTTTAGCAAACACTGATAAACAAGAAGAGTGTCACGGTCGTCCGTTAACAGCCTCAACATCAATGTTGGTTGATGCTCAAGGTCCGGCAGGTTGACAAATAGTGTCCTCGTTGCAGCAACATCATCATTGCTCATCAGTGCTTTAGCGAGTCAGCAGCTTTATTTAAAGATATGACATCTCAATATCTGGCAAGTCTTCAAACAAATACGAGCTTGATTTATTTCATCTGGCAGTGGCTTCAAGCCCACAATCACAAATTATTCTCGTGGGCCCGTTAGGACCGTTTAGAAGTAATACGCGGCTGGCCGAGAGAGAGAGAGAGAGAGAGAGAGAGAGAGAGAGAGAGAGAGAGAGAGAGAGAGAGAGAGAGAGAGAGAGAGAGAGAGAGAGAGAGAGAGAGAGAGAGAGAGAGAGAGAGAGAGAGAGAGAGAGAGAGAGAGAGAGAGAGAGAGAGAGAGAGAGAGAGAGAGAGAGAGAGAGAGAGAGAGAGAGAGAGAGAGAGAGAGAGAGAGAGAGAGAGAGAGAGACTCCTCTGCATGCGTTTAAATGGCATCTCAACAAGCACGACAGACCACGAAGAGAAAACATTTATGACATATTACCATATCCAGAATCTAAGTCCATATAATATTGATATATTACCCACAGCCCTACTTTACATAATCATTTTACACATAAACATGATCTCATTCCCAAACGATGAGCATTATTAATCTGCACCTCTGACATCCTCCACTCTGGTTTCATTCTCTCCACCAGATGTATAAACCTGCTGCAGGGATTAGTTCCCGTTCAGGGGATCAGGTCTGGCTCAGTCCAGTTCAGACGGTGTTGGATCAGAGCTCTGAGCAGACCAGTCGAGCTTCTTCTACACCAAACTGGGAAAAAGCATTTCTTTATGGAGCTGACTTCATGTTGAGACAAACACAAACTGTTCACACACAGTAGGAAGCTCACTATTGTCCTAAATATCATGAACACAACAGCATGCGGACAGGGAGAGAATCATTATTGGTGTCCTACATTAGTGACTTCCTTATTGAGAGAGGTGACGGTGTGGAACATGATGCACTTGGAGTGTTGCGAAACTTGAGTTCTTTGTATCGGCTTGTTTGCATTTCAGCAATGTGAATATCTGATGAAGTAATTTATGATGGCTGATGTTTGGCTTGTTATCAAGTCCAGTGTGGAATTCAATAAAAAGTTCATAAATACAAGAGGTCTGCTGAAACTATTTATTCCCACTCATTTATTAGAAATTTGGTCAATTTCTCCAGATAGAACCGTCACTGGGTTCGGGTGATCATATGTACATGATTGTATAGAAGTATAAATATTCCAAGACTTTGAACTGAACCTGAACAGGGTTGTTTGTTCTATAGAAATGCTTATGAATAAAAGACCTTCTTTTACCTGCTTGAACACAGAAACTACAACAGTTACACGCCTTAAACATGATGGTATTTCTGCAGTCAGTGTGGTAACGAATGATACAAATACAAATAAAAGTAAATCTGATATTTGACTGTATTCCTAAATGTCCACGTTGTGTCCTCAGGTTCGAGAAGGGGAGGATCTACACGTACATCGGAGAGGTGGTCGTGTCCGTTAATCCTTACCGCGCCATGAACATCTACGGCCGCGACGTCGTGGAGCAGTACAAGGGCCGCGAGCTGTACGAGAGGCCGCCCCACCTGTTCGCCATCGCTGACGCTGCCTACAAAGCCATGAAGAGGAGGAACAAAGACACGTGTATCGTCATCTCAGGTAACACGGGAAAGCCCCCCGCATGGGCCGCACAAAGAGCACAGAGATGTTTTACTCCCTCGTACAGTTCAAAAGAAGAATAGTTTGGAATCCTATTTTTTCTGACCACTTTTTCCTTATATTATAATATAAAGTCCTGCTGTAATAATCCTATATTTCCTGTTAAGCTCGGGTGTTTCCTCTCCTGAAAGATGTTCAGGAGGAGAGACTTCTTAATTGATTCAACATCTGCCAAGTTGATGAAAGAAATCTACCTTATTTTCTCCTAAAACTCATATTGTATGTGGTCACAAGCTGTGTGGCAGTGTGGAGAAACCATGGAGAGGACGAAGCACCACCTAGTGGTCAGAGGGGGAACTGATCCCCCTTTAAAAGACCCCACATGAGTCTTTGGTTAGGGTCTTATCCCTCTGCACCCCAAACTGTTTCAGGGTGTTTTCCACTGCAATGTTTAAATCCTGCACCGCAATGGAAACAGAACAATCGTGGTTAAAAGTAGAGAGAACTCACATCTGTCTTTTGTGCAGAGTAACACGGTTATAATACCTTAAATCATGAAAAAGAAGAATATGCAAGTTTAATTGTTTGATTATTTATTTTACAAAAATTGCAAAAAGATGAATCTTTCCCTCCGACTTTTTTCAAAATGTCCACGTGTTACAAATATTGAAAAATGAGGGCTAAATTCAGTACATATTGAACTATTTACAATTTTCCGAACCTCTACTTACCTCTTCCTCTGCTCTGCAGCCGTCTGCAGTTCAATCATGGCTTCCCTCTTATCTCGAGGAGCTCAGAATTTAATGTTTTTACAGGATCTGGTTACTGCAAAGTTGTTTTTTTTAAGTGATTTTGATGAGATCAAAGGAAGCCGTTGTCACACATGATTAGTTCAAGGCCTGTCGGAAATTTAAAAACTCTTTGCACCGTGTGTTTTTATTGCAGGGGAAAGTGGAGCAGGAAAGACAGAAGCCAGCAAGTACATAATGCAATACATCGCTGCTATCACCAATCCCAATCAGAGGGCCGAGGTCGAAAGGTGAGCTGCTGCTCAAACTCTGGTTCGGTGACTAAACTGCAGAATATGATCAGAGGAGGAGGAGTTCTTCTGTGGATTCCTGTTTGCTAATGCATCGTTTCTCCCAATGCTCAAACTAGAAATGTTATCACAAAAACCCAGTCATACCTTCAACAGAGATGTGTTTTGTTTATCTAAAGGAGCCCAGATACACGGCATATTCTGATGTGAGGTGAAACGTTTCTTTGTTGGTGCTTGACGCAGCCACAAGACCTGCATGGCTCATTCTTGGTCAGCTTTATTATCTTATCGCAGCTGTTGTAGTTAGAAGTAAGTCGTTGTCATATTGCAGCGATTAATCCTGCCGGCAGTCAAAGTCTCTGAGATCAGAGTGAGATACAGTCCCAGCTCAGGCTGTAGAGCACATCACTGAGGCCTGAGTGGGTGGGGACTGTCCCCCCAAACCCCCCCAAGGAGAAATATTACTGAATGGTCTGATTCAGGTGTGTTGACATCAATAGATATTAACAGCAAAGCACAAGAAAAGCTTTGCTTTGAAGTAAACAAAATGTAGCTCAGAGATGAAGATAAGACCCGTGCAGGGAAAATGTTTTTAGGTCAACTTTAAATACAAACAGCTGCAGGTACATTTGAACATGTAGAATCTACTGTGTACAAAATGTACACTCACTAAATAATCATTGAACAGCATCACATTTGATCCCACAGCCACTCTTTTAACCTGGTTCACCTCTTCACCTGTAATGTGGTCCCGTCTTCCCTCAGGGTGAAAAACATGCTGCTTAAATCCAACTGTGTCCTGGAGGCCTTCGGGAACGCCAAGACCAACCGCAACGACAACTCCAGCCGCTTCGGCAAGTACATGGACATCAACTTTGACTTCAAGGGGGATCCCATCGGAGGCCACATCAGCAACTACCTGCTGGAGAAGGTAACGGAGCGTCAGCTAGCCTCAGGGGAAGCGAAGGGTAGTCGTACCTGGTGATGGAGAAGTCAGTGATTCAGTACAATAACGTTTGTATTGCAAGTGCAGATACCATGTTACCTGCTGTAGTTTGTTTAAAATGTACATCAGAGTTTGTATCTTAAAGGGAACTTCTGCCTGGACTCTAATTTCCAATATCTTTGTGTCTAAGTGACGAATGACTACGCTTTCTGTTCTCCAACACAACAACCTCTGACAACACCGACATTCCTCTCTCTAACTCACGTTTCCATCTTTGTCTTTAGGCAACAAGTCGCATGACCTAATAAGAAACAGACCAGATCAAGAGATATGTAAAGAAAAACATTTTATTACTCTGAAGGTTTCTTTTCATAATGATGTCAGACACTTATAACAACAATCTGAGCCTGTCGGAGGCAAAACAACACTTTTATAGGAGGTACATTGACGGTGAGGAGTTGCAGTCATCTGCAGCGTTCTCCTTCAATACTGGACCAGTTTCAAAAAGGGTTTTCCCCATTAGACCCAAAAACACGTGTCACACGGCAGAAACATTGGGACGCACTGACCGTGGTGAGAGCAGAGCTTTTGCTTTCAGACGGCAGAGTGACAAATCTTCCCCACTTTGTTGTTGCTTTAAGACGACTCTTATGTTACGCTGTCTTTGCTTTTCCTCCAACAGTCCAGAGTCATTTTCCAACAGGAAGGAGAGCGGAGCTTTCATTCATACTACCAGGTAAATGTGTGTGTGTGTGTGCGCTTGCAGTCATTTATTTTAGTTCGAGCATGTGAAAGACTGAACTCGGCAGCAGGAAATACGAATCTATGCAGAATTTCTGAGTCATCAAGAGGCCTTTTGTTCCTCCATGCAGGAGTGTAGTGAGCTGAAAGTGAGGTCAGCGTTTGTACAGGAAGTAAAGACTCATTCAATTCAAACGTGAACAAGGCTGTGTTCATTATGTGAGAGTAATCCAACAGAAATCACAAGACATGGTACTGTGTTGTCAGTAATGTGTGATGTTTTTGATTCTAGCTGCTCAGAGGAGCTCCAGACTCCCTGTTACGCTCTCTTCACATCCAGAAGGACCCGACTGCTTACAACTACATCAAAGTTGGAGGCCAAATCAAGGTGCTTCTTACAATTCAACTCACAGACGAACAAATATGAGTAGCCGAGGAAGAAAACCCCCAAATAAACATCTGGGAGAGCAACTGCAGAGGGATAAATACAATCAAGCACACGACTTACAGATGTGCGTTTCCTCGCCGCCAGTTTACGCGTCTCTGAAGCGAACCTCACGAGTGTAAAGTGTCTCACGTGGAGATCGTCATCGCTGCGGAGTGTTTTTCATTTCGACCTCTGCTGTGCGCTGCCGTCTTTGCATGAGCTTAATGAGCAGGAACAAATAAACCACTTGACGGCAACAAACAGCCTGATGTCATGGAACACAATGTGACCAAACAGCTGAGGCGGCGGTTTGTATGCTGTGGGACTCAGAGAAACCATCGCAGTTCAGCACCAGCTTGTAATTGAATTAACTGTGGGAATCTGATATCCCGGCTGGATCAGCTGGAAGAGAAGAGAAAAGGCTGTGACCCCGGGTCAAAACACTCGTGTAAAATGGAGTTTTTCCACATTTAAATACACATAAATCTAAATTTTTCCTGAAAGACAAACTGTTGAAAGATCTTTCTTTGAAAGCTAACGAAACATTGCAATGACGATGACACGGTTCATCCTTTCTCTCTCCAGTCTTCCATCAATGATGGCGCTGATTTCAAAGCCGTAGCCGACGCCATGAAAGTGATCGGCTTCTCTGGGGATGAGATTCAGACTGTTTACAAGATCCTGGCCACCATCCTACATCTGGTAATACCGATAATACCCAAATCCCTGCTCCTCCCTCACACCAGCTGTGTCCCAATATGGGAGATACTGTGTATAGGTTTGAGACAAATGAGCGCCGTCTTGGCAGAGCGGAGCAGTGGCCTTGCCAAGACGGCGAGTGTACGGATTTGAAAATGATTGTTTGCTTTTTTGTTTCTTTTTGCTGCTGGAGAATGAGTCCAATGAAGAAGAAGCTCACAATTGATCTCAGTCAGTTTATTTTACAGGTCTATAACTGAGGAAGTTTTATGTCGGAAGAAGTATGTAATTTGTTATTCATTATAGGGAAAATAGAGACGTTTTAAATCTGTTATTTTAGTCGAGTTAGTTCTGTTAGGTGTCGGTTTTCAGATTCATTTCTTTGTTTTTGTTTGCCTGTGGGGAAAAAATCTAATTTTTGCAGCTCAACTGCTGTTAACTATATAAAAGACACTCTCGGTTACGTTAGTATGTTACTGATTGACTGCCCCTGTAATTTGTATCATAATTCTTCCTATTTTGAGTGCTTGTTGTCTATCTTGAGCTTGCACGGTTCTGTCTAAAGTTAAAGAATGTTTGCCGTATTTACACATTTTATTGCTATTGTGTTCTATTATGCAATGGTGTCAGTATTGTTTATTTACACTTAATTGTTATTCTGTTGTTCACACATGTTAGTATTTTTATTCTATTGTTTTTTGCTGTTCTTCTGTTGTAATCTTTAATGAAACTGGCACAAAAATTTCCTTTGGGATTAATAAAGTCCGATCTCATTTTTATCACATTTCATAATCCGCCCTCTCTGGCTTCTCTTCCAGGGTAACCTGACGTTCGGGGTGGACGGCGATGTGACGTTGATAGAGAGCACAAAGCTGGTGTCGGTGATCCGGGAGCTGCTGTCCGTCAAAGAGGAGAACATGGAGAAGGCGCTGCTGTACCGCACCGTGGCCACGGGCCGGGACGTCATCGAGAAGCAGCACACGGCGCAAGAGGCCGGCTACGGACGGGACGCTCTCGCTAAGGTTATTGTCGGCAGGATGTTAGAATGACATGTTGCTGGTTCTCTGTCTGTGGAGTGGGCTGCAAAAAAAAAAAAAAGAAACAAAAACATTGGCCTGCTGTTGCCTGGAGGGTTGTGACCTTTCACTTCGTGCTTGGTCGTGGATTTTTACTGCCATTCACACTGATTCACACAAGCATGAGTCACAGTGTTGTGACTCCAGACAGAGGAGACTGTGGAGGAAGCTGCACTGTGGGCTGTGACCTAAAGTCTGAGGCCCATCTCTGCTCCGGACTGCTCTGGGCCCTTGAGCAAGGCCGGCGATCCGTCTGCCACACTCTAACGCACCCTCACTGTTTGTCGTCTGCAGGCCATGTACGAGCGGATGTTCTGCTGGATTGTGGGACGAATCAATGACATCATCGAGGTGAAAAACTACGATGCCAGAGTCCACGGGAAGAACACCGTCATCGGGGTGCTGGACATCTATGGTTTTGAGATCTTTCAGAACAACAGGTGTGGATTTTGTATTTAACCAGATAAGACCTGTTGAGATGTCTTTTAAGGTGCCACCTGGAGGAGGAGGAGACAGAATATTCCTCCAATTGTAAAAGCATCAAAACATCTGCATCTTTATATAAAACATTCAGCTTTTGTGTCTATTTGGTGTGTAAATCTTTCGGTATCTCGCGACTCCGTTCGATTTTGATTCTGGACTATGCAGTAAAAACTCTGTCTCAGGAGAAAGAGAGGGTCGTCCATTCGACACAATGTTGGCGGTTCAATCCCCGGTGCCTCCTGTCCGCATGTCAAATGTCCTTGAGTTGGAACTCAAGGACTTTTTATATTTGAAAAAGTCAATCAACAGATTGCAATAATGTAAACACACAAAGACACAATGTCACATTCATTTATGCTAAACTTGCACAAAAAAACAGTTTTTATTGAAAAGTTTTTATTATTTCTCAATTCTCAGAGACTTCAAGAATTACAAGTTCAAGTTACACAAACAAAAAAACAGAAATGCTGCAGGTTAGTGTACATGAATAAGATCTGAAGTAGGTCGTCATGTTTTTGTTGTTCCTCAGAAACTTGTACACAAAGTAACACTGTAAAAGTGGTATTTTGGGTGATTTCTCAACAAATCAACAGATGCTTGACACAACTTTGACTTGTTGTTTAGGATTACTGTCCATCAGTAGCAATACATCTAGGTTCTTTTGTAGATTAAAAAACAACTCATTTTTACTCATGTAGACGTCTCTGCATTCTCCTTGTCTTCATCGATCTGATCACTGTCTGTGCAAAACAAATAAAAAAAGTTGATCGGAAAGAAAACGGTTTTAACAAATGATTTTATTGGTTGTAACACACAGCGCTGATTACCTCTCCCTGTACAGAATGAGTAAAACACAGCTGCATCTATAACATTCAGTCTCTGTTTCTGCAGCTTTGAGCAGTTCTGCATCAACTACTGTAATGAAAAGCTGCAGCAGCTCTTCATCCAGCTGGTGCTGAAGCAGGAGCAGGAGGAGTATCAGCGAGAAGGAATCCCCTGGAAACATGTAAGGAGGACGTCCTGGGTCTGTTTCATGTTCCAGGGTATCTGTTCTCACTTCTAAAGTCTCCTTTGATGATCCTAAAGGATGCTGGACGTCTCTCAATCTGTCCAAATAGTGCACAGAACAAATATAATACGTTGACTTTCTAGATTCACAAAGATGAATGATTTTATTTACTAGTATACTATGTAGCTTTCTGTTTATTAAACAATATCATGTGTAATATAATTATTTATTATTATCAGTGCCCATTTGCCGATTTTCTACTCTCTATTTTTTAATTGCTATTCTATTTTGCTCTGGTGTCAGTATGACTTCTTATACATTATATTCATTACACTATTATCATATATGTTACTCTGTTGCTTATTCTACTCTTTTCTATCTCCTCTTGTATTTCTGTCATCTCGACTCGGCGTCTTTCTCTCCTCTGTCGTCAGATCGATTACTTCAACAACCAGATCATCGTGGATTTGGTGGAGCAGCAGCATAAGGGCATCTTCTCCGTGCTGGACGAAGCCTGCATGAACGTGGGCAAAGTCACCGATGAGGTTTTCCTCCAAGGACTCAATGTGAAGCTGTCCAAACACGTCCACTACACCAGCCGCAAGGTAGGAAACGCCGCACACGGACCAGACTCTGTGTTAGTTAGACATGAGCCAACAGAGAGGACAGTTTCTGCCTCTTCGGCTGAGGTCAAAGATCCAAATGTGCTGCTGATTTTATCGCACTTTCCTGTCCGTGATTTGCAAACACAATGAAACAAGCGAAACAATAAAATGAGCCATAAAGCTTCATATCAACATCGAGCTGGACATGAGATTCTGGTGGTGGAGCTGTAGTAACCTGAGAGCAGCAGAGGACAGATTACACCCTGCAGTAAGTAACCATTAGTGTCTGAACATGATCCTGTTAGCTTTAATAATCAGGAAGGCTTACAGTCCGACTCAACACGCCACGTTTGGGATCAGATGACTTGGATAAGGTGAAAGTCACTCTGATCTGGGGTCAGTGTGTTTCAGCTCCTCTGCAGATGTTGAACATGTAAAAGAGTGTGTTCAGAACAGCTGACAAGTAAAAACACAGCTGTTGTTTTGTGTTATTTTTTTGAAATGACTGCAAGTCTCTGCTCAGACACAAGGGAGCAGCAGCTGAGAGAGGGAGAGGGAGATCAGGAGTCTGACTCAACACTTTGCACAAGTGATGTCACTGCCAGCCAATGGGAGTGTACGGAGCTGGTGCTCTGCTGTGTTTGTGACAGGGTGGTGGTGGTGGAGGGAGAAGAAGGTGGGAGAGGTTCAACTCATTTATGAGAGAGAGAGAGAGAGAGACTTCACCTCCATCCCATTCTCGTGAACGCGATATCTCAGGTGCTAGTAACTCATAAACAATCTTATATAAAAATCAGAGGTGATTTCATCATTTCAAAGTGAATTTTATAAATTGTTTAGATGATGTATGGCATCTTTTAACTTCTTCTAAAGTAATTGGAGAATCGCACACCAACTCTTCCTCCTGGCTCGTTGAATTTACATGGTATCCCCATTGAACTTTTAATAAAGTCAACTAATATTACATCACCAAACGTGGAGATATTCAGCCCCAATATTCAACTGCAGTATAGAATTGTTCTTGGCTTGTGACTTTAGTTCAAGTGAATCAAATGAATCAAAGACTGCCTGACAAAAGATTTACATTACATCACGTTCCATTACATATGCCTGCCGTGCGCGAGAGGTGGCCATGCAGAACGCACACTCGTTATAAATCAGGGAAACCACATGTTCCATTAAACTGCAAAGAAACAATATTGAGCCTTAAAACGTGACTTTAAAAGAGACTTCTTTCCTTGATCCCTTGACGTTTTCCATGGAGGTGAAGGAAAAGTGGTTAGGAATAGACGTTAGGAGGTCATTTTTGGACTTTTGGACCGCAGCCATTGATTGACATCAGAGTGATTCATTATGAGATTCCCATATGGACATGAAAACGTGTTGCAGACGGACTGTCACGTCATTAGACGTTTTGTTGTCGGCACCACTTAGTGGTCACAATCATGTTTGCAGTCTTTTTGAGATGTGGGAATTACTTTCAGCCAAATATTTTTTTTAAAAGAGCAAGAAAATACTCTCTCTGTATATCAGTGTGACCCAAAATAGATGTCCTAACCAACGTCCGTGATGCAAATTAGCTCTTGGGGAAATCTCTGAAAATGTCATGGCTGTGAGGGTACAAAGTGAGCTCCGGCTCTGCAGACTTACAACACCCACCGTGGCTCTCCAGCCTCGTAGCTCAACCTCGCATCTTTCATGTGTGTCTGCCGGGATAAAAAAGAGTGAAGGTTGAGAAAACAAAGATGAAGAGAGAGAGAGAGGAGGTGCACAGGGAGAGACTGGGAATTAAATGTGAGAGGAAGTGCGATATGCACATCAATGGAGAGGACGGGGCTGATGGAAAGCAGGGATAGAAAAACAGTGAATGAGGACTGATGGAGCCGCTGTATCAGTGATTCCTGCATATTCTGAGGCTCCACTCGTCAATATTTTGTGATACTAACAATGGATCAAATGAGCATGTCTCATCTAAAATGGGTTTTGTCCGATTTCGGCTCATTGTTTGTGGTTTTTCGGTCTCATTACCAGCAGCAGCAGGCAGCTGTTTTTGAGTGGAAAAAAAGCTCCAATAATCCCACTGTGCTCTACCCGCCCAGCACCAAATGGCATAACGGCAACTAGCTGGTGAACACAGCGGAGCATTTCAGCAGATAACAAGACGGATAGTTTTCTCAGAAGTTGGTGGAGACAAAAAGAAAACCAGCTAAAAGGAGAGTTGCATTCATCAGGTGGCCAGAAACACGACTTCTAAAAGCTCCATGTTGCACCGTTTTTAATGCACATTCTTTTCTGCAGGGTCGACATAAATCCTACACGCTGTGTTTACAGCATAAAGACGTTTATTGTACATAATCATCCAGTCCACGTACATCCATTCAGTGCTTCTTTCTTTGCACTATTTGTATTGTTTACAACTTACAGAACACTTGGCCTGGCATTTTATTTCCATTGGTGCTTTTGATATATATTTACATATACACCTACCTGTGCACACAACAGTCCTGTCTGTTCTTTCTCTTTTATTTGTCCAGCTTTGTTGTCCTCGTCCCGAGCTATTTTTTGTATTTCTGTCTAAGTGCAAAATAAACAGTCATATTCCTTCTCAGTGCACCAATACTTGGCCAATGAAGCTGATTCAGATTCAGAGGGAGGATGTGAGGTGTACAGTCGTTGAAAGCCTCAGAAACAAGTCCTATAAACTGGACCTTGAGTTGAGATTGTTTTTCGTGTCAAGTTGCCGTCTTCGTGGTCAAAGAATGAGTCTTGAGTGCTGCCAACGCCCGTCTCTCACCGCCGCCACAGAAACAAACAGTGTACGTATTGAATTTCATACATCGGAAGAGACTGAGTCAGAGCTCTATTCTCGGAGATGTTCCTGTAACACAATCTGTGCTGCGGTTTAGACTCTTGTCTTTACTCGGCTCACCTTGTCCCGGCTGTTAACCCTCCTCATTCGTTCATCACTGCACGGTACCTCACGTCTGAACCACGAGCAGTTTTTGGGCTGTTGTTTTTGCTCCCATCATATTTTACTCCCTGTGGCCTCGTGTTTTACTGCAGTATTATATTAGGTGCAGTAAGTCCTGCACCTCTATGGAAACAGCACAATCATGGCTAGAAACAGAGAGAACTCCACAATGTATTGTGTGCAGTATAACACAGTTATGATGCCATGAATCATAAAAAAGAAAAACGCAGGTTGAATTTCTTTGATGATTTATTTTACAAACATTGGAGAACACTGGAATTCATACATCCAGCATTTTTCCAAGTGCCCAAAAGTGTTGCATGCTATGTACATTGAACTATTCATATTTGTACCACCTCTACCGCCTCTCCTCTGCTCAGTTTTACAGATGTTTTGTCACGTGACTGTTTGTCTCAGGCAAATCAATCAAGGCTTCCTAGTGGCCCCGAGGAGCTCAGAATTTAGTGTTTTTTACAGAATCTAGTTCAAGCAAAAGGTTTATTCAGGGAGGGTGAGATTTTAAATGATTTTGTTGAAATATCACGAATTTAAGCTTCATTTTGGTTATAGTTTCTGACAGAAGCGTTCGTTGGGCATGATTTGTTCAAAGAGCGTCGGAAAGATGAACATCTGATGATATGAACAGTTGTTACAGCTTCTGGCTCGGATAAACGGAGATGTTTTGGTGATTGTTTGAAGAAAACTATATATATATATATATTTTTATTGATTTGTTCTTCTACAATCCCGCCTGCAGGTTTTGGGGCTCAGAGGGTGAATGGCCGATGGCTCAGAGCACACACACACACACACACACACGTTTGAACCGTCCTCTGAAGGTGCTGCTAACAGATCAAAAGCAGAGGAGGAAAAGTAGAAAGCTTCCATCGCTAACAGATGCCCTCTGTTGTGGCTTCATTTTCTCAATATGTCATGTTGCTTTGCAGTCTGGTGATGAGGAATTCTGTTTTACTGGTCTCCAGGCTTCTCCGCCTTGTTATGAATTAATCAGACAGTTTTGATGCGCGGGAGCCACGGGCTTGTTTACTGAGATGTCTAACTGAAGGAGAACCGCTTAAATATTACGTGAGGTTTTTTTTATCGTCAGGTTGTGTTTGTGAGTCTCTTCACTTTCATCACACTGAAAGTGAACTAGTTTCATAAATGTTTTGCTCTCGTCTACTGCCAGCAAACTGAGTCCTACAGTGTTTAATTCTATGTTTAGGTCATTGCACCACAAACAAATCTGGCTGGTTATTTTTCTTATTGACTTGTTTTGTGGTTTCCAAAAATGATGAAGCACATTCGTCTGCACCCACTGTGTGTGTCGGTGCACAGCTGTACAGGAAACTAAACACAAATGGTTGAAGACATCATACTGGCAGTGTTGGATAAATTAAATATTGATAACAAACCAGGAAAAAAAAAAAGAAAACTATAAACAAGAGTCAAAAGTGTTCTGATTAACATTTTCTTTGATAGAAAAATTGAAATTCAATTGTGTATGTTCATAATAAAAAATATATTCTATTAAATAGTCATTGATTATTAAACAATTATCCAAAACTGCAACAAATCTCAAAATAAAAGCGCTCTAGGTTACTGGACGAATTGAGTCCACTGTGTTAAATCCCACTTTTGCGAGCGTTATGATGACATTTGTGCTGATTTGTTCCACAGAGCGTCTTTTATCTCTTTGTTTTTTGTTTTTTGTTTCACGACCAGCAAGTTTTGACAGTTTTCATCAGAAGCACACAGTATGTCAGTGTTGTTTCTGCTGACCTCTAGTGGTCAGAGAAAACGTGACAGAGAGGGGGATAGGGAGGTCAGAAAGTTTTAAAAGGAGAAATAACTCAATTTATGGGATTTGTTTATTATAAACTACCACGTCAGCCTTTTTTCCTTTGATCAAAACTTAGCTGACGCATCAACATGTGTCCTCGCTTTAAAATCTTTCATTTCTGCTCCTGCAGTCTCCTCTTTGCTCATGTTTTTTTTCCTCACCTCCTGCCCTCCCTCATCCCAACACTATCTTCATCTCACTGTACGCTGCTTTGATCCTCTCAGATGTTCTGTTTTTATTTTATTTTCTAATCATATGCTGGCACGGTAGTCTTTTTTTTTTTGGAGCAGCCATCCTGGAAGCTTGATTTCCTGTTTCTCCCTCCTCTCTCCTCCTTCTTTCTGCCTCTACTTCCTTCATCACCTTTTTTTAGATTTACCTTTCACAAGCGTCTCACAGCACTCGGCGTGTTCAGGTGCAGCATACTAATGGTGTGTGTGTGTGTGTGTGTGTGTGTGTGTGTGTGTGTGTGTGTGTGTGTGTGTGTGTGTGTGTGTGTGTGTGTGTGTGTGTGTGTGTGTGTGTGTCTGTGTGTGTGTCTGTGTGTGTGTCTGTGTGTGTGTGTGTGTGTGTCTTCGGCCTGCTGCCGCATGTATTTAATGCATGTAGGGGGTCTGCTCTAAGTGGTGAATCTTTCAAGGGGCCATGTGTTGGTGATGCTAATCTCAGAGATGCGCTGTTCATTAGCTGCAGGGAGGCACAAGGTCAACGGCAGCAGCAAGGACACAGAGAGAAGTGGATGTTCAGTACCGAGGCAGTCTGATGAGTGTAACCTAATGTATGATCATATAGATGTGAGTCTAGAGCCTCCGGTTCTGCCGAGTGAAGCCGATGCGGAAGGAAGTGTCTTAAAGCTGCATTCTCTCTAGTGTCCATCGGGGGGCGACTCCTCTGGTTGTATAGAAGTCTATGAGAAAATGACTCTACTTCTCTCTTGATTTATTACCTCAGTAAACATTGTAAACATGAGTTTATGATCTCAATCTCTAGTTTCAAGTCTTCTTCAATACAGCATGATGTTCATTTAGTACATTATGGTCCATTTAGAGTCAAACAGACCATAAAGCAGGGGATGCTTTAGGGCGGGGCTTACTGTGATTGACAGGTTGCTGCTGCTACCAGAGACGTTTACGACGTCTCTACGTCACAAATATGGTAACTTGCGAACAAAACAACATGGCGACGAGGTTTGAAAACGTCAGTCCACAAACCATTGGGTGACGTCTCGATGGCTACAGTCTGTGGTCTACAGTGAGGAAGCTGCTCAATGTTTTAATACCCTGACAGCTGCCACTCTGTGCTTTGGGAGCGAGCCATCTCCTCATCTGCTGCCTGGATTAGCTCCATGGGACCCGCTGTGAGGCCCTGACCGGTCCGGAGACAGTCAGACGCTGCTCGTCGGGAGGCCTGGCCCTCCTACTGGAGATGGCTGTTTGGTCCCGGGGTTAGAGAGCAGGAGTGGCACAGGTGGCAAACGGGATTGTAGAAGAGAAGTGGATAGTTGGAGTTCAGAACAATAAGACCCATCAGCATTTTGACCAAACACAACAAACTATTTCATAACGATGACAGTCAAAAGTCTGTCTGTTCGCTGCAGCCGGTGTTGAGGACTCATGCCTCCGTGACTCCTCTGTGTTTTTGTAGATCAACAGGGGCCGACAGCAGAGTGGTGACTCCTCTCTGTCTACATTCAGAAGGTCCAGTGTGTGCAGTGACTAGTGAAGGACAGAAGGCCACGGCTGTTCAATGTGTCCGATACATTTAATTAACGCGGGTTGTGAACATTAATCCGGCAGGTCGTGTTTCTGCTCCTCGGCCAACAAAAGGTGATCAAACATCTGTGAGTCGTGGCTATTTTAGACTTCAGTTCCGTACAAATGTTGGAAAATATATTCTCATTTGATAAGTCCATATCTTAATAAATAGTTGATACTTTTCATTAAAGCGGTCGTGGTGAGCTGCGTGTTTTATCTGCAAACAACATCTCAAAAGAACCGTCACAATAGTGAGAGTTTAAGGTGAACTGAAGCCTCTTCTCATCACTTCCTGTCACAGTGTTTCTGACGGTCGGTTCCACCATGTTCTTGTTAGTTTCTGTCTCTCGCTTTCTCACCTCACTTCCTCCCTCTGTTCACAGTTTACCTCCTTTTTTTATTCCTGCAGTTTCCTCTAATTTAAATGTTCCCATCTCCTCCCTGCCTCCTCCGTCCTGACTTTGTCTTTATTACATTTAATAAAACTAACATCCCGTCGCTCTTGTTGCTTCTCTGCATGTCCTGTTCAAGCTAATTCCTTTTCTCTCCACATGTCCCCTTGCCTCTCTTTCTGGTTTGCCTCAGTCCAGTTTTGGGAACCCCTTCTTTCTGTCTCCTTAATTAATCTGTTGGTTTGACTAGCTGGCTGTCAGTGGTTTCTACTATGCAGTCCATCCACTTTGAATGAGAGAGGAGGGGATGTGCAGGCTCAGGAGGCTGGAGAAGACTGAATTATTCTTGCCTCGTTGAAGTATGTGTGGTAGAGTTTAAAGTATGAGTTGATTCATGGATTGGTGGATTGACGGAAGAGACATTTTTAAAGTAAGATGATGGTTCCAGCTGTTTTTTAAATGTTAAGATGTCACAATCACGTTTTAGGGCTTTTAGAAAATTTCAAACCCAACTATCTTTCACTGTAATCTAACATTTTTTGATAGGACAGACCATTAATCTGAGTAATCATGCTAGTGGTATCTTATTTTGTAGGGATTGATGGTCCTGGGAACGCATGCTGATTCAGCAGTTTTTCAGCACCGTCCCTGCTTTACATTCATGGAGTCGTGCGCCTGAAGCTGCTCAGCAGAGTCGCTCTGTTTAACGGCCTGAATTGGCAACACTAGCATTTCCACAACAGCTGAAGGTTACGTGTTCTTCTTCTACAGTTGTCCTTAAAGGGAGAGCCAGTTCAATTTCATCTGTTCGTGTTGACTGCATCTAAAAGTAATGCAAGAACATGCATCTGTCCATCCATCTAAAACAATGTCCAATACATCTAATATCTATCGTATCTATTTCAGTAGCCAGAGTCCAAAACAAAGACATTTATTTATGTTTTATTACAATTATTGAAAACGGAACGAATCAACACAAACTCCCATTTAACAAACTGTGAGCAGTAAAGTTTTGTCTTGTCTGCTTGTTAAACAGTTCATGATTAATCGACTAATTGTTTAAAAATGACATCGACCAGTATGTCCTGGAATAATTGTGTCCGTGCTGTAGGTTATAATATCTCTGAGGAATAAAAGCTGTCGATGCTTCATAAATATCAGAACGAGTTTATTCTCACTGTCCATTATATTTATTCTGAATTGTAAGTGTGTCTCTTCCACTCTTGGCACATCCTAATTTCCTCCTTTCCTCATTCATTCTGACCTTGTTCTGTTTCTATTCGTGTGCCCTCCTTCCTCTCTCTCACACACACACACACACACACACACATACACACACACACACACACACACACACAGCAGTCTCCATCACACCCTCGGTCTTAACACTAGGCTGAGTCCCAAACACAGGAGGTGCTAATAATAAAGCTGCCAAGAAGTGTGTGCATGTAGTGCACGTGTGTGTGTGTGTGTTGCAGTGTAACTGATGGAGCTGGATGAGGGGCCGTGTGGCTTCCAGCAGATGCAGGCTGTCGGTCTGATAGTGCATCTGTTTCTCTCTCTGTCCTCTGTGTGTGTGTGTGTGTGTGTGTGTGTGTGTGTGTGTGTGTGTGTGTGTGTGTGTGTGTGTGTGTGTGTGTGTGTGTGTGTGTGTGTGTGTGTGTGTGTGTGTGTGTTTGTTTGTTTGTGTGCATTCGCTTATTTGTTTCCTCTGTTAGAAGCATTTATCTCCTGATAATGTGTGTTCTAGATTTCCAAAATAGATTGTCTCCTAATCTTGAGACGTTTCAAACTCCGTACAGGCTTGAAGTTAAGATCTTAAGTATTGAGACCGTATTAAAATGATTTAAAGTGTTGCTAACTGGGTACTTTAAATATTCCTTTTAAATCTGTCTGTTTCTCCCTGAGCTTTAGATTGTGTTTTCCTCTCATATGGGGGGGGTTGTCTTTGAGAGCACTCCGATGAGTCGGTCAATATTTTCACAAAGACACAAAGTAATGGAACGTACTGTGTTGGCTCGGCTGCAGGTGGAAGGCGTTGTGGCTGTCAAAGTTTTATTTGCGAGCTGTATTTTTCACTCTTACTTTCCTCCCGTCCGTCCATGCCGTCGTTCATTTTTGACTCAACTCTGAGGACATTTACATGGACGAAAGTATATGGACACCCACACATTCAACCCAATGTTACTGTGGAACATCTCATTCTAAAAGCCATGCTCGTTATTATGATGCTATAACCGCCTCCACTCCGGAGGGGAAGATGTTTCAAAAGAGGTCCAACGCATCGTCATGTTCAATCCTGGCCCTCAGCTACATGCTAATCTCTTCTCTCTCTTTTTGGGATCGTTGATGATGAAAGCGTGGGATAGCACTCTCCACTCCTGTGTGTCTCACACACACTCACTCACTCACTCAACTTTACCCTGCACAGCGCTTCACAAACAGCAGTTTTGCAGATGTGGATGAAACAGGAAGCCTTATCGTGCTCATCAGAAGCGGTTGCCAGTCCGTGATGAACCTTTCTGTATTTCCATTCATGCTTCTGCCCTCCTGCTCACTGGCCTACATACACGCATCAGTATCACACTTTCACACTCGTTTTTGTTTTTTTTCTCTTCCCATCACGCCACATTGGGCTCTCTTCCTCTTTCTCGGTCCTTGTCTCACCGTCTCTATTGCCCCCATTCTTGATTTTTATTCACTAAGTCGTCCACTTCCCTTCCTGTCTCTCTCTCGCCCTCTCCCTCCCCCTGTCCCTCCCCCTCTCCTCTTTTCTGTGAGACTTCATCCCTCCTGACAGTGTTGGGTGGTTTTCCGCATCACTGCATTCGGTCTGTTGCTTCTGCAGTTTTGAAAGTCATTTTTAGCGTTTTGGTTTCATCACAAAAGGGCTGCTCATGTTTGGAATTCAATTATGACATTTTTAAAGTAATGGGTAGAACTGCAGACGTCATACTTCACACATAGTTGATCTTAAGACTTAATCTGGGCACCATTTCCCAAAAGCAATCAAACCCCAAAGTCCAAGAGATGTTTCCCACAACGCTCTTTAAATCATCAGTGATGGCCAGAATAAGTGACAGTTGATGCAACATGAGTGATAATGTTTAGTTTGAACACATTACTGCTCCTTTTGTGGTCGAAGTATTCCTTTAAACATACAGTGTTCTACTCTTTGCTCTTTAACACTTTGTTCAGAGATGATTCTTCAGTGTTGCTCACTCTCTGCTCTCCGTCTGTCTCTCTGCAGCTCTCACCGACGGACAAGAGTTTGGAGTTTGACAGAGACTTTCGCATCAGACACTACGCAGGAGATGTGGCGTGAGTGTCTTCAAGTTTCATTTATTCAGGAGAAGCTTTTGCCGGTGATCCATGCTCCTTTTCCCACATTTCTACATGTTTACGTATTCATGCGTCAGAGCTGAACAGTCTTTCACTTTTGGCTGCTTCAAGAGCAGGTAGAAGTTAGGGTTCCTAGACTAAACTTGACCAAATATTATTTTCATTACCTGGTTTCCTTTGTCTATTTAACCCGCTGTATTTGAATGTATTGCATTACTTTAGATAATGCCTTGGATCAGTTAATGTAAAATAGAACAAACTCATTTAGTGCACCTGTCAAACGATAATGTTACGTCTATACAGACCCCAGACCCACAACACCTTGGTCAACTGCTCTGCAGCATTTATGTTGTCTACACTTTTTATTTTATAATTGGTTGAAATGAAGGCGCCTACATGAACACAAGTCATCTCACGGCTCCTTTTGACACTTTGATGTTGGATCTGAACATTTTTGGTAAAAAAGGAGGCAGAACATCAAATAACCTGAAATGAATGTGTGTTAATCTTCATCAAAGATTTCCATCAAGTTCCCACATGAAGAGAATTGTACTCGGCCTGGGTGCTAATTCATTCTGTGAGCACAGACGTGTGCAGAGAGTCCACATTGTAGACTGCAGCAGTGCAACAAGACAGAACTCAATCACATCCAGAATGACCCTCGTTTGAATTCGCAGTTAAGGACACTTGCATGCACACACTCGAACATTCAAACGACACTTTTTGTTGGACGACGCCCCCCCCCCCCCCCCCCCCCCCAAACAGCCTGCACCACTTCCCAATCCCCGAAGTACTTGGGCACCATTCAAATGAATAAATCACACACGCTAAGCCCCCAAAAAGTGCTCTCAGGGAATTCTCAGGGAATTTGTGAGGGCTAAGTGTCTGCCACCCACGGGGGGCCTCGGGCTTGATTGAGCCCTGAACCACTTAGACCAGGAGGCAGCGCCCACCTCACAGCACGGCTCTATCTATAGCAGCTCATCGCTTAACGCCACACATTACCTTAAAGTGTATATTAACACACGGCTGAGATAATATTTACATTAAGCTACAATTAACACACCCAGTGGCCACTTTATTAGGTACACCTGCTTGCTCTGGCATGTGGCAGCAACTCTATGCGAAAAAGGTTTGCAGACCTGGTCAAGAGGTTCAGTTGTTGTTCAAACCAAATATGATAATTAAAGGGATTGATGTGATCTAAACATAGACTGTATATAAGAAGTGGATTTAGTCACCCATTGGTTTGTGGACTACAGTTTTCAAGCCTTGAGTTTGGCATTTTGGCCGTCGCCATCTTGAATTTTTTGCAACCAGAAGTGAGACGAGAGGGTGAAGCGAAGTAAAATCAAGAGGGAAGTAGAGTCATTTTCTCATAGACTGCCATACAACCAGAAGGACTAAGACGTGAGGAGAGGAGGCGAGGAAAGGAACAGAGGATGTACAGACTGAGAAATGAGAAGAGAGGATTGACCCTGCCTTTTGTCAGCGGTTCAGGCTGCCGGGCAACTGAGCTCGGTTTAAACTCAGAGTATTGGATAACGCGTCATATTAACGCGTCACATCCTCTCAGGCTCCACCAACATGACAGTGACTTCAGGACTTCAGTCACTAGATCTCAATCTGAATAAAGCTCTTTTAGGACGCGGTGGAACGGGAGACTCGCAGCATGAATGTGCAGCCGCTAAATCTGCAGCAACTGTGTGATGCTATCACGTAAACACGCTGCAGCATCTATGGAATGTTTCCAGCACCTTGTTGGATCAATGCCTCGGATGATTCTGGGTGTTCTGGGGTCAGCAATAGAAAGGTGCACATAATAAAGTGGCCTAAGGTCAAAGTGATTCTGGTTTAGGACAGTTTTATTTCTATCTACCCGCCTCCTTGTCTCCTCTCCTCAGGTACTCAGTGGTGGGTTTTATTGATAAGAACAAAGACACTCTGTTCCAGGATTTCAAGAGGCTGCTGTACAACAGGTAACACACACGCGCACACACACACACACACAGAGTACTACACGCCACTTCAATCACCTCCACACACTGTGTTCCTTGCAGCACTTTACATGACACCCCTCCAGAAAGAACGGCACAGAACTAGTACAACTAATCTCCCCTGAGCTGGCTTTTATTCTCCTCTGCTTCTATCCTCTGGTGTGTTTCCTCCGCTGAATATAAATGTGAGGTCTGGTGATTCCTGAACGGTCTAATGTGCAGTTGATGATACTCGTTACTCGGGTCAAATGCACAACGTTTGGATAGTGTTTGTTACAGGTGAAATATTGTCATAATACTATTTTAGATCAAATATTTGTGCTGCAGAGACGTCCTGGTCTACACATCATAACTCGCACATCTTTATAGATCCCCGCAAAAATCACACCATAATCATTTAAATATGTCTTTCAATGAAAATGAGACAAATGAAAAAAAGTTTCAAATGTTTTTAATTGTGAAGCGTCACTCTACTAGACAACTAAACATAGTGTTGTCGTGCTTTTTTACATTTGAACAAACACACAACGGCCAACAACACTGACTTGTGCTCTGTTTTTACTCATCACTCATCTAAGTGTTGTAATCTCTGCCTGTACAACTCTACCGTCATGTTTCCAGTTCTAACCCAGTACTGAAGGCCATGTGGCCCGAGGGCAAACTGAGCATCACGGAGGTCACCAAACGGCCTCTAACGGCTGCGACGCTCTTCAAGAACTCCATGATCTCGTTAGTGGAGAACTTGGCCTGCAAGGTGAGCAGCCAGGCCGGATGAACCGTTTCCTCTTGCATGTTGAATTCAGCTTAATGTGGTTGTTAACGCGCCCTCTCCCCCGTCTGTAGGAACCCTACTACGTTCGCTGCATCAAGCCCAATGACGTCAAGTCCCCTCTGCTGTTCGAGCAGGCGCGCTGCCGTCACCAGGTGGAGTACCTCGGGCTGCTGGAGAACGTCCGAGTGCGGCGTGCCGGCTTCGCCTACAGGCAGACTTACCCTCGCTTCCTCCAGAGGTACCGTCAATAAACACCTTAGACGCCTTCGGCCTTGTGATACACCTTGTTTCTGTGAGTTTTTATCTCACTCCCCTTCAGTGTTTTGAGCTATTTCATATCGGGCTGCAACTAACAATTATTTTCTTCATTGATGAATCTGCTGATTATTATTTATTCCTCCTTGTGAAGGACATATCATATATGTCAACACCTACAATTACCCAAATTCTAAACATATTTCATTGTTAATTTTATCCTCAAATCATGTTCGGGTTATGGTTTGAAGTATATTTTGCTCATGGGACGAGCTTTAATATCTGGTCAAACATGCTGAACCTCTGAAGCTGTTCACATGAAGGCTTTTACGGTTCCTCACTGTTGGGTGTAAATATGTGATGTGTAACACTAACTAGCTCGCATCTAATCTTGCAGCTAATCACTTACATTTCCAGCAGCCGTCACAAAATAACTCATTTTGTCAATTTCCCTACACGCATAAGATTTGTGTCCTCTGAACTTGATTCAAATCAGGCTGGATTATAATAACTAAGACCTTGTTGTAAAACATTCTGATGTGCTGCAGAAATTATCCTGTTTTTAATGTGAAGTAGCAAACAACTGCCAGTCGATGACCTGGGTTAATAACTCGTGTTTTATTCATAAAGGAGCTCAAGCACCTGATATTACAAGTCTGTTTACAAAACAATCCGCACTAATTTGGTAGCAAGCGTGCCGGTAATGACCAACATCTACATTTAAGAGCTACTAAAGTCTGATGTGTCGGACCAATATGAATCATTTATACCATAAACATGTGTATTAAAAATTTCAAGTTGTGTCAAATGTAGGCTTTTAGATGGCCGTTTAAAACATATGTCCGCTAGTTCTCCTATATGAACTCTGAAATATCAACAGACTTATTAGCCGTCAAAAAAGAAGTCTTGCGTAAACACTTCTCACACACAAGATCTGTCAGAAGAAGCTCTCAGAGGAGAGAGATGTCCGTCGGGTCAGGGCTGGACTTTTAGAGACGAGTGATGGACAGACGTGGATCCTTAGAGTCTCAAACGTCATGTTAACCCCGCGGAGGACGAGCGGGAGTGATGCAGCGACACACAAAGCTGCATTTCCTAAATCGACAACTTTGTCCCTCCTCCAGATACAAGATGATCTCAGAGTTCACGTGG
Organism: Melanostigma gelatinosum; assembly: GCF_949748355.1. Lineage (NCBI taxonomy): Eukaryota > Metazoa > Chordata > Actinopteri > Perciformes > Zoarcidae > Melanostigma > Melanostigma gelatinosum. Next base: position 13,737,098 of record NC_136654.1, on the reverse strand, counting down.
CCAAACCATGACTTGCCATCAGACAAAGAGGCGGTGAAGAGGCTCCTGCAGGGGTGTGGATTCGACCACGACGTGGCCTACGGCAAAACCAAGGTCTTCATCCGCACGCCACGCACGCTCCTCAGCCTGGAGGAGCAGCGGGTGGAAATGGTCCAGAGAATCGTCCTCTTCCTCCAGAAGGTGAGAGTCTGACCGCCTCACGTGGCTTATGAACTCAGATACTGACACGACAGCAAACCTCTGACCTCATGGGAAACACTGAATTCATAGAAAGTGCACTGCAGATTCATTCCACTTCTTTCTTTCTTTAATCGTGATTTTCCTCTCCCTGATTTTGCCTTGAATGTAAACCAGTGAACCAAATCTACAACATCTTTTTCAGTGTTCTCAGAAATTCATGCATGTGAATAAACTCGCAGACTAGAAAAAGTCAAATGTTAATGCAAGCGCTGAAGCTGTTCACATGAAGGCTTTTACGGTTCCTCACTGTTGGGTGTAAATATGTGATGTATAACACTAACTAGCTCGCATCTAATCTTGCAGCTAATCACTTACATTTCCAGCAGCCGTCACAAAATATGATATAATATAATCTTGTATTGTGAGCGCAGGAATCTTTTATCACTCAGGTGAAAGTTGTCGCCCGCACAGCTATCGTAAAGTTGTGAGTGGATTCATATTTATAAGTTTGGAACATGGTAGTATCTTCGTTTGTTGTGTTTTACTTGATTCAGGTTTTTGATTTAATTTGTCACCAATTTAAAGATGATTTAAAAACACTTGAAAGTCCACAATTCATACAAAGAGTAATGGTGGTGTTACTACCAGGACTTTTTCCTGTGTTGGCTTGGGTGTGGCCACATGATGTGTCTCATTAGCAGTTTAGTTTGATGCTCATGTTTCAGTTTCTCCTTCAGCTGGACACGTCTTTAAATCTGATCGGAGTATTGATCGCTGTCAGTGTGCCTCTGCGTTCAGTAGGCGGTGCTACCATGGTGTGACGACACCTTCCCGGCGAGGGAAAACAGTTTCCCCGTCGTGATCGTGGTGTGTACAGAACGTCGGTCAGAGCGGAGCGGTTACTTTGTTAGATGGAGCCGTTGGTGCTCAGCTCTGCCTGTCTGTCAAATCTCAGATGCACCGTGCAAACACTTGAACGCTATCTCTGACCGACAGGCAGGCAGCTCTAAAACTACTTGAAGCGTTATATCCTCCACCGGGGAACCATGTGATCTACACCTATACATAACCTGTCATGATATGAGAATCATGTTTGCAGATTCCTCCACACTTTGTGCTTTCATGTCCACCTTTCTCAAGGAGTATCTCCAAGCTCACAGCCTTGAAAGGGTTTTTCCAGCCAAATGAGCCGCTGTACAGATTGATTGGTCGACCTTTTGTATTGATCCGTATGACCTTCTGTTGGCTCTTCCCACGGAGTGTTCCTTCCAGCTCTCCATGAGGAGAGCCCTATCTAGTATCCGGCAGGATAAGCAGGCCTCGATAGCGAAGAGAAACCCTCGGAGGAATCGCCAACCAAACAACAAACATCACAGAGGTGTCGCAGCAGGCGTGTTTAATCTCGCCCTCTGTCGGCGTTGAGGCCGGGCGCGCAGCATGTGCTTCACGTGCACGCTCACTCGTGCTGCATGCACTCTCTGACACGCAAAATCAAACAGTGCTGTCACGGCAGCATTGACTCCTGTATCTATCGCGCTGTCACTCATTCAACAAACATCCCGGCCTGAGTCTGACCCGCCGCGCCAAGCAATCCCCCCCTTATCAGCACCTGGCACACCACGCAGCCTTATGCCAGCCGGTAACTGAGGCTCAGACACACGTCTCATCCCTACGTTCGCCTCACAGATTTATAGTAATGGCACTGAGTGTGCCCCATCAGACAACTAAGAAACACTGCACACTCCTTGTGGTGCCGCTGCCTGTCCAAAATGGGAGAACATTGTGTTCTACTGTCTCATTTTACCCCATTTTAAATGACCAAAACCTCTCTTCCTGTGAGGAGGAAGGGTGGAGTAGCTGTTGTCTACGAGCACGCACAAAAACATTTATGCCCAACGCGCTGTTTATTGCATTATTCTCCAAAACCGTGGCAACGAGTGTAATCAGCAAAACGACATAAACCAACCTCCACAGCTCAGAGAAGGGATTGTAATTCACTGTAAACTCATATGTTATGTTCCTGGACTACTTTATCGTCGGTATACAAGCCCTGTAGAGAAAGACGTCAAGTATTAAAGGCATTATAAAGAAATACAGGTTGAATATCCCATAAACAATTTGATCTGGCTGCAAATTTACTCAAATGTAGATTTTGAAAACCTGTTTCCAAATAGTTAAATACGATTCGGCCATCTTTGTTAAAAGCGCTTTTATCAGAAAAGCTGCGAGCAGCTCCAAAAATTCAGAAATGCAAACTTGCAGGACCAGTGAAGCCGTGATGACGTCATGTTCAGGTGTAAACCAAAAGCAGCACCTCGTCGCTCCGCTCTTGTTGTGCTACAGCCACTCAATCCCCCCCGACCTGAGCTGTTGTTCCAGTCAGGCCCGAGTGCATGAGCAGCTCCATGTGTGTGATCCTGCAACAACAACGCTGATACATCCACCCTGCACAGACCAATCTAAATCATTACCACTTTAAGAAATGGATGCTGGAAGCAGAAAAATCCAGCATAAATCCAGATGTTATAAATTAAACATAGGCCACCCCCACCTTCCCGCTGTGTAAAGATGAATATTTCATAAATGCAAGCTCAGCCATCCACATCACAGTAACTGTCTGCGCTTGTCAGAGCAGCGGCGATGTCGTAGTCAGCTTTCACAGCGCCGCCACTCGGGGCTTGTCTGAGCAGGAGCTAAAATAAATGCCCTACAAGGACAAAGTGTTACTTACTTTGTGTGTTTTTTTTATTATTGTTATTATTTCCCGGTGGATAACTCGTTGTCTCGTGCAGTAATAACTCAAACCTGACTGACATGCAGTGGATATCTGTGTGCAGCCCTCTTGTGAATCGCGGGCTCCTTAGAGCGAGGCCAGCACCGCCTCGCTCTCTGCTAAACGGTCCAGAACTGATCCGTCTCCTGCTAGACCTCAGCAGAAACACGATCTCTAATCCTCTGATCCCCCCTCTGAACCTGCAAAGTCTTTAAGTTATCATCCAGATCTATCGCCGCCATAAAAGCACTCCACGACGCTTTCACTTTTTACTGCTGGATTATGAAAAGCGGAAACAATGTGCTTCCTCTGTTCTCAAGAGAAAGCTTCGATGTGGAAACTAAAAATCCTAAAAATATCCTGCAGTACACAACAGCTTACAGCAGTAGAATAACTCTGAAAGACTGTGACCGTGGGTCTTTCTCCATGGCAACAGATGTGTGGCTCACAGCCAAAGTTTACAGGTTGTTTTGTTTTAGACTGCTTTTAACGATTGTCTGCACATCCTCGCAAAATCTATTTCATTTTAATCTTATTTATCCATAGAGAGGTGAGTCTTGTTCTGAGGCCAGCAGGACCGTCACTCACCTCTGTGTCTTGTTTAAATAAAAAAAGCTCCAAAAATGTGTCAAAAAAAGATTCTTCAAAAAAAGACAAACCTCGTGTAAATGTTTAAGCATTTACTGGAAGTGACTGGATGATAAACATTTAAACGTTTTAAAGAGTTTAATGAATAAGTGGAGAAAGAAAATATACAAAAAAACTAATTCAAAGTGCTTCAACGAACAATTTCATATTTATTGTATATTAAGATGACGTGGAAGACCTGTGCTGCTGCTGTCATTGGTTCACAGGGTGGATAGTATGCTTTGTGCTTTACTTCCTCATGAAGCTGCTTTTATTGTGTGTCCTTTGAACATGTTTGAATAGTGTGTGTGTGACTTTAAGCTCGTACTGCTGACCATCGCAATATTCTTCCAATCTGCTTTGTCCAGTCCCATCTCATTGATGGATGAGCCGCTCAATCCAACGCCAATACTGTCTCTTCGTGTTGGTATGTTTAGTTCGGGATCACTTTAGAGTATTATCCCTGTTAATTCAATAAATCCAGCGACAACTGTACATGTTTCAGACTACTTTAATACGAACAACTGTTACACGTCTTCCGTTCCTCTAGAACAGCGGTTCCCAAACTTTTTAGGCCGCGCACCCCCTTCTACATCCCGACCGGGTTCGCGCACCCCCCCCCCCCCCCCCTTAATAAAAAAAAAAAAAAAAGAAGCAACAGAGCCTTTTAAGCCTTCATAGCCGCATACGAATCGGACCAATGAGAGAACAGTTTGCTCGCACGTGGCGTTTGTTTACAAGATTTAGTCCGCTGTTAAATGTTGCAGTGTGAACACAAACCGAGCAAAGGAGCAACTGCAACAAAGCAAACAAACTGAAGGTGTGAAAACGCCCTGAAACACTGCAACAAAGTTTCAATAACTTTCAGTGACACAAGGCGTCACTTTTAAAGAGCAATACGGATGCGAGCACACACGCACAGGCTCAGAGGCAGATTATCACATTTAATTTACAATTAATGAGCGACTAATGTAGCCAGGATGTCTTCGGACAAAGCATCGATGCGGCGACACAGTGTTGTTGGACACCGGGATCATGTCCAACTTGTTTGCTTCTTTCTCCCCAATCATACATTCCACCATCTCTCTGGCAGCTGGCGAGCTCACGTCTTCGGCGATTGTGTGCGGTAGCCCCTTTCTCGCTATTCTGTAACCAGATATGAAGCCCGTAGTGCGTCATTTATAGACCCAACACATGAATGAGACTCCAGTTGTTTTTGGCTGTTTTGTAACTCCTCCAATTTGGATATAAACAATGTAAGGGGCTTTTGACTTGCACTGGCATGCTTGGTGTTCAGGTGGTGACGTAAATAAGAGCTTCAGACTGTTAGCCAGAACCTCACTGCACACCACGCACTGCGGCTTTGGGGAATCTGCGTTGCCAATCCAAGTGAAGCCCAGACACAGATACTTCATCATATTTCCTCTTTTTTTCCCAGTCTGATGCTCTCTCTCGTTTCCTCTTTTTTCACCTTGACTCCGCGATGGGCCGATGTGCTCCCGATTTGTCTGTGCTATCCCTTCCTCCTTTTGGTCTCCTCCGTCTCATCTTCCTCTGACTCCTGTTCGATTTCTTCTCCCGGTCTCTCCCCAACGCACCTCTCTGTTCCCCTCGCCTCCGATTCCTCTCTCTCTCTCTGTCCCTCTCCTCTTTTACGACCGATAGCTTCAGATGTCCCACCTGACAGTTTTTAAATTAAAATTACATTATTTTTTATATTTAATATTATTACACCATCAGACCGCCATTACACTTTTCCTCTCGCGCACCCCCTAGAGGCAGCTCACTTTGGGAATCCCTGCTCTAGAACTAACTGCGTCACACGCATGCGCACTAGTTAACTCAGGATTTAACAATCCCCGGAGCTAAGACTCTAAACTGAGGTATTACAGCGAGTTCTGATCAAAGGACTGAGGGCGTTTCGTGGTGTTGGTGTTGCCTTTATTGATTCATGATAATAACTGCTGGCCTGTGCCTCGGCCCCTCTGTCTCCCCGTGTCAGAGCACGTTGCAGCCTCAACGAATTGTGCCGCACGCTCTCGATCCCGCCTCCCTCCGCCCGTCCGTGTGCATCGAGCGTGTCACCGGAAAAACCAGCTCGATATCCCCAGAGGATGTGGAAACTCCGGCGCTCAGCAGCAGTCAAGTGTGTCGATGGTGCAGAGCGGCCTATCTGTCTCTCCGTGTCGGGATTTTGTTTGTTTTATTTCCACATCTAGCTGACAACAATGTAAAGGGTTGTTGTTGTTTTTTTATTGCCAACACTGCAGTTTAGTAAATGGCCTTTTATTGGACCTCCAGTCCCAATGCTTTTGGATTAAAGACATTCATTTGGCGGTAATGGGGGTCCTCTCCTCCCCTCTCTGTGTTCTGCTCAACATCCCAACCGAAACCTTCCAGCTCTCACCAGTTGTCCTGGCTCGTGTGATAAGTGTGTGCCTTCCCCCCTCTTCTCTCAAGTGAAACCCCAGCAATCTGTCCCGCTTTGTTGCAAAGAAAGATCCCCAATCTGGCTTTGATGATCTCATAAATCCGGGGGGCTCCGGAGCGCGGTGAGGGCCGGGGCTCCGGGATGGCACGAGTCTCTAAAAAGGATGATCAGATGGCTTTATTGGCCAGGAGAGTAAGGGGGCAGACCGTCGGGGGCCTTGTTATTGGCTTGATTTAGCCACAACCCCCCCCCCCTCGGGTGTCATCTTCATCAGCTCACCAGCGTCATCGCAGCAGAAAATGTGTTGCTGCTGTGTTTGTGCCCCGTGTGGGCGCCTGGATGTCGTAGTTCTAACCCCTCGCCACTTTCCACCTGTCACACACCTTCACGAGGCTCCAAAGACAGCGGAGACACTTCATGTCTGCCGTTATCTGATTCATGGATGCTTCATGATGCTTTCACCTGCAGCTCCAGCCGCATACAACGTAATTAGTGATTTGTTGCTTAGATAAACACAGTTGTGGATCTGGCAAAGGTCCGTGCACCATGTGGATGTTATCACAGCAACATCTTAACTGAGCGCTCACTGGAAATCTGATTTGGCCTCTTTTCTGCTCTGTGTATGATGTGAGCACATATGGGACACCGTGTCTGTGTGGGGGAGAATATACTGAGACTGAATAGAGAAGGACAAAAGTGCATTACAGAGGTGTCCACTGCTTCAGATGCTGCATTGAAAACAGATCTTAATTCAGTTCATACAAAGTTACGACATGTTGGTCTTGGACCTTCATCGGGTACCAAATCCTCCTTAAACTGAGACGAACCGGACAGATAAAGATCTGTAGTGTCTCTACCTGTACATTATTTCTGTAAAATAATTTGATGGGAAATACAAAATAGACTGTTGTTATGAAGATAAGTTGAAATGGAGGAATGAGATGCAGATAACCTTGAAGGAAAACAAATCATATCCAACCGCTGCGTTCTCTCCCAGTGGATGACAGTAAACACGATGACTTCAGCTGTTGATTGCACAGCAATAGTGTCACATTCACAATTTAGACACACTTACTGTGGATTATACTGTATATTTGTACAGCCAGATAATGTATGAAACATCTCTCTGTTATTGTGACGGTGTTAAATCGATCCTGTTCATCCTCAGCCACTTACAACCACTGTCCACAATGGTAAATATCAAAGTGAAAATTCGATTTTTGTTTTCTGGTAATAACTAGTTATTCTACACAAATAACTTCTCAGTGAAGGAATGCTACATGGTGGTTTTGTTTATATAACATTACACAGTGTATGTCCTCAGCTAGACACTTAAAAATAGCTGTTCTTTTACAACTATTTGAGTAAAATCCTGGCAGAAATGATCGAAGAAGAGCTGCACGTAATAGAAAACAAATTAAGAATCGCATAAAATAAAATATTATATAAATGTGAAATAGAGCTGAAACATGAGAGTGCCATAAACAGTTTGTCCACTCAGACTATATATTGGTGTGAATCAGGATGGTTGGATATTCCCACATCATTTCTATTTACTAACTTTAAAAGTTTAAAATACCAATTTAATGAAACTCACAGTCGAGCATAAACATCAGTCGACGTTATGTTTGACCCAATGCCTCCTCTGAAAGCTCTGCCTAATTTACCGTAACACTGTGAATATATTTTGAATTTAAATGTAAGTACTTTTTAACCTTGGTCACAGAGACAAGTAAAACCCCATTCATTCCTCCCACCGATGTCACCCTGAGCATGTGGGAGAATCGTCTCCGGGGTCGATTAGTGATGAGTAGCTGCTCCTCTTTTCTTATTCTCATCCATTATGCATTAAAGGAAACCTAGGATAAGGTCCTCAACGGCCATTTTGCCAGAGAAACAACATTTCAGCCTTAAAATAACACCTGATTAGAGGAGCTATTTTTGTACCTGAATAGATGTTGGTTGCATAAACATGCAGAAATGTTTAGATGTAAATACAGCCTGTTCTTTGTCTTTATAGAGGAACCAACGCAAAACATAAAAGGTGGTTTAATGTAGCATGAGCTGTAAGACAGTGTATGTGTTTCAGGTCATGAAATGTGTTTTTCAATAGTTTGGTAGTGCTTTATATTAAAAGTTCTTGTAATAAGTGTTAATTAATAGGTAATAAGGCCTTCATAAGTGCTTATAGGATGCTTATTAACATTGTGAAGTATATGAAAGTGATGGTAGCATCATAAACACATTTATTATTATTACAATGCATTTTATAAGCAGTTTATAGACTGCTTATAAGAACGATGATAAAACTCTAAATTGTTTATAACAGCATTACAAACACATTTACTGAGTTTAACTTTCTGCAGGTGTCTGATCCGTGGCTCTCTGCTGCATCTCGTTTTCAGTTGTATCTAACAAAGGCAAAAAAGACCCAAAATAATCTTTAAAAACCTGTTAATTAGTGTATAATAAAGGATTTATTAACCAGTTAACTGGTAATAAAATGCATAATAAGTATGTTTTAATCTTAATAAAGCAACAAAAAAGGTTCGTAAAGGTTTAACAATAATATAAAAGGTACCGGTAAATTAGCTAAACTTAATAAATGTGTTGTTGTGCTTTTATAAGAAACTCTTTTAGTGACTTCCTTAAGTAGTCTAAACTGTTAACAATTTATTTTCAGTGCTTATAAATGTCTTATTATCTAACTATAAATGTGTTTATAATGCTATTAACACCTCAGTAACATATTGTTAATAAGCATCTTATAAGGACTTTTTAGAGCCTTATTACCAATGAACTAACATTACAGGGACCTTCATATAAAGCATTACCAAGATGGATAGTCCTTCAGATTTCCATTACAAAGACGATGAGACAAGTACAAATGATATGAAGGACTTTTCATTTCTGTCTTTTGTTGTTATTTCTAAGCTTGTAATAATTAACAAAACAATGTTGAAGAATCAGATGTTTCATGCACAGAAACAAGGCCAGCAGGCTCTATCAGGCTGGTCTGTATCAGTTGACATCCCGGGCACAGATTTCTCAACTTTCTAGCCTAAAAGGGCTGATCTCAGATTACTGAACACAACACATGGTTACATAAACGTTCGGGCTTTAAAGCTTCCCTTTCTGAGAAAGACGGTGTGACGGCTGACGGGATTTCTCTCATTGATCTCAGTGTGATGCAGCTTCTTTCAGAACGCCATCCCGTTCCCACTTCAGAATTAACGCAGTGGATGATTCAGTGCTCTGAAGTAGATCCTTCAGTAATGGCTCTCCAGTGGAGGTGGATTAAAAAGTCACATTTCACATTATAGCATAATGCCAATTTAAACACAAAAATCTGCTGCCGATATGGATGCTATGTTATCATCTTGAATTAATCTGCTCCAGTCTCATCAGGTGAAAATCGCCTCCTCCACAGTTTTTAATATGCAAATGCTAAAAATAAAAATCCTTCTCTGTGCCGACGGTCACCCCCACACTGTGAAAGATTAAATATTCATGATCTCCATCGTTACTTTGCATTGCACTTCCAAAATATTCGGGAGTGAGCCTCCAGTGCCTTTGGTTTATGACACAAAAATTAACACTTATTGCTGATTATTTAGCGTTATTCTGGGACAATGTACAGCCAAATAAATGTGTAAATAAGTTAAGAGTTGTGTGTAAAAAAGGGGGAGCAAACAGTATCAAGGGAGAGAATATGGTGGTGATTTTAGTGTGGGCGGATCAGGAGTTATAGACCCCTGGTGTCCCACTCGCATCTATTATTCATGTTTTAGAGGGTCTGATAGACACTCAACCTATGTTTGGTTACAGTCCTTTTTTTAGTCTGAGTCCTTATTATTGAAACATTACGAGCACTGATGTATCACAAATAAACAATGTATAATGAATTCTAATGATGAGTAATGAAAAAACAATTTCTCTCCATATTTGCAAATTAAGAAAAAGGCAGTATGACACATTGAAATACACACTTATATAGTACCTGTCGGTAGCTGCTGAGCTCCAATCCACCTGGGCATGCAATCAATTTGCCTCCTTTTTTACTGACAAAATTCAGAAAATTAGACAAGCAGTCAGTGCCTCCACATCAACCACAGGATATGTGTTGTCCCGATCTCTGAATAACATCCATTCAAATATCATGACACAATTTCATTCAATCGACCTTAGAAGCCTAGAAGACATTATACAACATCTGAAGTCATCCTCCTGCTGCTTGGATATTCTACCAACACACTTTTTCAAAAATATTTCAAACTGCATGACCACTGATCTCTTACAAATTGTAAACACATCCCTTCTCTCAGGTGTCTTCCCACAAGCCCTAAAAACTGCAGTTATTAAACCACTCCTAAAGAAAGCTAGTTTAGACTCTGCAACGATGAAAAATTATAGGCCAATATCAAACCTCCCATTTTTGAGTAAAATAATTGAAAAGCGGTTTTCCAACTGTTTTCCAACTGTAAATAACTGCTTTGATGTTTTCCAGTCAGGCTTTCGACAGCACCACAGCACTGAAACTGCTCTTGTTAAGGTTTTCAACGACATCCACTTAAACATAGACAATGGCAGAAGTTCAGTCTTAGTCTTACTAGATCTCAGTGCTGCATTCGACACGGTCGACCATGCCATACTCCTAGAAAGACAAAAAATCTGGGTGGGACTCTCTGGCACAGCACTTAACTGGTTTGAATCCTACTTGAAGGACCGAGAATACTTTGTGTCTGTGGCTGATTACACATCAGAGCTGACTAAAATGACATGTGGTGTTCCCCAAGGTTCAATACTGGGGCCTCTTCTGTTCAACATCTACATGCTTCCACTAGCTCAGATTATGGAAAACAACAAAGTGTGTTCTCATAATTATGCAGACGACACATAAATCTACATAACTATGTCACCTGGGGACTATAATCCCATACAAGGGCTGGGTAACTGCATTGAACAAACCCAACAACTGGATGTGCCAGAATTTTCTTCAATTAAACAAAGATAAAACAGAAGTAATTGTTTTCGGTACCAATGACGAACAATTGAAAATCACCGCTCAGCTTCAGTCACTGATGTTAAAACCCACAAACCAAGCCAGAAATCTAGGTGTAGTTATGGATTCAGACCTCAACCTGAACAGCCATATCAAGACAATTACAAAATCAGCCTACTATCACCTGAAGAATATATCAAGGATTAGAGGACTTATGTCTCAACAGGATTTGGAAAAACTTGTCCACGCATTTATCTTCAGCAGACTGGACTACTGTAACGGTGTGTTTACAGGTCTCTGTAAAAAGTCCGTCAGAAAGCTGCAGCTGATTCAGAACGCTGCAGCTCGAGTCCTCACTAAGACCAGGAGGGTGGATCATATCACCCCAGTTCTGATGTCTTTGCACTGGCTTCCTGTCCAACAAAGAATTGACTTTAAAATCCTGCTGTTGGTTTACAAAGCACTGAATGGTTTAGGACCAAAATACATCTCTGATCTGCTGCTACCTTATGAACCATCCCGACCCCTCAGGTCGTCTGGGACCGGTCTACTTTCTGTTCCCAGAGTCAGAACTAAACATGGAGAAGCAGCGTTCAGTTTTTCTGCTCCACATATCTGGAACAAAGTCCCAGAAAGCTGCAGGTCTGCTGAGACCCTCAGCTCATTTAAATCAAGATTGAAGACTTTTCTGTTTGCTGCTGCCTTTAATTGAACCACATTCAATTCATATATTAATCAATTTCCTGCATTTCTGCATTTTACGACTGCATTTTATTTCTTACACTGTTCTTAATTGCTTTTAAATCTCCTTTTCTTTTGCCTTATGTTTTGATGCTTTTAATGGTTTTATGTGAAGCACTTTGAATTACCTTGTTGTTGAGATGTGCTGTACAAATAAACTTGCCTTGCCTCAGAGAGGCCGGGTTAGTGTCCCGAGGCGGGGTTGGAGTCCCACGCTAAATAAGACCTCAGAGAGGCCGGGTTAGAGTCCCGCAATGTGATAAAACTGTATTGATAAAACACTTTTTTTTTTTGTGTGTGTGTGTTTTAATGACTGTTTTTATTGTTTCAATGTATGTTTTAAATCTCCTTTACTTTTGCCTTCATGCTTTTAATGGTTTCATGTGAAGCACTTTGAATTACCTTGTAGAAATGTGCTATAGAAATAAACTTGCCTTTCCTTTTACAGCAATATGCACCCGTATTTATAGCTCTAGTCTGTACTTTTATTTTCATTTTAGTGCATTCATAGATCTTTATAGTCAGCTTTTTACCACTGGTGCATAAAAACTTAAAATAGCCGGGTTAGCGGTGGATATTCTACCAATTGAATTATTAAAATGTAGATACAGCAGTTAGAAATGTCCCGTCATTCCTTCCTCCGGTGCTAAAAGTGGAACTCCACTTAAGATAAAGGTCGGTGTAAGTCATGTGGAGGTCTTCATGAGTCCTCACAGTTATTACTGGCAGAGATGAGGGTCCCGTTCTATTGCAGTGCATCATGGGTAATGTTGGAACCAGCGTTTCTAGAACTTGACCGCTTAAAGGGAGACACTACAGGCTTATATGCCACCATATGGCAGTGTAGTTATAATACGTATTTCTCAAGAACCCTTCAAGGAGCCATGCAGCAGTTGGGTTCCTATAATACGTCACTGATTGCGGTTCCATGCATGTTCATTACGTCTGCAGGTGTGGAGGGGCACCTTAGCCAGAATGCGATACCGGCGGATGAGAGCAGCCCTCGTCATCCTGCAGGCCTACCGACGCTACAAGGTGAGATCTTACGTCCGTGAGGTCAACCGCCGCTTCAAAAACGTCCGATCCATGAAGGATTACGGCAGGCATGTGAAGTGGCCAACGCCCCCCAAAGTCCTGCGCAAGTTTGAAGAGACCCTCAGGAGCATCTACAACAGGTAACATGACTTTCTCTTGAAATGTGATATCTATGTGATGGATAAAGGTTCTTGCTTTTGAAACACAAATAAGTCGCTTTGTTCAAACTGTTCCAAAATAAAGTAAAACTAGCTTTAAATGCTACCCATTCTCATTCAAAACAGAGGCAGAAAATGAGCTTTTAAAAAAGAATGAACTGTTTTTAAATTGCTATCTGTTGAAGAAAAGCCCTCTCCTGTATTGGCTGAACTAAAAGTGGGTCTGACCCCAACAGCTGGAGACGAGGCATGTCCTCGAGTGCTATTTTACATCCAGATGAGTCCGTTTGAACACGTTTCCTTCTGCCTCGGGCTCACACTGGGCTCATTGATTTTTCTTCCTCCATCAAAGACTCATCGCTGCCTTTCATCCCGACGTCTGTTTGTTTGCTTCTCTCTATTTGAAGCCGGGCACCGTACGAAAAATATCTTTCCCAGAGAATGATGTAGGCTGTCAAGATGTGTGAGTTAAGGGCCAATAAGTACAGTACAGCTGGGGTCCAATGCAGTCCCGCTGTATCGCCCCCGCTGACCCAACTATCAGGGCCTCAGTCGATCCTCCTCCGCTCTCAGCTCTCTCTTTGTGTTTGTGTGTTTACCTCCAGGTGGTGGGCATGGACACTGATCAAAGGCCTCTCTCCAGAGGAGGCCCTGCAGGTGAGGGCCAAGGTAGCCAGCCTGGAGGCCCTGAAGGGCCAGAGGGCCGACTTGGGGCTGCAGAGAGCCTGGGAAGGAAACTACCTGGTGAGTCGGTGGTATGGCAGCATTGGTGGGGAGCAGTAATATAGACATGGGATGATATGAAACGTTCATGTCACTTTTATCCTAAGCCAAAACAACTGTGATTCACCACATTATTCTCATAATATAGTATCAAAATGTGCTTAAAATGGCACTGAAAGATACTGGAGTCACTTTACACTTCAACACATGTTTTAATGCATCACAGATGTGACACATCGTTTTTAGTGAACATCCTTTTTCGGGAAAAACAAACAACACCGAGTGAAACGGCAAATTTTAACATTTCACTTTTTGTACAGATTAAACTAAATCTGTGTTAAGCAGAGAGCTTCGACGGAGCCAGGCTAGCTGTTTCCCCCTGTTTCCAGTCATTGTGCTAAGCTAACCAGGTTCATATGTACTGTACAGACGGGAGAATTAAAAAACGCATATTTCCCAAAACGTTGACCTTGACTTCTAAAAAATATGTGATATATGTGAAAAAGGATTAATTGAAATCTGCAATGAGAGTACGTCTAGTTTAGGAGATGAATTCCTTTAGATTAGCGGCGTGTTTTAAACAGCTTTTCTGTGTTTTTTTTGTGTCCGACAGAAGCGAGACAGCCCTGATACGGCCTCCTCGTTCTCACTGGTTTCCAGCGAGCTGCAGCGGAAAGACAAATTCATGAGGATTTTGTTCTCCGGCAACGTGCGCAAGGTAGGGAGGAGGCTTTTAGAGCATTCACCCACTCCTAACCACAGTCACAACATGCATCCGTCTGCACAAACAGAACAAACTCAACTGCTCGCCGTTTTTTCTCGCCGTCTCCCTGCAGGCTGTTGAGATGTGTCTCTTGTCCTGCGGGGTGAGTAATGAGGAGCTTTGTGTTTTCCCAGATCAACCGTTTCCACAAGGCGGAGGACCGGGCTGTGCTCATCACTGACCGCCACCTGTACAAGATGGACCCCCTGAAGCAGTACAAACCCATGAAGAGCATCCCCCTCTACAACGTATGGAGCACTCCGTTCCTTTAACAGCTTCCTTTATTGCAAACACAAGGCGGTAAACACAGGGCGGCTCATTAGACACAGTTTACTGCAGAGGTTTCATACTTTGGCTTTATAGAAGGAGAGCTCTTCTAAACACTGTTTAATGTGTCGCAGGTTAGAATGAAAAGGGTTTATGCAGAACAGCTTTTGATTTAAATGAGATGTTAGACACTTCAAAATGAAACCATGAATCCTATAAGCTCAAGTTAATGCTGCGAAAAAGCACAAGAGTCTTGTTCTGATTCATCTAAAGTGTCAGTTTTATGTCAAAATATTTATTCATGAATGAGATGAAGAAACTTGGCTTTTGACGGCTTATGACTCTTTTGTAAACAGAGACATGAAGCGAAACAACAGTCTTTTTATCAGCAAGGCGAGTTTATTCATATACAAAAGTAACTCGAAGTGCTTTACTGAACATCAGGGGTTCTCAACCTCTGGGTCGGGTCCCTCGAAGAGTTCATCTTTAGGGTGGGAACAGGGTGTCACGATATACCGGTATTGGAGATAACCGTGATATTTAAACATGAAATATTGATATCATGTTTATGATACACATCATAAACCGCATTAATCATTTTATACATAAAGAATTTGCTCGGCCACGATAACTTGACATTGTGACAGCCTCAGTAGGGAATGATATGAAAGCTTGTGATGAGGAGTTGCAAGTAGAAATTGCTTTGTATTCTGTAGAGGTAAAAATAAAAGAGGGGAGAATACAAAACCATTAAAGATCATATTGGGAGAAATGAAAATCACTACACACTATAATGTTTTTAAAACATAAAGAAGTAAAACCACCAAAAAACATTTTAAAGTGAATTCAAGATAATAAAAAAAAGAAACGATAAGCAGCAGTAATTCAAAAAGTATTTGATAAGGACGTCTCTGCTTCTGGTCAAGTTTAAAGAGCACTCTACCTCATTAGAATAAAATGTATGAATAGTTTAATTATTGAAGACCCAGAGCAGTAATAGGATTATATTGAACATGCTTCTCATAATGTACTTTGTTTAAATTTCTATAAATGTGCAGTAGAGAACTGCTTCTTGTTTTAAAATGTTTAAATATATATTTCAGATTAGAGGTTTCAGGGAAGTGGTTTAACAAATGATATCAATTTAAATATGCATGTATGGAGTAGCGTGTACAGTGTTTTGGTTTTACAGTCATCTTTTTTTATCCTGCAAGACATTATTATTCATAAGAAAAAGTCCCACATAAAAGCTTTCTGAAAATGTAAAACAATAAGACGATTGACGGATTGACAGAAAAACATATTCACTTTTTAGATAATCAATTGACTGTTAAGGTAATTTAACGAGCAAAAAAAATGTTTTCTTAAGCTTCTTAAAAGTGAGGATGTTTTCTTTCTCATGTCATCTTTAATTGGATATCTTTAGATTTGTCAGACAAGACAACTTGACCTTTTATGACATTTTCTAGAAATAGTCATGCGTTGCAGCCCAGCAGGAGCCTTTCGAACATAAATGTTCCTTTTATGCAACAGTGAGACATAAAGTATATGATATTCTTGCACTCCTAGTTGAAGTTTACATTTCCTCTGTGCATCCTGCTGGATGTGAGAGCAGCTGTCAGTCTTCTCTTATAAAGGCTTTTACACTTTTGTATTCATGCAAAATACTATCATACTATGACTTTTTTTCGAAATGGTGCTTGATGCCTTTATTTGCAGTGCGAAAGCTCAGAAAACGTACGCAGATTTTCTGCCGCCTAATATTCACATTCCATATGAAAAGAATATATCAACCTGCAAATGAATCGCATGAAACTAAAATGGCCTTTACTCTCGGCAAGCATACAGAACACAGTAAATCCTCACATAAAAGCTGGTATTTAAATAATGAGTGTGTGCGGTGACAACTGTGACGAGACGCCCCGGTGTTCAACCTGAGAGAGACAACATAAGTAGCAGAGTACACACGATAACCAGACAGCAACCTCCGGGTCTGAAAAGTGAAGTCGATGCTTAATGTGTCATGTAAAGCTGCATTCTCTCTACTGACCAGCAGGGGGCGACTCCTCTGGTTGTATAGAAGTCTATGAGAAAATGACTCTACTTCTCTCTTGATTTATTACCTCAGTAAACATTGTAAACATGAGTTTATGGTCTCAATCCCTAGTTTCAAGTCTTCTTCAATACAGCATGATGTTCATTTAGTACATTATGGTCCATTTAGAGTCCATAAAGCAGGGGATGCTTTAGGGCGGGGCTGAATGTAATTGACAGATTGTTACCACAGGCGTTGTCCGGTCTGGGTGTTGTCCGTGTTTTTGTTAACCGTGAAACTAATTTTTAGTGTCTGTTTTTTAACAATTCATAATTTGTTGCATTCTTAAAGGATAAGTTGTGATATTCAATATTTTTGTTGTCAACAAATCCCAGGAGAACAACAGATTGATCCTACTAACAAGTCTGTCTGTCCAAAGAATGATATCTCTTCTTCCTCTGAGCCACAGAGCTCCATTAAAAACACATCAGTGAGCCTCACTGTTGTTCCTTCATCACCATGAACACACACACTGGAGTTTATTGTGACTCCATCACACACACACACACACACCGTTCTTCTGCCACAAATACTCACTAGAGCACCTAATGTGGATTCATCCGCTGTGGAAAATAGTCTCTAACAAATGCGCTATTTCCTCTGAGAAAAAAAATTTCAAGGAAATTACTGAACTATATTTGGAGTCTCATTGATTTCTATTGAAGATTTAATATTTTATTTATATTCTTTTATTGTTGTTTTTGGTCTTTTCATGGGTTTTGTTGACAATAAGAGAAATATAGAAAATGTGCGTCATTTTACAGCATTTGGTTGCCAAACCCAAGAAGTTATTCATCCTTTTAGTCACAATCACACCGCTGATTATAACCGCTGACCTGCTGTATCCATCACACCTGCGGCCTTTTCAAATGTCAATCTGAGTGGGCGGGTGAGTGAATTGGTCAAGGTGTAAAAGTGAGGAAGAGTGGTGAGGAGGAGCTGGAGATGTGCTGGAGGCTGAGAGCCACGGCGGCGCTATCGATCGTAGGAGGTCAAACAGAGGGGAGAGCAGTTAGCTCACTGTTGATTAGCACCGATAGGCTAACACCACAGCGTCCCCTTGGCTGCCCGATACTGTGTGTTTACCGCTGCTCCTGCAGGGCAGCATGAGCGCTGACAGATGGTTAGATCTACAGTAAAGAGCCGACTACTGTCCGCCTAAAGGATTTATACGCCAGTTAATGCCTGCGCTGCAAAAGTGCGATCATTAGACTCTGTCTTCTTGAATAAAATGTATCCCGGTGAAGAAACTGTGAAATATCCGTTCTGCACCAGTGACTCGTCTCCCTGTTTTTCACCATCTTTTCTTTCCTTTTCCACCCTCCACCTCACCCCTCTCCCTATGTTGTGCTCTCTCTCTCTCTCTGTCGCTCTCTCTTCCCCCCCCCAAGCTTCTCTCCTCCCGTTGTTGTCATGCCAACTTCCCAGGAGGCAGCGTTGTCATGGATACCGGGAGGCAGGGCAGATCAGCTGATGTCTGGTGTCGTTCAGGCGTGTGCACAAATCGCTCTCCTGTCTGTGCACTCTTTTCCTGTCTTATTTTTGTGATCCCTGCGGCTCTGGTTCTTTTTTTTGTTTTTTATTTTATTCACCCGTCGATCGCTTCACTTCAGTCTGTTTCTTTCAACACCTCCGACAGCTGCAGTGAGGCCGTATTTGTTTATATAGATGAACGGTTTACATGTGCAGCCTATTCTTAACAGCAGGTAGAAGAAAAGAAAATGTCTCAAATTATGCAAAACACCGTACGCGAGATCAGGATTAGAAGGTGATGAAGCATAATTGTGTTCATAAATTCATCTGAGAGGCGACTTGCAGGCGGATGATGAGTTTTTGCCCCGTAAACATCTCTGGCTGGTTCACTGATGCCCTCACAGCCTCGCAACAGCCTCGCTCATTATATCATATTTATTTAATCACACTTTGCTCCTGCTGCTTTTTCCCCCCTCCTATCTTAACAGGACTGTGGGGATGTGTTATGTAACCGATAGTTTGTTCCCGTAACAATACACCGGGAGAACCTGCTGTACATGTTATGTCCTCATGACAACTGCCGAGCAGAGGGGATCACACCAGAGAGCACTTGACCAAAACCATCGTGGTCATATTGTTAAGTAGTTCTCTCGCAAGTGCTTTCACCAAAATACACCCACTTGTGTGTGTGTACTGTTTAGCAACATGGCTTTTCTAAATGCAACATTTTGGTGCAGTCCTCCTCAAACAAATATGTAAATTAGTCCAATATGTAAATGTACTCCTTGAGCCAATCAGTGTGATCTAAAAAGACAACATAGCACGACTGAGATACATGATAATCCCACATTTTTCTGATATATTTAGAAGTGTAATAGAAAGAAAAGAATACGTGGCCCTTTTACAGCATGTGAATGTCTGCTGCTGTTTTATTTGGTAATCCAAATATTTGATGCAAGATTGTAATGGGAAAAATTCCTATACACGCTTTGCGAGAGTCTTTTCATGCTGAAATACAAAATACCAAAAACCAGGTTGTATTTTAAGTATTTATTCTCTGCGCAGAGAAGGTTCAATCATCACAACAGAATGCGTACAGTCTCAGTGAGGAAGAACCAAGAAAAAAAGTGAACAAGCTTTCTTTATACAGAATGAGCAAAGGTGGGGGCCGATGGCCAATGTTACAGCCATTTCATCTCAGACTGATAGGAACAACATTCAAAAACAAACGGTCAGCAACCAAAGGCCTTGGTGGTGGGACATTCTCATACAACACAGTTATCTTTGTGAACAGGCAAGGGATAATACTTCCTCTGCACAACAGAGACACGGTGAAGTTCAACAAAGTTCAGAGCAAAATGACTTATGCATGAATACGAGTAGAAATATATACTGCATCAAAAATGACCAAGTCCACCGGAGGTCAGTTTGAAGTGGCATCTTCTCTGCACTGCTCTCATACGGCGGATACCACTGATAATGCATCGTCCACCCTCCAGTTCCCTCCCAGGCAAATATTGTTAGCTCAGTCAGCACTGTTGCCGTTGTTTGTACGATTAGCGATGTTAGCACCTTTAGCTTCTAGCAGCTGGCTCAGCCGTCGCCATGTTGAGAGCCGTGTGGAGGCAATCCCTCGATCATAATCATACATTCAAACTCGTTTACAAAAGACGATGACACGTGTTCGTTACCATTTGTTTCACATTTGCACCATAATGAGGACTTCAACTCAGCTGCTGATTATTTTCTCGATTAGTCATTTTGTCCATGAAATATAATAAAATTGTGAAAATGTCCATCACAATATCGTGAAGTCAAAGGTGATTTACTCAAAGTGCACGTTTTGTCTGACCTGCAGTTGAGAACCAAAAGATATTCAGTTTACTATCCCATAAGACAATTAAAGGAAAAAACCCTGGATGAAATATACATTGCACAATCTAACATGTCTAATTTGATGTCATATAGTATGACATGCAATAAGCCTGCAAGATCCCCACTATCTCAGTGTGTTTTAGTTTTCAACACAAATGAGTTGGACTGCAGTAATGAAAAACATCCTCAAGTTTTCTCAGATTTGCCAGAGCAACAGTTGAACAGATGGTTGGGCAGATAAATGCCTCGAACACATTTCATACTCGGGGTAAAACTGATTTGGGGAATCAAGACAAAAAAAATTAGACAAGGACATGAATCCGAATGTGTCATTACCCAACTCATTAGAACACCGACCGTCGTTCCAATCAATTAGGCCTTTAATATAAATGTAAATGTAATCGGCTCCATGTAATTAACTGCGGGTGGGTTGCTAGACAGAGAGGCATGGCTTCAGGCTTTAATTCATGGTGATTACGGTGAAGTGTTTGTTTTTCGCAGTCACAGGCGTCATGTTGGAGCTAAATAAGCTAGCTCTGTTGTTAGGCGGCGGATGCAACCTGTCTCAGCCCGTCCTCCCCAGATGGAGAGTTTGTCTCGGCGTTGCAGTCTGCTGAGTGGATATTAACGCCCCTGACTGGCTGCCCTGTGGCTGTTTCCTCAACACGCAGCACCACAGTTCAGCTCGGAAAGACATATTAAGAGAGAAATAAATGGCTGGATACCTAAAGGCAGGGAATGACAAAGGAAAGCTGAAAGGAAGAGAGATAATGGCATAAAAAACAAAGGTTTCATGAGCTCCTTTTCCCCCTGAGATGTGTTTACCTATGAGGATATATTGGTTTCTTCCAGTCGTGTCTCCTTTGAAGACCTGTTAAGCTAAACAGTCCAACCGCAAAACTGGGATTCCCCCTTCAGCCTAGCGGCTCTCTGTTGTGTCGTTTGGGGGCTCTGAGTGGAAAAATTCGATTGGACCTTTGGGATGCTAATCAATGAATCATTACTGCAAGTGCTGATTTAGGCCTTGAGTGGGAGAAACCCCAGAAAACAAGATACTGAGAACACCAGAACAGTGTTTGTTTTGGCTCAGTTTCAAAGTGAAAAGCTCTTCACACAAAATGTAACCTTGATGTAGCTTGTAAAATAAAAGCAACTTCCTTCTGAAGAAGGTTAATATATAATGCTTCAATTTGATCACAACATCATTGGATTGGATGTTCTAAAAGCTCTTGTACTGTGTATGATTTTTATGTTCTTTGAGTTGACGTGTTGACGTCAAAAGGTTTTTGGTCTCCCACTCAAACAATCTGATTGATACTCAAAATTAGGCGGCAACCTCCGATTCTGAAAAGTGGATCCAAGGCTTCACGTCTTAAAGCTGCATTCTCTCTAGTGTCCATCGGGGGGCGACTCCTCTGGTTGTATAGAAGTCTATGAGAAAATGACTCTACTTCTCGCTTGATTTATTCCCTCAGTAAACATTGTAAGCATGAGTTTATGTCTCAATCTCTAGTTTCAAGTCTTCTTCAATACAGCATGATGTTCATTTAGTAAATTATGGTCCATTTAGAGTCAAACAGACCATAAAGCAGGGTATGATTCAGGGCGGGGCTACTGTGATTGGCAGGTTGCTACCTCAGCTGTTGCAAAAAGCCAACATAACGACAGCCAAAATCCAAGATGACAACGGCCAAAATGCCAAACTCCAGGCTTCAAAACCGTACTCAACAAACCAATAGGTGACGTCACGACGACTACTTCCACTTCTTATAAACAGCCTGCGCTCCAAATACCGCAGGTCTCCTTCTTTTACTTCCAGTGGAAGTTAAACGTGAAGAATTAGCCTGGTGCAACAACCCCAGTGAATTCACGTCCTCTGGGTTTACACCACCTCAAACTCTCCGATATGCATGAGCCTCTGTGTCCGTATATGTGGTGTATTTGTGTTTATCTACAGTACAGATGGTTATACGACTCTATGTACATGTTTATCTGTGTTTAATTGTGTGTCCCCTCTCTCACACTGGCCCAGGTGACGGGAGTGAGCGTGTCCCCTGGGAAGGACCAGCTGGTTGTGTTCCACACCAAGGACAGCAGGGATCTCGTGGTGTGCCTGCAGGCCATTGTGCCCGCCAACGAGAGCCGCATCGGGGAGCTGGTCGGCACCCTACTTAGCCACTTCAAGAGGTAAGTGATCGGGGGAAACAATGGGCAACAAGCGGAGGTAGAAGCTGATTTACTAATTTATCGACAGGTACCTTGATATTTTCAACTGTTGAAATGGTGTTGAATGTCTTAAAATGCTTTAGAACATGGACTGTAGTTTGCTGATTAAATTCGCTGTGACACTAAGGGGAGGATAGAGGCCTCCTCATATTTTCTATTTAGTGCAAGAGCATATTGTCCCCACTTAAACCCAGTGATCTTCATTTAGTTTAACTTCCAGCAGTGTTACAGAGCAAGATGTAGTCTAAAAATAACGAGGACATTCTTGTACAAGTGAAAAAACCCTTCTCACTATGTCCAATCCAACAGTATTGGCCCAGATGTTTGGTGCTGACTGATGTGACCTGTGGAGGATTATGGGGCGGATAGAGTGCACTGTCAGCTGTCCTCACTTGAACCCTAATATTCATTTTAGCTGAGCTCAGCGATCTCTCCAGGACAGGATCCTGTGAAGGCCGGCCTTCATTTTGTTCCTAAGCAGAGAAAACATAAATAGATTTGGTCCCTGAAGCCATCAGTCGCTTTCTCTTACCTTCTGATTCACGACAGGATGAACTATTTAACCAACTTTAAATAGCATAATTTAAGCACAGTTTAAAGTCTGTGTAGGATGGATTTGTCAAAAACACAGGACGTTGACTTTACCGTAGTTTTGTTACGTATCTTCTGGGCTTTATTGCAACCAGTGACGTACCTCCAAGCGTCGTAATTCTACGTAACAAACTTACTTATTTCAACCCAAACCACGGCCTTTTCATAAACCTTACCAAGTAGTTTTGTTGTGTAGGTAAATCTAAAAAACAAAGTTAACCTACGCTGGAAAAGTGTTTTGAAAAGAGACTGTATGCATGCAACAAGCTGAAGCTGTATGTGTAATGTAATGTGTTGAGATATGATGAAGAATCTCTTCCTTTTGTTCACATGAGGTTCGTCTTTCCTCTTACCATCAGGAAACTATTGTCCTTGTTGTCCTCACTTCACTCTTTCTTTGTACGTTTCAAAAAGGTTCAAATGATCCTCCAGCTCAAGTTAAGATGCTGTCACACATTGTTAATTGTGTCGTATCACAATATCTAACCAGTGTTAACGAGTACCGTTTCCTATCAGTCCAAGCAGCTTACACATGGTTTATAGCTGCACATCAGCAGGAAACGTGAAACTCCTTGAATTAATATTTCTTCTCACAACCCTCCAAAAAACATAATCTAAAACAGTAGCTCCAGCAAAACCATGTGTGTGAATGAGGTGATTTCATGCATGACTTTCATCCTGTGGTTTAATCCCAGGGGAGGATGACTGTGTCACCTCAGCTCACATTGACTTATACCCACACACACACACACACACACACACACACACACACACACACACACACACACACACACACACACACAAAAGGAAACTAAATGTTCTTGAACTTCAGGAGGTACAGAGAAGCTGTGGGTCTGTCTGCTGCATCGTAGAGAACTGTAAGTCCTGCATTAGAGCTTCAGGCTCCTGTTTGTTGACCAGTGGATGTCAGACGGCTTCAGGTTATTTCTTCTCTTTACTGCAAAGATAAAAGTTACTTGTTCTATTCGTACTTTTTGTCCTTTATACTTTATTTGACTGATTGGAACTGATTTGTCATTAAATCCAGCTGTACTGCTAACGATAACTGGATTCCCCTCCTACCTGCTTCATTCACTGGTTCATCCTGTGGGCCATACATTATTTTATTCAGGCCTGTAACCGGGTGATTCATGTCTTGTGTTGTTGTTGCAGAAAGCACCATCGCTAAATACTAAAGGCTGTGCAGAAGAGCTGCTAGATGCTCTGATTACAATACGTTGAAGTGGCTCAGTAAATTCTCAACATCTCTTAAAATGTAATTCTTTTGGGATTTTTGTTCCCCACAAGATTTTATAATTTTCAACTCTAATTTCTATTAATTCTATTGTGGATGGGTGTCCTTTAACAAGACTAAGAGTCTCCAGCGATGTGAGGCTTCATGCTCACCATCTTATCTTAACATCTTTTAATTGGCATCAAACAGAAAGGTGAAGCTGAAGAATATAATTCGTTTTGCATGTCTTTGCTCATAAAAAGTCATTAAAAAAGTATTGGACAAATCGAAATGACCTGATTTTGTCACTGGATGAAAAGGCACATTTTGTGTCACTTATCCTCAGGGGATCATGAATATCTGTACCAATTTTGTGGCAATCTGTCCAATGGTCGATATTTCATTGTGTTAGAAGCAAAGTCAGGGGATCAGGAAAGGTGATTAGGATTCATCCTCTGGGGAGCATGAACAACATTTCACTGTAGTCCATCCAATAGTTATTTAGGGATATTTCAGTCTCTGACCGTCGTTGCCATATCGATTTCTTAGCTCCAGGAGCAACAAACATGAAACCCAAATCCACATCAACACATTCAACAAGAAAAATGTCAACACCAGAACTCTGTAAATCCAAAATAAACAAACAATCTTGTAATAAAGTAATCTCAGTAATAGAGCTGTGGAAGATTTCCACCAAAACATTGCGGGGAATTCAGATCAGGCAGTAAAAAACAAGAAGTCATTTGTTTTCAGATCTCTTCTGCTGCTGTGATTATCTGTTTTAATGACGCATGATTCTAGATCACAACATCTCTCAATATGACTGATTAGTGAACCCACTGCGCCACAATAGTCGGGCTCATGAATGTGTGTGTGTGTGTGTGTGAGAGCAAAAGAGACAGTGTTTGTGCATGCATGCAGACGGATGTTTCTGCTTATCTGGGGGGGGGGGGGGGGGGGGGTGTGGTCGAGGTGTGCTCCGTCCTCTCCATCCTGTGATGGTATCTTGTTCCATTGTTGAGCCCATTTTCTCTGTATAGGTGTCTGGCTGAGAAAGGCCCGGGCCTCCTGTAATGACCCTCCCATGTGCGTCGCATGCCGACTCATCCATCACGAAACAACCTTGACAGAACAAAGAACATGCCGGCATGTGATGAAATGTGTGTGTGTGTGTTTTTTCTGTGTGTGTGTGTGAATGCATGGGGGGGAGGAATTCCTGAGAAGCAATCTGCATGCGGCCGCGCTGGCGTTTGTGTGTCCGCGTCACGTGATCTTCCGCGTGCAGCGTCCCCACCGCTGCAGCTCCCTGCAGATGTGGCTTTAACCTTTATCTCTCCTTCAACATGCTGCACAGTGCACAATATGCAGAGCAGCGAGCGAGGGGGGGGGGGGGGGGCAACTTACAGCAGCAACAAAAGCAACACTTTATCCTCGTCTAAGTGACAGCGAGGCCCAAGCAGAGTGACACCGCCGCCGGGAGTAAACCCTCCTCTCCTCGTAGCTGCGACTCGATGCTTGAGGTTTAAGACTGTTCCCAAATCTGTTTGGCGTTAATCTTTTTTTATTTATTTTTTATTTTGCGAAGGACTGGACCTGTTTTAATTTGAGATAGTGTCGAGTCTGCTTCTCTTTTTTACAACAAAAAAAAAGCAGAAACTTATCAATACGTTACCAAGTTGCTTCGAACTGAAGCGACGCAGAGATTTCGGCATCCCGTACTTAAGAAGATAACCTTCTTATCGGCCATGACGCACCAGTTGTCTGGAGGGATCCAGAAATACTTCATTCTCATTTTGCATAAAAGGGAGGCGGGGATTAGATTCACATGCCTTCAGCCTCCCTCCTCCCTCCATCCTTCATGCTCCCCTCCTTCATGCCGTTTTTTGTCTGCTTCCTATTTTTGTCTGTTACCTCTTTGTACTGCTCTCACTCTCATGGACCCCCCCCCTCCCGCCCTACTCTTCCTCACCTCTCTCAATCTTCCCCCCATTTCCTCCCCTGGCTCCCCTCCTTCATTTCTGGAGAGGAGGCGATGAAATATTTAAGGCCGTGCTGCTGTTGAGGCCTATATTTAGAAGAGACGGAGCCCCCTTCCCTCCGTGTGTGTGTGTGTGTGTGTGTGTGTGTGTGTTGACATGCGCGTTACGCAGCGGTGACTGCAGCACTCCCTCCGTCTGCTGGCAGAATAGCAGAGCAAACACTTCAATCTGTCACGCAAAAGAGAAAGAAATCCTCTCCTCTTGATTACCACAAATTCTCGTATGTAGAATTGTTGCCTGTTTGAAACAGGATTATAGAGACGATCTTTTATTCCCAATTTACCCAGATGTCATTCGTATATTCATCATATTTTGATAAGATGTCTCTCTGGTTTCTGATCTGTTGTAATTTGCTTGTTGATGCTTTTTGCTGTAAATCAAACTGCACTCTTCCTACATGTCAGCGTGTTGTCTTTATAAGACGCACGGTTGCTTGAGTTAAATGTTTCATCATGAAACATCCTCTCCCCTGAAAAAGATACGAGTCTGAACAACCGTTATTTGATGAGTTGAGAGTCCGAATGTGTTGAGATATGATGAAGAATCTCTTCCTTTTGTTCACATGAACATCCAAAAAACAATCTAAAACAGTAGCTCCAGCAAAACCATGTGTGTGAATGAGGTGATTTCATGCATGACTTTCATCCTGTGGTTTAATCCCAGGGGAGGATGACTGTGTCACCTCAGCTCACATTGACTTATACACACACACACACACACACACACAAAAGGAAACTAAATGTTCTTGAACTTCAGGAGGTACATAGAAGCTGTGGGTCTGTCTGCTGCATCGTAGAGAACTGTAAGTCCTGCATTAGAGCTTCAGGCTCCTGTTTGTTGACCAGTGGATGTCAGACGGCTTCAGGTTCTTTCTTCTCTTTACTGCAAAGACAAAAGTTACTTGTTCTATTCAAACAATTAGTCCCTAATCAACAAACATCCCCTCTCCTGAAAATGGTACGAGTCGGCCACATGACCTGATAAATGGTCCAAACTAACTATTAGCTCATTTGTAAAGCAGATTTGGGGAGGGCCCCATGAACTGGACCTTTTTAGGGACCCATGTCTGTGGTACGGATGTTATTGACGGATTGACAGCTTGTGGGACGGTATTATCTCCATAGTTTTGTAAATGATGGTCCAGTGTTTCTTTACACTAAAGAAGGAAGCATTGAAGCACCTTTCCTCTGCATTAAGAGAAGTCCACCACCTCTCATCAGGGTAGATACTCCCGGTCATTTCACTCAGAAGATTTCACCGCTACGATGATTAACGTCGAGGTGTAACACCCAATATCTTCAAATGTCTTGTGGCTTCATGAGTCTGTGAATGCGTTTTTACTCGATCTGTCATTTCCATTTCTTCTCATTCAGCTTGCCAACATTTCTATTTGTCCATCACACACTTCCACTCTGCTTCAAACCTTTCAGGTGACTTACATTCACACTGAGATGTGAATGTAAAAATAGCTCCGTGTTGAATTATTCATTCACGCAGGTGTTGAGCTGCAGTTTACAAGATTGCGCTCCTTCAAATGCAACAAAACATCATTCTGATGCAGAACTGTTCTTGTTACTCAAGAAAAGTGTGTTGTTGTTGTTTCTCCCTCCTGCTCTCTGTGTCAGTCATGACCTAACGACTAAGTTTCCCTGTAACCGACTCCTGTAAATCCCCGGTTCGCGTAATCTCCTCTGTCTTCACGCCGTTGTCGTTCCTGCGTTGTGTAAGCGGCTGGAATCGGTTTCTCAGAAAAAGCACTGAGGATTGTTTCTGTAGCAACAGCTCCGCCGACTGCTGTCAGTGTCCACAGTGACTAATGAAAAAACCCTGAGCAGTAGATTTGAGCGTGTGTGTGTGTCGGGAGTCATTGACAGCATTTGATTAACCCTTGCTGTCCACTGTGTGCAGGGAGCAGAGTGATGGTTGTCGTGAAACGGTTGACTGATTAACGGATGGACAGAAAATGTTGATGCAATGAATTCATTCGTTCATCATTTCAAAAGTTACAATGTGACACCTGACTTTCAGTGAGTTTTTCTTCGATGCCGTACTTTGAGAAATATTGACTTTGATAAGATTTTCTATAAACACACATATTTTTAGTTGAATGTAAAATGTTGACCAATCACAAGCGACTGTATTAAAACTGTTACGAAATAGGTAGAAAAAGTAAACGACGTGAAAAAATCTGAGCTGACATGACAGTTTGTACCACTTGGCAGATAACTGACACATTTTAATCGTTACCAAAAATGTTTCGAGGTTCAATATTCAGCAATGATTGTGATGAATTATTAATCGTTCTTTACTCAGCAAATATGCCCTGAGCTTATCAGCTTTTACAGCTTTTCAAATGTAACTATTTGTTGTTTTTCTGTGATGAATATCATTTGAAATGAAATGTCTTTGTGTTTTTAGATGTCACTTCAGTTCTTTATTGTGCCACTGGGGGACATCCGGCTTGCAGCAGAGCACAGATAAACAGTGACAGAGCACACAGTAAAACATTGAAGTAAAATAAATAGGGAATTGGGCTTTGGAACGCTGGTTTCTTACCTTTTATGGACTAAAGAAAAGATTAACGGTGAGCCGGGTGAGTTTGCGCTCTGAATACTGAAGTAGTAAAACTATAAAGTCTTTTAGAGGAAACAAGAGCGCGTCTTTCAGCCGTGTCAGCAGCTCTGTGAGGCTGTACACAGCAAAATGCTAACGTCAGCATGCTAACATTTGCACCATGACAATGACAACATGCTGATGTTTATCAGGTGTATTGTTTACCATCTTTGTTCAGCGTATTAGCATGCTAACGTTTGTTCAGCGGCAGTAAACACAAAGGACAGCCGAGCCTGCTGGGAAGGCAGTTATTTCGAAACCAAAGTCCTGGACGAATGTAAATGCTGTCCTTAAGATAGCCTGAAAGTTATTACTATTCATCCTGAGATAGGGCGACCATGGTGAAACCAATGGCTGCCTGGAATTATGCACCAATCCAACATTGTTAACTGACTTACAGACATGTTGCCGTATATAAAACCACCGAGAGTTAGAAAAATAAACAACCAAATCTTTTTTGCAGCATTTTGATTCTTTTTTTAATCACAGTAATAATATCAGGCTGGCAACCACTGGATTAGGCAAAAGTGAAATGAATCAAAGTTAGTTGCAGCCCTTGGTGATTTATATTCTTGAGGCCCACGGTGAGTATGAAGACGTCCTCCGCCACTCTAAACCGTCCACATCTGTCTCTGTGACAGATGTTTATAGGTTTACCTCCTTCATATCTCATGTCTCCAAGCATCCGTTCATCCGTTCTTACTGTCCTCTAACCTCCACCACCAGCCTTTGTCCTTCTGTCTCCCTCCCACTCGCTCTTACTCTCCCTCTCCTTCACCTCCCTCCTCCCCTCTCTTACAGTATGAGTCAGCAGTAGTGTGCAGTGCACAGGCCTTCATTGATCTGTCAGAGTGATGTGGTCATGTTCTGTTTCTGCCCTTGCCTTCTGCCTCCCTTTCCCTGAAGACCTGAACTTTTAGCCCCCCCGTCTCCTCCTGACACTGCAGAAGGGATTTGGGGGATGGCTAAGCCGGACTGCTTTAAGGTTGAGGTAAAAGAAAGTGTTAGTGAGAGTGTGTTGGTAATAGTGAGGTGAGATGGAGGTGGAAGGCAGAGATGGGAAACGATGCAAAAATGATCCGGAGAAGGGGAACCGTGACGTAGAAGATGTTGAGCATTAAACACTTGCATTGATCTGCTGAAGTTATGAAATGTACCAGTGTTAACTGATGACGGCACGACCATTTTCAAATGCGTGCGGATTAATTATATATTGTTTTATTTGTTTATTTTTCCCATACTCTTTCATGATCTCTTATTTTAAAGTACATGGTGAGATGGAGAGTGTGCAACAAACAGCTCTATAATTAATCGTACTTCACAGCCTTGAACTGGTTGGGTTTGGAGGTGTTTTGTAAAAAATGTGAAGAGTTCCAGCATGTTCAAGCCAAAATGTTGCTCTTTAAGCTGCGTAACAACAGAACGGTAATGCCATTTATCTCCATACTGAACAGAAATGAATGGAAGTCAATGGCTTCCTGGGATGAGGGATTCACCAATCCACCATTTTCTCTTGTGGTACCAACTCAGATACCTCAGGTTATAGTACTGATCCTATAACTGCTCTCTTTTCACCCCTTAACATTTTGAATGTGTATTGGAACTGATGGAGGAAATGTATTTAATGTGGTTTGGTCCCATCATGGCCGATACCCGTTCCTCTGAAAAAGGAGAGTATTGTCACAGATCCGCCTGGAAATGTGTTAAAAATACATGAAAATCTCTAAACACAGAGGCAAATGGTTCCCTGTGATGTAAAGGAACTACATCTGTTGTTTGAGTGCTTTCGCTGCAGAGAGAAATGAATATTTAAAAGCAACAAACTGTTACAGATATGTGTGAAATGGATTACCTGTTAAAGCTGAGAGGGAGAGGGAGAGAGAGATGCCTTTGTCTTCCTCACCAAGGTCACCTTTTCTGCTGAATCAAATATTTCCGAGTGATAGAAGTGGGCTCCTCCCTCCTCCTCCATCCCTCCTTCTCTATTTCCTCTTTCTCCATTAATCACCCTCCCCACTGCTTCTCCCTCCCCCTCTTGTTTTTCACTCCACTTCCACTTCTCCTCCTCCCTCTCACTCCCCTTCCCTCCCTCTCTCTCTCGCTCCCTCCCTCCTTTTCGGGGGCGCTGCGGATGCAGTTCCCATGGCAACGGTTGGATCGGTGTTTTGTCTGATACGTATGCGATCCATTAATAACGCTGCTGGCTGGAGATAATACCGGCACTTCTCATCCCAGACCACAGACACAGCGTATGGTGTGGAAGAGGAAAACTGAGAGCGGGAGAGATGATGAACAAGAGATGAAATGTGTGTCAGAGAAAATCAGCACAATCTTGTATTTCATCTCTACTCTAAAGACAATTAGAACAGGTTATCCGTCCTCCGTGCATTCTTGTGTTTGCAGCATTCAATATTGAAACCTGTGGAGAACCAAGTCTGTAATCGCCTCTACAACATGACTTTACTTTGAAGAAGTGTGTGTGTGTGTGTGTGTGTGTGTGTGTGTGTGTGTGTGTGTGTGTGTGTGTGTGTGTGTGTGTGTGTGTGTGTGTGTGTGTGTGTGTGTGTGTGTGTGTGTGTGTGTGTGTGTGTGTGTGTGTGAGAGAATGCACGAGTGTGAATGTGCGACTCGGTTTGACCTACTTCTCCTCTGCAGCCCCGAATCATCACTGCCTTCCCCTCACCGAGTGTGTTGACCTGCTGATCGCACCATGTTGTGTTTTCATTATGAAGCACAAGCACAGAGACACTGACACACGCTGGGTGGAATAAAAGGCTTCACAGTCAAATTACTTCATGAGTCCGCTTCTCCATTTTAACTAACAGATGTCACCATGGAACTTCCCCTGTTGATCACTGACATTAAGACAATTAGTTTTTGCATTACAAGTTTGCTGAAATTTAGCATAGTCTTATTAAATATGTGCTAATTTTATATATGTATGTATGTATGTGTTGAATACACACAGTATGTTGGCACCTTTATTTATTCCAATTCAACCTATGTACATAGAGTACGTACTGTGTGGATATACCATATATATTTTAATATATAATAGTCAACATGGGATATGTACTATATGCATCTGCTGGTGTGAGCTATATTTAATCTGCTGCTGGGCTCTCAGCTCTCCTCACACTGTATGTAATGTATGCGCTCACTGCCACCATCTTACTGTCACTCTGGATAACGGCATCGGTTCAGTGCTGATAGTCCAGGCGCGTCGTTAGGCCTATTTTAGGGGGGCTGAAGCCCCCCCCCCCCTAAAATGTTCTTCAGCCTCCCCAAATAATTTGGCATTATTGGCTTTTTTCTTTTTTTTGGAGATGTCATTAAATGAAACTATTGTTTCTCACATGGACAAGTTATTTATAACTCTAACATGCTACGTATGTGCGTGCGTTGTGGTTTGTATGTTTTCTCCCCCTTCAAATTGCAATCCAATAGCCATCATCATACTTAATGATAATATCCCCGGGCACCAGGATCTTGGGGAGGCTGCTGCGTGCATGTTTTTTCTCCATTGAATGGTATATTTGACACTGAACTAGTTCATCTTTATCTCAGTGATGGTGTCCAAATGAGCATAAAATATCACTGTTATGCAAAAACTACACGGACAACAAAATAGATGTAAATGTTGATCAAAATCGTATTCCCTTCTGCTCATAATAAAACAAGGAAACAACTCAAAAGTTGACACTGTCAGGTCCATTGTGTGCGGCCACTTTAAGAATTAGGATTTGGGAGTGACGCGGATATGAAAGCTAGTTTATCCGTCTTTCCTTTACAAGCAGGAAAATTATTTCTCTCTTTATTTCAGAAAAGTTCATGTTTGTGTTGTCAAATTTCACTATGACCCTGAAATTCTGTCTCTTGTGTTATCATATACTGAGCAAAACTACAGAGCAAAATCACACTTTCTGATTGAACCAATCTATGAACTGTCTGAAACAATCGATATCCGTGGCCCCAAATGGGCCCCAAAACAAATTGGGCAAACATGCCCCTCTCCTTGGGGCTAAGCCCCCCTTTCTTTGAGTCCTACAAACGCCCCTGGCTGATACAGTAGGAGGCGGAGCCTTGATATCTTACTGGATCGACCTCCACGTTTGCCCCATAATCCGACCCCCCGAAACACACATGTTCCACCCAGCAACAGCACTGCTCCGTCTCCCACTGTCAGACCAATTATGATCAGCCTCGGCACACCCTCTCCTCCCCTCCTCGGCCTCCTTCACCTCTCTTCCTTTGCTTCCTCCCTAGATCTGGTCTTCTGTCATTGATGGCCAATAATCTGCCCGACCTTACGTCTTTTCATCATGCTTCTTTATGCTGCGTTCATCTCGTCCTCCCATAATTTAATCTCCTATATTACATCTCCTTCTCTCCACTTCACCTTGCTTTCTCCCCATATCCTACCATTTCATCGATTCATTTGTGCTTTTTATCCGACCTTATGTGACGCCCAGCCCTGAGCAAAATCAACTCTGACCCGGGGCTGCTTGCACAAAGAGATGCAATGACTGTGGCTTTGATCCAACACATCTTTACATCAGATAAAGCACAAAGGAGTCCAGAAGCCGTTATAGATCGACTTAAAAGACATTTTGTGTATTTTAAATGCCTAGAACTTCTAATTCAGTGAGTCTCTGAATGATGACGATGGTACAGATCAAGTGAGAAAGCGGATTCATTTGTAACATCAACAAAGACAAGAAATTGAAGACAAGAAACAAGGATACATGCATTAAACATACCATTGTAATCACCGCGGATTATATATTCAAGACCCTTCAACGCACATTTGATCTGGGATCCATATTTAATTATAGGATTGACTGCTACACAGAAGACTGCTTCGTCAAACATGATTAAATCGGGGAATCCTGTTCAATGGCAACAATTTGTATTCACTGTTCAGGAAAATGGTAGAATATAGCCCCAAAAAATTGAAAATGTCTACGTTTATTATTTGTATAATTCCAGAATGAAGTAGAACTAATTCACAGTGAATTATGTGTAAAATAATACACTTTTCAAACTATAAAGAGCCAATAGCTGAAGGTACAAGACAAAAACTGTTTAGCTCTTTTAACTAGTGGAGACACATGCACGTCCCTGCTGGAGACTCACTCTGGACGTAGAGAACAGCAGCCTGTCAGGAGAAGACAAATAGATGAGCTTTTGATTGACGTATTGATTGCCTTTAATAAACAGAATTGGAGGCGTAGCCACTTGAGAAGTGAGCGGTCTCCCTTCAGTAATGAGCAACTAATTGAGGCGGCCTGTCTTTTCTTTCTGCTGTGCCTCGGTGTGCTTATCGATTCACCTGATGTGTTTTGAAGTCCATTCAGCCTTGAAGAAGGCGGAGAGTCCCTTCTGAAAGGCCAAACACAGACGATCAGTGAGGAAGACTGAGCTCACTGGTCAGAGACGACAACAATGGGATGACCCAAGCACACAGTGGACTCGCTTGCTTAACACTCCAGCTGTGTGGTTATTGTGGCTCTGCAGAGAGAAATAGCCTCCACCATCTGTGGCAGCAAATACAGATTCCCCCAGAGACGGAGGCCTGTGCTTTTTGTACATTTCCGGTTTGTGTTTCATCTCCCGCTGATCCTTTGAACAGAGAGGCATAGAAGTGTGTCCTTTTGTTTAACCAGAGCATCTGTGAGCTCGGGCCTCCTCGGAGCAGCTTGCACGAGTCGCCGTTATTGATAGCCCTCACTCACCCGCTGTCCCGTGGGAACAGGGAGAGTGTAGCTCCAGATGCCGTGTGGACATCCCACCAGCGGTCACTCCATCTTCTGCTGCCCTCGAGGCTATTGAAAGGAGTTATGTGGCCACAGGAGGTTTGTCTTGACCAGAAACAGCGCCGGGCTGACTGGAGATTTTTGCGCACACTCTTTATTCAAGGATGAAGAAAAAGGCTTGTCTTTAAAACCTATGAGAACATTTTTTTTAAGCATCACAAACACCTCAAGAATACTCTTAGTTATGAGAATTTGATCCACGAGGACAAATATGATTTTAAAAGTTTCCAAGAACCATTGAATTATTTTATCTCTCAGCTTAAAGACGAAAAAAAAAATTGTATTGGCCTTTTCTCCAATATTTAGATTGCATGATTGCATAACCTCTCAAGGTGTTTAAGCACTGATTCACTGAGACTAAATTCTGTCCTTTAAGGCGTCTTTTAGAGCTACATTTAGGAAAATATGATGTATCTACTAAAAAAAAAGA
The DNA here is from genome assembly GCF_949748355.1 of Melanostigma gelatinosum. NCBI lineage: Eukaryota > Metazoa > Chordata > Actinopteri > Perciformes > Zoarcidae > Melanostigma > Melanostigma gelatinosum. Next base: position 13,702,006 of record NC_136654.1, on the reverse strand, counting down.
TAAAAACCTCAAGTGCAGCAGTTGCTCTAAGCCAGCGGTTCCCAAACTTTTTAGGCCACGCACCCCCTTCTACATCCCGACCGGGTTCACGCACCCCCAACCCCCCCCCCCCCCCCCACACACACACACCCTAAAAAAAAAAAAGCAACAGAGCCGCATAAAAATCGGAGAACAGTTTGCTCGCGCGTGGCGTTTGTTTACAAGATAAAAAACACAAAAACTCTTCCTGCACCGTGCCTTTGAAAAGGTAACGGACGTAACGTTACGAAGGTAACGGACGATTGGCCAGATTGGCCACATCTGTAGGCTCGTCTACTTGCAGAGAGTAAAACTCACTCTTCTTCACGCGACCGACCAATGTAGCCAGGATGTCTTCGGACAAAGCATCGATGCGCGCGACAGTGTTGTTGGACGCGGGATCACGTCCAACTTTTTCGCTTCTCTCTCTCCAATCATACATTCCACCATCTCTTTAACATGTTTCCCTCTCCACCACCGCCTCTCCTTCTCCCTATTACGCGGTCAGAATACTACCACAACACGCCGCCTGTCTCCGGCAGAAATGCGCTCATCCACGCACGGGAACAACACCGAGTTGTAATAAATACCTCCATAGCACCCCGCCACTCTCGGCTCATACCTCCCCAGCAACGAGGCACATCACCCGGTCACAATACCTCCAGAATGTCCCCCGGGTGAAATCCGGGACTTGGTGTTATGGTTCCGAGTGGCGGCGCTCACCCGTTGGCGCTGGGACGCGAGGTCTCCAGCCGTCCCCGCCGCGAGGCACCCGATCGTCAGGTCTTCAGCCCTCGGAACAGGCCGCGGGTCAATAACTCGTGGGTGGCGGGGTAGAGGCGAGGCAGATCACAGAAACATAAAGACTAGAGTATGGCAAAGATATGTTGATGAGAAACGTATTTGTACGTCAAACACAAACGTAATCAGGGAGAAAATACGTTCGTGGTAAAACGTAATTGAGAATGCATTTTAGCTTTGGGGGAACGTCATTTTTAGGAGACAGGACTGCACCGCCATTACATTTTTCCTCTCGCGCACCCACTAGAGGCAGCTCGTGCACCCCCACTTTGGGAATCCCTGCTTATTATGGGAAGTGATTCAGTGCTTCTGGAGCTTCACTGGAGACGTCGAGTGAAAATATTAGTGGGCCTCTGCTGCTTCATTTTTGACCAATTCTTTGTGTTCGTCTCTTGCAAGTCCCTCAACTTTATGCAAATGCAATGCACACAACCACCTGAATGCACAACTCAAACACACGTCCGCACATTCATCTCCAGGACAAGGATTTAAATCCTTCTTTGCCTGATCGGACTATTTAGCTGCCAATTGTTCACATCAGTAGTCTTCTGTTCAGAGTCTTCTGTTCACACTTGAGGATCACAAAAGGCATTTTCTTCAAGACGTCTCAGGGGCCCTCGGGGGCCCTTGATAGCCAGCTATTGCAGTGCTGCAGATCTTGCTTACTGTGCATAAAGAAGCAGAAGTACTAGCTTAGCATATTAACAAGCGGAGCTTGTGTTTACTGATCCAGCTTCAAATGGAGCCTCATGGGAGTGTTGGAGACTCCTAATCTTGTGCAGTGGAATGGGACGCTCTCTCGCATGTTTCAGAGAGCTGAACACGTCGGTTTACAGTATATTTCATAGCTCCTCACCTTCCTCCTCGTCTCGTGCAGAGGCCCGAAGCAGCTTCCAGCGGCCTCTGACCTTTGAACCCTCCACTAAAGATTGACCTTGCTCTTTTCCATCCTCCTCTTTTCCCTTCGACAAACGTTTGAATCAATTCCATTTTTGCTGTCAGTGCATTCTCTCCCCCGTTCTTTAAATGACCTACTTAGTAATCCCTCCCTGTGAGAGTACAGCTCTTCTTCTCCGTAGTGGGAAGAAAAGATAAGAACCCAGAGAGGGAACGCTGCACATTCTCAGCTTAGTCAATACTGCATGCAAAGGCCGCCTTATGGTGGATTTGTCGCACCAAAACCTGCTGAAATCACCCGAGACGGTTGCTGCAGAAGGTTCACAGCGCTGCATTTGATCTGGTCTTTGTTTTTTCATGCCTCTAAACAGTTTTCTCTCTGCAGCTTGCAGCCGTCATGACGTGCTCTGCAACACCAAAACCCTTTTGTCAACCTAGATGTGAAATTTGAAGATAACAAGTTATGAGTAAAGTATTTATAGGAAAGGTAAAAAGGAGAGAGTGAAAAGTTCAAAGAATAAGTTGTACCTTGAGAGGAGACCTCATGCAGAAATGATCTCGAGTCAAGACTGAATATAATGTCTGCACTCTTGAGATATCCCTCCAGTCTTCTTTTAACACTGAGCTAAACCACAATAACAGCATCTCAAATGCCTCTACTTCTCATACACCGCAGCTGCAGTACAAGCAAAACTTGGGAACGGTGGTGCTAATTACAGAACTGCACTCAGAAAGCCTCTAAGGCAGTTTTCACACTTTAAAGTGGGGCACATGAGGCCGGCACAGTTTCCTCCATCCAGGCTGGCGGAGCTGCTGCCTCATATCACTTTCTCTCTTTGCGGTGATCGTCCAGGATGATAACATTTCCTCCCATTAAAAAGCCTGTTCGGGTTTAGTTCCAGTGTGATGCAGGTCTGCGCGCCGCGTCGTCTTTCCGTTTCCTCTCCGGTGGGAATGTGGAGCACGTGAGACGTATGATGCAGCCATGTGAGACGCAGAGAAGGTGTGACAGTGAGAGGAAGAGGGATGCTGTGGGAGGTCTGGTGTTCAATACAAAATGTATGTAGTTAAGTGGGGGCATAAAAAGGAAGAGAGAAATGTAGAAAAAGAGCGACAGCAACATGGAATTAATTATCTCTACTAAAATATTGAAAACATGAGTTAGTTATTTTTTGCCGCACTAGCAGCATCGACTGTATTGATTGGCTCAATGTCTTTGTACAGACATTCATGGTTCCCAGACGACAAATCTTCCAGACTTTTGACTTTTCCTTCCGTGCCACCATGTTGTTGACAATTGTGATTAAAGATTCAAATGTCTCTGTGCAGCTATTTAATAATAGTTCGTTTGAAACTTGTCATTTGTGACCAAATACCTGCTGTACTCATCCACTTCCATCAGCCTCAGCTACGTTTAGTGCTAGTTAGCATGTTAGCATGCTGATGTTAGCATTTAACTCAGCACAGCCTCACAGAGCTGCTGGCATGGCTGTTGACTCTTAAGCTTTGTTTACACTCACGCGTAGCACCGTAGCGTGAGCCACAAGGTTGAAAATTGATGCTCAACACTCTGGTAGTTTCATTATTCTCAGAATGTGCTGTCTAGAAGCAAGAAGACGATGACGAGTGTAACCGCTAAAAAAACGCCTGAAACCAACCTCCACAATTCTTCTCCACTGTCAACTGTGGAAAACAAATGTACGAAAACAGAATACGTGGAATCAAAAATAAAGATCCTTTTCCTAACCATGAGATAGCCACATGTTGCGATAAAATCTTAACCAGAGTAGATGCTTAAAAAAACATAACTAAAATATTGAACAAAATGTAAAGCTGCAATAATGCTTTCAGTCTCTTGCAGCACACCTATCTTTTTAAATAAACCACCTCCATATAAACCACCTCCATATTGTCAATGAGTGCCTCTGATCCTGCTGTGGCTGAAGAAATGTGGAGATGCTGCTTTAATGTGCACGAGGAGTCTGGAGAAAAGCCTGGGTATCCATCAATCATAGAGGCAGCGTGCTTCTGTCTGCTCCCCCAGTCCTGCCCCATGGTGCCCGGCCTCACACACACACAGTAGACAGTACATGTGTGCGTGCTTTCCCCTCACTCCTTGCGTTTCTTCATCTCAGTATGGTCTCACCAACTGAAATATTGATGTGAGGAAACTGTAGTTGTGTTTGTTCAGGGAGGCACTGAGTCACTGACAGATCGACAGCATTGGTTCATCTGCTGCTCCCATCTGCATCGACCTGCTGGACTACGCGTGTGTGTGTGCGCGTGTGTGTGTGTGTGTGTGTGTCAGTGTGCACATCTGTTTCATGTGCACATGCTGGATGTCTTTTTGTAAATCCGTAGTCCATTCCTTCGGACTGGACGGTATACTTGGGGCGTATTCTTGTCATAGAATCTGCCCTGACCTATTCACTGGTATTTTCACAAGCCATCTCTGTCGCTTTCCACTGATGCAAATATTTGCCTCCTTCATTTGTCTCCTTGATAATCGATTTTAATAGGTGTATGCACACGATGGAGAGAGTTGTACACTGAGGTGCTGTTGATGCTTATTTGAAGCACAAAGGAGGATACCTGATGCCTGTGGCCTCGCCTCCTCTCTCCTCTCCATGGGCGGGACTGAGACGCGAGGCGAGGAAAGGAATCGAGGAGGCACAAAATCGGGAAATAATAAATCACCCCTAGTTTCAGGAATAAGCGCACGACATCAGCAGAGAAACGGCTCTCTTCCAGAAACAGACCAGAGGAAAGTCAGTGGGCGTAACATCGTGTAAATATAAGTCAGATTATACTGTAGGTCTGTTTTTAGATGTCTTCAAGCTGTAGTCACAACTCAGGGATTGTGTAAGTGCAGGAATAAGAACAAGAGTCCTATAACTTCTAGAGGTATAACTTCAAAAATGGCTCCGTCATCATAGCTAAAAGTGAGGAAAGGTCCAACTTTGATCGCCTCCTGAGTCTTTATGGCTTACCCCCCCCCCCCTTCAGTGGTCATTTATTATTCAGCAGCAGAGAGCTTGGGGGAGAGCCAGGCACACTATTAGAGGGATGACTCAGAAGTGGGACAGGATGGCATCACAGACTGGAGGTAATCCTGGCTCCTCCACCTGAAAATATTCCGGCTAGTCTCCTCCTCGCCGCTCTCATTTCGCAGCACTTTCCTTCACTCTGGTACCTTTCAGCACCTCTTACCTTTTTCTCTCTCTTATACATCTTTTTCTACAGACCCTCTTTATTCCCCTTTTCGCCACCCTTTAACTCTTCCTTGAGCCTCCATAATTTTGTCCTTGACTTTTATTTTCACCTCTTTTTCTCGCTTCTTTCCCTTCCCCTCTTATCCTCAATCCCTCCGAGTAAAGAGGAGATACTTTTGGGACCAAGTGAGCCTGGACTTTCATGGCATGAAGGGCAAAGACACACAGAGACCCCATAGGGAGGAGGAAAAATAGATTTTCCAGTCGGAGAGGCCATCCAGTGGACTAAGTATGCCCTCGGGGCTCTGACCAGCTTCTGATGGGAAAGGCCAGCCGATGACCTTCAGACTCAACGAATCATGTTTATTTTTTATTCAGAGATGAAGTGTTCTATTGTTTTTTAAAAAGGATGCCAGTGTTTATTCAGAGGCAAGCTTCGGCCCCGACATATCAGAAAGGTGTGTGTGTGTGTGTGTGTGTGTGTGTGTGTGTGTGTGTGTGTGTGTGTGTGTGTGTGTGTGTGTGTGTGTGTGTGTGTGTGTGTGTGTGTGTGTGTGTGTGTGTGTGTGTGTGTGTGTGTGTGTGTGTGTGTGTGTGTGTGCCTCACCCCGTTGGGCCTTCACGAGGAGCACAGCGCAGCATCCCCTCTGGTGTTACTGTGAGATGGAGACGCTCAGAGAAAGAGACGTATCACAACACAAACACACACAGAACCATTGGCTGGCCGGCAGCCATGACAGATGGGGGAAGTTCAGTCCACAGATAAGGGGGGGGGGGGTTGCCACGGAAACCAGCATCAGTGCTACCCCTGAGCCTCTCCACTCTGCATAAGCCCGAGATACAGAGAGGCGTCTGCAGAGGAGAGTGCGGCGTGGGCAGCGGGAGCCAGCTGTTTAGGACTTGTTGTTGCGCAACGAGTCGGTGTCGGGTTCACGACTCGGTTCCTCGTTTTAGAATCGACGATGGTGTTTATGCAGTTAATGCATTTGTTCGCGGGGGACAAAGGCGGCCGTCATCTGTAACTGTCAGTGAGAAAGTGTGTCACGACGAGCACTTCACTGCACAGAAAGAGATGCATGTGGATGTCCATCCCTCCTCTCCTTTACATTTACACTCTCCACCAGAGAGCAATTATCACATCCATCGTCACATTACATGTTCCTCTCGCTCTCTGTCTTTCTGAACAGCAACCATTTCTGCCTCTTTCTCCTCACTCTTTGATTCCGTCATCGATCCTGTTTAAGAGCAAACGAGGCAAAGCACCCGTCGGCCTAGAAAAGTGTCTAACTAGATGTGACAGGCACTAAAAGCCGATCCAGTCCGTCGACGCCATATGGATCATTACTTCAGCAGCCCTCCTGCTTGATTTCTTCTCTGTTATTCATCTTCAGTTTTTCTGTGTGCTGAAACCAGGCGGAAACTCTGAAGCCGATGCTTAAGTGTCTTAAAACCTGCATTCTCTCTCGTGTCCATCAGGGGGCGACTCCTCTGGTTGTATAGAAGTCTATGAGAAAATGACTCTACTTCTCTCTTGATTTATTACCTCAGTAAACACTGTAAACATGAGTTTATGTCTCAATCTCTAGTTTCAAGTCTTCTTCAATACAGCATGATGTTCATTTAGTAAATTATGGTCCATTTGGAGTCAAACAGACCATAAAGAGGCCCACTTCTTATTTACAGTCTATGGCTGAAACGTGCACACGGAGGATTTTAGGACATACAGCAGCATAATCCTGCACACACACACTATTATTCTCCCCACACACACACTCCTGTGTCTTCTGACTTGCATCATATTCTTCTACATACATTGTGATAACAAAAATGAACTGTTTTATGATTAGTACACTAACTTTATATACAATATCACTCTGAGTCTCAGTCAGACAATACTGAGAGAGAGACTGCATATATAAGTGTTTACAGTAGTGTGTGTGGGGGGAGGGTTATGATGCTGCGTGAGAGCAAAAATGATTTATGTCCTAAATAGCCTTTCATCCTTTTGCTCTCACTCACTCACTCACTCACTCTCTCTCACACACACACACACACACACACACACACACACACACACGCACGGGTCACTAATGGATCTGCATATTTTATTCCTGTGCATTAAACTATGACTGAATGTAATGTGAAGCCACCGAGGCAAGCTGCTTACACGTACACATTAGGGTGGCAGTATAAACACTTTATTATTATTATACGCGTTAATGTTTATTTCCTGATGTTTGCTTTTCACAATGTGCTGCCTCACACCTGCCAGTAACTTTCCTTTCTTTGGCTCTCTGTGTCTGCAGTGAGAAGAGGAAGCTGCAGGTGAACGTATCGAGCCCCATCCGGTGCAGCATGAGCGGCAGGAAGTGCACCGTCATCGTGGAGCCCAAGATCAACCAGTCGCAGCCAGACTTCACCAAGAGCCGGTCTGGTTACATCCTGGCTGTTCCTGGCAACTAAAACAGGCCAAATAGAAGAAGAAAAACAGTGACAGCTGATTTGAAAACCAGGCCGGGATACTGATGATGATTCACTTCTTATTTGCAGTTCTGCTGACGATGTGACGAGTTAGATAGCAGCTCTGTAGGATGATTGTGATAACTAAATCCTCAAAAATGCAAAGCCATGCCAAATTTGACCTGTTTTGTAGATTTATATGCAATGCTACTATAAACAGGAAGTGTACAATACGCCTACATGCAAAACTGTGTTAGCTAAACAGGGTTTTTGTGGGAGGGGGTGGTTAAATACACCAAAGTGGAGTTAAAATCCAAATTTCAAATAATTTGCTTTGTGCAATATTTACTTTATGGTAGATGCAATATGGTGGTAGTCAAGGTGACAGGAGATTATGCGGCAACTGTTCTCTGAACCACTGATGTTGCGTAATAGGAAACAAATCCAACGGCTTTGCAGGAATTTATTGTGAAGCATGAAGTAAGATGATATTTATGTACGACTCATATGTAATCTAAGGAATAATAATGTTATTGAAGACTGACCAACCTATGTGGCAAATGAAAGGAAACGCAGCGTACACTTTTGAGTTTGTTCAGGGTTTACAATCACATGAGAACAGCGATATTGTGATTCAGTGGTTCAGTCGGTGTCTGAGGCACAAACTCTAAATCCATTGATGTTGAGCGGGATGTGTTGAGCATATCCTGAACATCGCAACCTGCTAAATGCAAAGATATATTCATTTAAATCCTGCTGTGTGCTTTTTATAATATTCCAATACTGCTTGTATATTAAAGGGTAGAAATGAATTCATGTGACGGCACTTATACTGCATTTAGTATAGAAAGAGAACTAAAACTGAATAACAGAAGGCAAATATGAACGTCTCTTTTTTAGAGACGTATTTTGAGCTCATATTCTCCCTAAAATATAAGTTTATCAGCAAAGTGTTGCTGGCCAGTACTGTACAACCCCACTAGAACTCCAGCTCCCCGAACATCGTCTCATTTTTGCTGCCTTTGTGTTGAGTGAATAGCCTCATGACTTGTAGTGATCCTTCGGAGTCAGACTTCTATTTGACAAGCATCCCCTTCATTAGAGAGAGAGTGTATGAGTGTGGGAGTGTTGATTAGCTCGTTCTAGCTCTTCTCTTTTGGCCCGACGAGTAAAGGAGTGAAGACAAAAGGGGTGAGACATTTGGAATCAGACCGCCGTCCTAGTTTACCGCCCCGTTGAATGATGGGAATGACTTGTTCTGGACTGTTAGGAGACTCATTTTTCATCGGCTCTCGCTAAACTCCCTTCGCTGTTCTCGAGCCAAATCACACCAATCAAACCATCAGCGCTCAGAGATGCTTTGTACTGCTCTCACAAGCTGTCGGATGTTTTGAGAGTTTTCACTCTTGTTTTTTGTGCCAACACTTAACGATATGTTCTTTATCCAGCAGTTTGCAAAAAGAAAAATGTGTGGCAGCACAGAAGCTCATGAGATGGAGATTTCTGGCTTCATACTGTGTGTTTAATATTAATATCCATCCACAGATTGAGAACATACGGCGTATTGTTTCTTTTGTCTTTTAAAGACAAATAACCAACCCAGTTATTCTCAGGTTAAAAAGTGTATTCCTGATCCTGAAAAACCTGTAGTCCACAAACCAATGGGTGAAGTCACGACGACTACATCAACTTTCTCTATTAATAAAGATCATGTGTCATGGTCGAAAGTTCTAGAACAGCAAGTTAATTATTGCGTCTTTAATTTGGAAGGAATGCATGTAAAGATGGATGTTTCTGTTTGTTTAATGCTAATATGAACTCTGCTGCTCCTCCTGGAATCTGCTTGATAATAGGGTCGTCATGATGGCGTGACAGTAAGTGTCACAAATTCTAAGAATGAGCAGACGAGAGCTGCATCGTATCTTCCCACGGAGACGTGGCTGTATCGTCTCTGTGCTACGACCGATTAAAGAGCACTTGACTTGAGGGCTGAGGAACGACAGACCAGGGTTACGAATCGGAGCTCCCTCGGTGTTTGGCCTAGTTGAAGAAGCAGACTTAGTCGACTTTACTTCAACTTGTTAGCAATCACTTTATCCACAGTAGCACGGCGCTCTAATCGTGTGTATGTCTGAAGGAGTCGTTCATCTTCATTAGTTTGCATGTCCCCCTTGTCTTTTGAGGAAGCAAATCTCCATTCTACCTCGCAGCTTTGTGCAGGCTGACCTTGTCCCGTCGCTTTGATGCAGAAGAGAGTTGTTTGGGGAAACTGCAGCATGCATAGTGTGTGTTAAGGAAGTGACATGGGTAGCGCTAGTAGATGGTTTTCTATGGAGCTCAGAGCCGTGTGCGTGTGTGTGTGTGTGTGTGGATTATAACGCTGCAGCTCTCCATATCCTTGAGCATGGTAATCTCCCACAGGGCTTCTCTGCTCTGCTATTCACCGCTCATCATTAGGATGGACTCCGTGTCACTTCTGACTTCAGCGCTTCTCTCTTTCCCTTTCTCGAGGCAAAAAGCGGGGTTGGTGAACAAAGCCTCGCTTGGCCTCCTCTTCTCTACTCCCATGCTTTCTCTCTCTCTCCCTCCTCCTTTTCCACTTTCCTTCCTCCTGTCAGATCACTTCTCCCCTCGCCCTGTTTGTCTCACTGCACCGTCCTGCAGGGCAGTGAAGGTTTTTTCCATTTGTTGTTGTTATTTTCCTACTTTCCGTCCTGTGCCCAGGAGGCGTGGAAATACAACCGTAAACTACACCAGCAACAGGACAGCAAGTCGACCAATAGGAGTATCATGTAGCAACAAAAAACGAAAAAGATGAGTATGTTAACCTCAATACTGTGGTTCTACATCTTAATTATTGTCAACAAATTCCACTGAAAAGACCAAAAGCAACACTACGCTGTGTCGCAATTCAGATACGTTAGTACAGTTCTATGTCGTACACTGTGTACACAAAATACTTGCATACTGCATGAAAATTGACAGGGTAGTGCTGTCTCCATAAACATACAATTCAGTCCTTTTTTATGTTTTCTGTTGCGACTGTTGTAGCGGGTTAACTTCCATAAACTAAACCGATTTACGGCAAGTAAACTAGCTAGCTAGCTAGCTAATTAGCGATACACACAATGCTTATGAGAAATAATAAGTATGGAATATCATTAGTTTTATCTTTTAATGTTTTGTTTTTTGTGCTCAAACCCAATCAGCGAAGTTTACTTTTCCATTTTATTGATTATCAGCTTTACAGCGAGTGTAAAAATCACAATCTTTTCCCTAATTACTGCTTCATAAATGGGCATAAAGGAAAGTAAAATAGGAATGTTAAGATAGGAGTCTTGTGCCATTGTGTTCTTTCGTTTCCTTTTTTTCCCCTCTATTCTTCACAACACTCTTTTATCAAGCCCGTCCATGTTAGCCAAAGGGTAACAAATTTTCTTTTGCATTATTTATTCCATACTATGTGGCGTAGCGCAATGTCTGTACGTATACACCATTAATTCAGTATGTGCCTAATTTTGTATTTGGTTTATATTTTGCATATTTTGTGATTACCTACCATAAATATCCTGTAATATCCAGACCAAGTCTAAAAGGAACTTCACTGTTGTAACACCTGTTTTTGTGCAGATGTATTCTGTATAAATGCAGTTCATGCATTCCATGATGTTCCATAATGAAATGTATTTCATTAATCATTTCATTAATAAATCTATTTGCATCAATAGCTGCTGCTTTCAGTCCTTTTCTGAGCTTGTGTGTGGGTGATCAGATAAAACTGAAATCATTCGTCTGGATATGGTGCCAGGACTGATGTTGTGTTGACTCAAATGTTTCCCCGAGGCCAGCCGTACTCCGTAATGTGTGACGTGGAGATAGCTGAGTAGAGCTCAATGCCGCTTCCCACTGCGTCAGCCGTCACCGGTGACCTCAGCAGGGGTTTATAATCCACTGGTTGATGGATGACTATCTGCTGCGAAGAGTGGGATGACTGGGGGTTTTTCCCCACGGGGCAGTGGCTAAGTAAAACGGCACTGACTGACCCAGTGATGAAGTAAATGGGAGTTAATGGACAGAGTGATTTGCAAAGAGTGAACTGACCCAAACTAATCTGTCTGTGTGTGCGTTTGGAGATACTCCCAACCAGGAGATACTTCTGCAGGAAAGACTGTGAATAGACATCTTTAAAGATTATCCACAACTTTTGTTTAGGATGAACGTAAACACACGTGTGGGATTACAGATTGATGGGATTGATGATATGTTTATTATCACAATTATCAAACTACCAGCCCAGATACGGCCCACAGCACAGAGCCTCCCACCAACCCGAGCTATTTGTAAGCTGCTGTGATGGAGAAGTTAGCAATATACCAGTTAGCCAGCGAGCAGAACAGATGGAAAGGATTATTTTTGTCAGATTGCAGGAAATGGAGATAAGAATGCGATAAATGTTGGTACATTCAGTTTCTACAACAACAGCTGTTAGTAGTATGCAAACAAAATGTCCCTTCTCTCACTTTTGCTGTTATTTCCAGTGTAAAGGTGAATAGGGTAAAAAATCATAGATCATTATCTTATATGTGCTAATTTTCATACATTTCCAGAACATACATCTGAACATTGGATGAAGCCAGGTTAAAAATTCTTTTTTCATTTTGTTGAAATATTAAAGTCAAAGGTGTATACAGAGGGAGTTATGGATACCTCTTTGTATCACTCCATAAATCAGGAAATACTGTCAACTATATAAAGAAAAACATTTTTTGCCAATTTTTATGAATAGAATGTAGTATAAATGAGTGTGAATGCTGTGTGAACAAACCCCTCTGTGTTAACCTTCAGAACACAGGAATGGAAGTGTACAGTTTGGTGTATGTAAGAGCTGCTGAAGTGGAGATTTCTGGATCAGAGTCTGAGAACAAACTCATTTCGAGAAAATGGACTTTAAAATATTTTGAAGACACTACAGGTGAATAGGGTAGAATAAATAACGAATAGATATCACCATGAAACTTCCACAGTCGATTATACGTTAAGGAGGATTATTTTTTGTATTACAAGTTTTCTGAAATGGTATGTTTAAATTTGCAAATGAGGCGTTGTCTAATGCTTACTTGTGGTGAATTTTGAATGTTTTATTTCCACTTGTCTGAAAGAAGACTCAAAATGCACCTGTTCTTGCTTGTAGTGTCTCTCCTCAAGGTTTTTCTGGGGTTCAGGTTTTCCCTATCCAAACTGAGGTGTGAAATGTGATCATGTGATGGTAGGGATCGAACCACCAACTCTAAGATGATGTTGGCTTGAGATGCCCTTGAGCAAGGCCTTTAACCCCCAAGTTAACCAGGTGTGAATGTGTATAACTATTGATGTTCCTGAGTGTTCAAAGTGCAGCTACATCTGGAGGCACAAAAAGACAAGTGGTGAACGATCAGTGCATTTTATTTTTCCATCACAGTACAAAAATAAATTAAAATAGGCAGAAACTAACTGAAAAAAAGTTTCAATTACAGTAACAGCTTTTTTGTCTTTTTCAAAAAAAGAACATTTTTATTGAACAGCATCGACACCCCTCCCTCCGAGTCCTAGTTCAGTACCAGCGTGGTCGGTGTATGCTCCACGTCCATAAGAAAACATGTCACACATTCTTCTGTACAAATAAAACGCGCTCATTCACACTCGCTCTCTCTCTCTCTCTCTCTCTCTCTCTCTCTCTCTCTCTCTATCTCTCTCGCTCTCGCTCTCACACACGCACACACACACACATGCAGCCATCGAATGCTTCCCTTTTTTTAAGTTCTTTGCCACTGTTTCGTTTTTTTTATCTACAAAGTACGCAACAAGATACAGAAAAGAATTTGACAGAAATCTTGAACCATCACTTGAGTCTTTTTTCATGTTTCATAAGCATTTGAAAGTATTTTCTCAAACAACTACTCAATGATGGAAAGTGTGTGGGGGGGGGAACAAATGGCACATTTCAAGTGAATCGAGGGGGGAAGTGGACAGAGAGAAAGAAGATTCGGGGTCTCTTCTTGATGCCCTTTACCCCAATGCCCTGCTTTGTGTTCTGCCACAGCAGAAGCCCAATCCAAAGTGTGTGTCCCCCCCGCTATTGTGCCAGCACAAACACTCCAAATATGAACTTGCTCTCACTGATCTAACTCCACATGGGTAGCCACAGTCCCACAGCAGAGGAGGCCGCAGGTTGTGACCGTCAGAGCTTCACGTTTTCTCAGATTCACACTAACTCCGCAGCGGAGAACCAACAAACGTGACAGAAGCCTTTTGTTAGCACGACCAGTCCGTTATGCTTGTTAGACAGATTTTCAGAACCCTGCTAAAGGAAGAGAGCGTGCATTATTTGTCTACAGAGTGCTGCAGGGATGACGTATTGCCGTAGGACAACCAGGGAGTTAGCATCGCACGGGTTCCCATAGCAAAAAGCCGATGGGATTTTTCAATTTTGGAATTATTGCAGAAGATCATTCATTTATGTTCATCAAGATAATCTCCACAAATGAACAGCACTTTATGATTTTTGAAGCATAAATGCAATCAGCAGAAGTCAAAATCTAACCTTGCGCACATTAACACGGTCTCATGACTTCACCACTGAGCTAAAGGCGGACTAGTGTTCTCGTGATGACGTTTAGTTGTCTAGTTTAGTAGCCACTTGTTCGCAACGGGTGGCAACTTCCGGTTCTGAAAAGTGAGCCGAAGTGTCTTAAAGCTGCATTTTCTCTAATGTCCATCAGGGGGCGACTCCTCTGGTTGTACAGAAGTCTATGAGAAAATGACTCTACTTCTCTCTTGATTTATTCCCTCAGTAAACATTGTAAACATGAGTTTATGGTCTCAATCTCTCGTTTCAAGTCTTCTTCAATACAGCATGATGTTCATTTAGTAAATGATGGTTCATTTAGTAAATGATGGTCCATTTAGAGTCAAATAGACCATAACGCAGGGGATGCTTTAGGGCGGCGCTTATTGTGAGATTAACAGGTCTCTACCAGAGCCGTATACAACGTTTCTACGTCACTCCTCCGCAGTCCAAATATGGTCACATCCGTTCACTGGTTGCAAAAAAACAAGATGGCGACGGCCAAAATGCCGAACTAAAGACTTCAAAATATCAGTCCACAAACCGATGGGTGACGTCAGAATCACTACGTCCACTTCTTACAGTCTGACGGTGAGCAACTGCATGGGAGGGATATTTACCGACGTATTTTTATGTCGTAGAGCAAAACGTGAAAATCTTTTCAGCTTGTGTTAACTTCAGACCTTATTTCAGGCATCTAATCAAAAACACATTCAAAAAACCCGTTGACTGAAGATGAGGGAACCTTAAGTGCAAAATGCTGATTTCTGGGTTTTTAGGACTCATTCCTGCAGCACTCTATATTGAAATGAGATGTGAAAACCAGTAGAAACATGTCTCATACATTTCTGGATGGAAATACTGTAGATAGAACCTCATCCCCTCTGAAACATGAACAGCTACAATTGCTCTGCATGCGTTCTGCTTTGGTTGCCGTTGCACACTGCAGCAGCTCATTTGAGTCAGGTGGTTTTCTATGATTGAACGTGTGATTGTTCCTGTGAAGGTTGCCGCGTCTCCTACAGCCTCTAGATGAGTGTGACGTCGCCTCGCATTTGATTTCCACGGAGGTGATGCTGACGGATCATCTGCAGTGATCCTGAACATTGAAATAATCTTTCTCTGTCTGATATGTGGGACAGCAGGTCGGGTCGGCTCCTTTGTGATGTCTTTTAAGGGCGTTTTCTTAAGTATAAGCTCAATGATGTGTTCTGTTAAGGTGTCCTTGATGGCGTGACTTTGGTGACGGTCAGATTTAACATAGTTTTTTTTAGATTAGGTGTTCATCGATAAATCACAGCAACATTCATTTGCATAAACCAGATCAATCTTCATTCCCACCAAAGATAAGCACGCCTACATCTCCTCATGTCCTTCCCTTTTCAAAGTCTCTCCTTTCATTTACATTAAATGTGCCTAAATAAATACATAAATGGCAATAAATTAAGTGTCAGTAAGTTAGTTAGTAGAAGATGAAAATCCATCCCATCATTCAACAACTGGACAAACAGTACAGACCTGTGGGATTTTTCATCAACGATATGGCACTGTTTTAAACATTATCTATGCTGAATCAGAAGCACAAAATCAAACGTCATTCCAAAACTCGACAAAAGTACAAAAAGAATTTCCCTGGTAAACAACTAGCCTATTTTAGCAAGCAGAGCTAAATAAACGAGTGTCACTTTGTTCACAGCATTCTCTAATGCAGATGCAGTTGGTTTACAAATCAAGTAAAAAGAAGAAAAGTAACGGTTGTTCCTTCACTCCCGGAAAATGCTGTAAAATTGCATGGCACACGTGCAAAACATTACATTTCTAAGTAAAAAAAAAAAGAAATAGAAGAAAGAAATCAAAGAAAACTTGTTCCAGAAAAGCAATAAATAAGCCGCCATCGGTGTGAGCCTCTGGTGGAGTAAAACATCCATTAACTTGTTTTATTTTTTCGTCGAGATGAAAATAAGTCGGTCTCTCTGAACACACACAGTATGACCACTCATCATACGTCCTCTGGCTGTTGTAGTCCCACAATGCAGTGTTTGCCTCTTGTCCATCCAGTAGAAGTCCTGTTGTAGAGCCACAAACAGAAAACCCACGAAAATATGGATCCAGCATCGATGGCCCCTGCTGTTCTTTCAGATATGCATTGCAGCAAAAATAAACGTCCAGCGGTATCCGCGTTAACGGAGAGGACATGGCGTTCCAAAGAGCCAGAGTTTGTTGCAGCCGGGAGGGGTGGGGGCGGCGTCTGTTCATCCGTAATGCATGAAGAAAGCCAGTCAGGCGATGGCCCTCACCCTCCTGCAGTATAGGCAGTGCACATCACATCGTCAGACAGTCAGAAGGTCACCGGTAGGCTGCCGCAGCCTCAGTCCTCTCCACATTCATTGCTGTAGATGTTCTTCCTCTTCTAATGTCTGTCTTTTTGTCTGAATTGTTTTTTTTGTGTGTGTTTTTCAGTATTTCATATAGATATATATCTGTACGTTGGCAAAGGATTTACCCAAGTCTGGCATTTGTTGTTTATATATCATTGTCAAAAAACGCTTTCATTCTCAGGTTTACAGAAACCCATCCTTTGCTCGTTTGAAACTAAAATTTGGCCTTGATAATATTACACGT
The DNA here is from genome assembly GCF_949748355.1 of Melanostigma gelatinosum. Classification (NCBI taxonomy): domain Eukaryota; kingdom Metazoa; phylum Chordata; class Actinopteri; order Perciformes; family Zoarcidae; genus Melanostigma; species Melanostigma gelatinosum. The sequence goes on along the minus strand of NC_136654.1, from coordinate 13,685,392 downwards.
CTTTAAGAGGCTGCTTTTTAAATCCTACGGCCCTGTATTTAGGTGACGGTTACAAATGTTATCCCCAAAACTTAAACATTTTAAAACTATGACAATCACAGAGCCTGCTGCCCCCTGGTTATAAATGTCAAGTACTTCCTCATTGGCCTCGTCCCACTTCAGTTTGGACGACAATGAATAAATAGCATTATAGATAACCTTTCAAACTTATCAAAATGCCAGACTGGAGTATGCCCCCCCCCCTCGCCCTCGCCCTCCCCTCCATCCCCCCACCCCTTCCCCAGCATCCCCTCACCGGTCCAGGCCGATGAGCAGGCGGCTCCTCTCCTCCTCCTTCTGGCTCTCGTTCTTCAGGTCGGCAAACACCTGAGTGAAGTAGTGAGGGTCGGAGTTGATCTGGAGCATCTTCGCGCTCATCAGGTTGATGATAGACAAGCAGCGGTCCCAGAAGGTCTCCTTGGAGCTCTCCACCAGGAAGGGCTTGAGAGGGTAAGAGATCTCGTTGCCCATGTAGGAGTAAGACAGGTAGAGGCAGGTGAGCAGCACGGCCTGCAGCTCGTGCTCCGTGGCTACCTCGGAGGAGACCACGTCCCGGCACAGCATGTAGACAAAGACCACGTTCGCCGGGGTGATGAATCCCTGATCCTGCCAGCCCTGGAGCAGCAGGGAGCGGTCCACGCTGCGCAGCCACAGCACCGGGTCGGTGGGTGACAGGTGTTTCAGCCGGTAACAACGCCGGCACAGGAACTCCCCGAGGCAGCGCAGCAGCTCGCTGGTGGAGGCCTGGACGATCACTCTCTTGGGGGTCCCGGGGGCCACATTGGAGTTGGTCAGAGGGGCCTTCTTGATGGACGACACTGTGTTGTTGGAGGCCTTGGTGAGAGCCGGGGTGCTCTGATCCTGGGCGAAGGTGGACAGGTTGGCGCACGACTGCGACTTCTTCAGGTTTTCATTGTTCAGTTGGGTGACATTGTTCTGGTAGTTGCCATTGGGCTGCACCTTCTTGGAGCCTTTCTTTTTGGCCGACACCGCTACGATCCGCTTCCACGGGAGCACGTTGATGAGCGAGTGGCGCTTCAGGTTCTTGTCTTTGGCGTTCTTGCTGTTCTGGACGGCCGTGTAGTGGCCCACGGTGGCCGGCCCATCCTCGAAGAGCGCCGCCTTTCGGTAGCTGGGTGACAAAGACAGCACGGTTCCCATGGTGACTGTGGGTAGGCGTCCAGGGGCTTCAGCCGCACTGGGTCAGAAGAGGGTCTGCCAGGGGAGATCCGGAGGGTCTCAAAGTCTCTATGTCCTTCTGGGAGCTGGGAGTCCCAGGCTACAGGCTGCCGCTGCAGGGCCTGGGTCGAGAACAATCCTGTGAACGGCTCTCTGAGGGGATAACGATCACCTCGACTCAAACCGTCTCTGCTGGATTTCAGCTCTCTGTCTGCGTCTCCTGATGGCCACTGCTGGAAGCAGAAAAGATCAATACTCAGAAAATAAATAACTGGTGAAGCATCTCATACCTCTAGATTATCCATGGATGTTTGCAGAAAGCAAAAACAAATATTTGACATATTAAATCTTTCATTCAGCATACATCAGATGATATCATGGTTATCAGCTCTGTAATGTTCTCATGAATGTGTGCCTGAGTGGTTTATCTGACCGTACCTCAGGCTCATAAGCACGATTGATCTGACTCAGTAAGTGGAATGGATCAGCATATAGCTTATACCAATTAATTCAAACTGTATAGATCCCTCCTTGCTGCAAGTGATCAATGTAATAAGCATCCTAACATATGTATAAACCTGCAGCACATTACAGAGAATACAGAAAGAAACAACAACTTTTCATATAAATTCTACTCCACATTGAATTTAATGTGGTGAATTCATGAACGTTTCATAACGAGAGCCATATTTCATGTGCAATGGCCGACGAATCAGAGCGAACCATGCGCCACCCCTCTCGTTAAAATGGAAGACATAAACACCTTAATAACAGGTGAAGGTCGCGTGTGGTACACGATACAGCACGAATCCAAGGTCAAACAATTCCCCAAACATTAAAACTAGATCATCAAAGAGACGTGTGATTATTTCTGTCGAGCGATACATTTTTCCTCCTCGCTGCGGCACAAACACGACTGTCGACGGATCCACTTTGCTCGCCTGAGCGCGATCCGAGCAGCACGAGCCCTCATTCCACCACCCTGTTGTCAATCTGATTCATCAACGGAGGACAAATTCCACAACACGAGCTTTTAATGTGACTTCACTGAGTGAAAAATCAGAGGACGCATCGGTGCTGCGTGTGTGCTTGTGAGTTGTGCACATCGGGTGCTCTCCGTGGTGCTGAAACTGAGCGGCTGCGTCGAAATGAAAACGCTGGCCATGATAGGCGGTGGTTTAGGAATGAAGGAAATCCTCATCTGTCCCTGTAATCCGTTGATATCTCGCAATATATCGTTGCATTTAGCTGTCTGTAACGTTACATCCACATTTTTATCAACGTATTGACATTTTCCTCAATGCCCATCATCTGTTTTCAAATATAATGGATTCACAAATCTGAACTCCTGCACCAAGACCGATATGTTCCAAAAAATGGAAAGAGACTCACCAGATCTCCTGCTCAGTGAGATTATAATTGCGCTGTAACGATGGTGCTCCGTGTTTTTCTCTTACAGGACGCGATTAAAAGCACGAAACCATCTCCGAGAAAAATACATGCAACAAAGAAAAAAAGAATCCGAGCCGAGGCACCCTTAAAAAAAAAGAAGAAGCAAGCGTTGGATAAACACGCCCGGTGTCGGCGGTGCGCAGACGATGGGAGGCAGTTGTGGAATGGATGCTCAGATGAAGATGTGCTCTGGTCCTCCTGGCCGCGAGATATGCGGATGCTGCGAGGGCTGATGTGTTGTGTGACTGGCTGACTGTGTGAGGAGCGTTGACGCAAAGGCGGTGGTGGGGCGCCGCTCTGCGCTCGGTGCGCGCGGTGAAACAACTCCGCCTATAGCCGAACACACAGGAGGCACACATGCAAACATGGACCCAGTGAACTCCGAGGATGTTTTTCTCTTCATGACACCGTTAGCGCCACTTCGATCAACGCCATTTATCTATAAGCGCTCAGGTATGAAGTGAGTCGCTGGTTAAGCCGAGTAGCCTATACCTTTGCATCAGATTGTACCATGTGCTTTTACAGTAATGTCATCAGTATGTTCCTGTAGGCGTCTTTTCTTGGCTGTGGTCCATTATGATAAAGAGTCTGACCAATGCTTCATTTAGCCGTTTGGGAAGATATTGCTGCTTTATTTATCCATTATCAATATGAATATTGTTACCCTTTTACAATGTATAGGTTATTTTTCATTTTATTGTCCGAAATATTATAATTGTACCATCCTATATTGATGCTGCAGTTAGCCTGAGGAGAGGTACTATGTTTTTACATGCATGCTTTCCCAGCAAGAATACATATTTTAATGAAATTAAAATGGAACTATTGAATATTGGCACACAATATTGGCTTTGGAAAAACACGAGTGGCCTGCCTCTGTGATGATTTGCATACTATACGATTTAAATGCATGATTCTTACGTTGTCCAAAGAATTCTGCTTTTGTGGCAGAGCTTTGAAGACAAAACAATTGTTTCCATTCATATATATATATATATATATATATATATATATATATATATATATATATATATATATATATATATATAATCTATATTCTGCATGCAATTAAACTATATAAATATATATATATATAGTTTAATTGCATGCAGAATATAGATTTTTTTTAATTCTAAAAATACCCTATTAAAGGCATAATTCAAAATATATTATCTATATTCAGTAACGTTAGGTCTAAAATAATGTTTTAAATACATCATTAACACTGCTTTGAGCAACGCCAACCATTATAAACCTAGTTTGTCCTATTAATGATAATGACAATGACTTCTTAACCACATAAATGCATAAATTAGATCGTAAACACACATACAAATCATCTGCGTACGTAAAGGAGCGTCTGAAAAATGTTTACGACCCATTTCCTAAATATGACTACATTTCCCATATACCTTTAAATCCCGGCATGCAAAGTCACCCACTGACGTCACGATACACTAGGTAACGTAGTTTACGAACGTAAGATTTCATTCAAGGCAGCATTTGAATAAGGAAGATGGCGGCCGCAGCAGTGGTTGAGTTTCAGAGAGCCCAGTCTCTCATTAGCACGGACCGCAACGCATCAATCGACATTCTCCATTCAATAGGTAGGTGTTGGGCCGAGGTTTTAGAGATACGGACACTATTTATCTGACCAACCGTATTTCGCGATTTCTCGGTCAGTGTTAAGTGGCGATGTTAGCATGCTAGCTAGTGCTAGTTAGCATGCTAGCTTAGTGGCGTTCAGCAGCAAAGAGCCGGTGGTGAGCCGTGCTGACTCACTGCTGAACGGTGGTTAACGGCAACTGCTAGTGGATGTTCGCGAGTTAGCTCGTTAGCAGTTGACTTTAGGCCTGGGCGTGAAATATGTTGTATAGTTATTAGTAATGTTATGTTTTTGAGTGTTTAGTTTGGTCATTGATAGCTGTTTTCTAAGCTAACTACCAATAGCTCAACTGAGGACTGTCATTTTAGCATTGTGGCTAACGTCTTTAGCTTGTTGTCAAAAGCATTTGACCCTTTTTTCGTCAACACAGTGAAAGGCAGCTCTCTGACAGAGTGACAAGAACTTCTACTTATTGTTGTTATTAATAATGGGACATGTGTTGCTAATTGGCCAATGTGTCCTTGTGTGTCAATGGTTGAGCATATTGAAATAGCTTTACTTTATTTCGTCACTGTAAACAGGTCTTATATTTCATATATTGCATCAGGGTGCTCAAATTGCCTTTGTCACTTCAGCCCACTAGCTGTCAAGTTGTCCGGTTTCACACTTTATTTCCCTCAAGTATTAATGTCGTGACTAAACATTGATTTAGTCCTCAGTAGTGGGGTAGCATTAAACTAATGTATTATCAATTTGACAGAAAGGTATTTCAATTTTCCTAATCTGAACCATTTATTTGTCAAAGTATGTTGCACAGACAAGGAATGTGACATGGTGGATGGTGCACAACATTACACAATCAACACAAAATACAAGACCTGATTTAAAAATAGGAACGTACTATGAAATATACAAATATGGTAAATGAACCAACAAGATCAGAGTACTGGTATATTAAAACATTTTGATAAAAAGCCAAGTTGCTGCTTCTCTGCTTACGAGAACATTGTGATCTGCGTTTTTCCACTATATGTTTCGTGTAGACTAAATAATATCTACATAAAACTAATTTCTTAGTTGGATCCATAGTTGTCTGGTGCGCAGGCCCAATATTGAGTAATACTGAGATGATGTAAATACAACAGATGATGTGACATCTAAAACCGTAAACCAGGACTGAGTCAGACTGTGGTTTCCAAAGCTTAAATAGTCCAGCACTCACATTAGTTACATGAATGTGTCACATTGCCTTCCAGACAGTTTTACACATTGCATCCAGCGAAGATAACATTTTAAATTGTTTTCTGATGTCAACCTGTTGCTTTTCTTTGACAGTGAGGAGAGATTTCCAAGAGAACGATGAGGAGGCTGTCAGGGTTAAAGAACAGAGTATCCTGGAGCTGGGGACACTCCTGGCCAAGACGGGACAGGCTGCAGGTAACGCTCAAACTTTGATGACATATGTTATGTCATATTTATACATTCTAATGCTGCGTTCACACCAAACGCGTCGCGAATTCGTCGCTGTTTACTACAGCTGTATGAACACAAAATAAACTGATTTGGCTGTGATTTAATTGCAATAAACCGACAAAAAGGGACTCCGAAATAACTACGCAATGATGCCGATTTGTAGGCTACCTGTCTTCTCAATGGGGCAGGGATGGGTCGGTGCTAGGCTATGCTAACATTGTAGCAGCTCCACCAACAGTCAATGCAGCGTCTATTCATTGTTTGACAATGGTGTGTTACACCATATGGTTTACACACACAATGCATACACATAGTTTGGTCCGGTCTATTGATATGAGGTATCGTAGAGCTCTGGGTGAACACAGACGGCTACAGTATTTATTTCCTGATTCAACAACGGCAGGAGTCAGTGATGACATGGGGAGCAACTTAACGCTGATAGGCTATCGCGCCGGGGCGTAACGCGAATATTCCGCAGAAGTTGAAAAATTTGAGGATTCGCGTCAATCGCGCCGCACATTTGCGTCCGCTGCGCCATTGCAAATTCGCGCTGCGCCAGTCTCATCGCGTCTGTGCATAGCCTTTGTATGTAATCTACTCGCGCAAATATTTTGCGACGCGTTTGGTGTGAACGCAGCATAAGACATTTCTTATTTTTTTGTGTCTGTCTCCAGAACTCGGGGGTCTGCTGAAATTTGTGAGGCCTTTTCTGATTTCCATCAGCAAGGCCAAGGCGGCCCGGCTGGTCCGCTCTCTGCTCGACCTGTTTCTTGACATGGAGGCAGCGACAGGGCAGGAGGTCGAGCTGTGTCTTGAATGCATTGAGTGGGCCAAGGCCGAGAAGAGAACCTTCCTACGACAGGCTCTGGAGGTATGGAGGTCGATGATACACTTGTGTGCTACCAAAGAGAATACAAGTAGCTTAATATGCCATACCATATTTCCCATCACTTGGGTGTTTTCTAAAAAACAATATCGGCATGCCTCACTGCTAGAATCTGACAATAGGGGACATTTCGGCCCTTCTGGCCACCGTCACCCCTTCAACTGTGAACAGCTCATGTTTAATGTAGAGGAAACCTGCAGTATACAACTGGATATCAGTAAGCTGCAGTTTGATGACATTGAGTCGGGAAAGTTATCTTTTTTTTTGCGAAAATTTATAGCGCATCAATTATGCTGTCACAGGTTTATTATTTGCATTGTTTGACACTTTGATTGCTGATAAGGCAGAAATATTTGATAAAACCACAAACGGCTGATGTATTCGCCCTCTCACCCAACCTTAGTTAGCGTTGCCATACAACCCCCTTTATCATTAATGATAATGAAAACAGAAGCGATATTTCCAAACATAAATAGCAGCTGTGGGAGGGGTCAAGTTCACCATGTCCTGACTCATGGAGTGTACACGCTGTGATTATAGTGGAGCATTAGGTTGTTAGTATGCAACTCACTACTGTGGCATTACTTGAGATTAAAACCAAATGCAGACTGGAAACTTGATAAATGTGCTGACGCAAAGTTGTAAGAAAGTAACAACGAGATGATCGTAGAGCTACCACACACGGCTATCTAGGATGATGTCACCCTGCTGTAGCAGCCAAAAGGACTGCTAGCAGGTACACGCTCACAGCCAGGAATATCTGCAGCTTTTGGCTGAACTACAAAACCCAGGAACAACAAGATTCTACATCAGTTCTATGAGACTGTGGCATGTACAAATGATTGAAAGCTGAGAAGGAGGACGCTCTTCAGACCGGCCACGGTTTGCCTTAGGACACACAATATGAGTAATGTGATGGGAATAAAGAAAAACACGGGAAGCTTTGAGCTCAGAGAGAGAGAAGTCCTCATGTACTTAGATCCACCTTAAAACACTGTTTTGAGGAACAGCTGTCTGTAGACAACATGATATCATGTTGATAAATGTAATGAAGCGTTATTTTTCCGAAGCTTTGGTGGTGAGCATCAGGTTTATGTGTCACCCTCCTAAAAACAAACGCCGAAAGTTTCTTTTCAGATTCACTATTTTGCATCTTTTAACGAACATTTCTGCCTCAGTGGGCAGTAATGTAATGCAGCTTCAGAATGCTGCATTTCAAGTATAATGATGATCTCTTATATGCGCATTGGTGTTCCACCTTTGAGAACAGTTGGTTCACCTCCCGTCTCTGGCATGTTCTATAAGAAGCAACTCTAGGAAATGTAGGACGTGTCTGTAATTTAGCACGTTCTTCCAAGAAGTGTGCGAGTGGCATTTCAACATCTTGGTGTTTGCGATGCTTCGCTTCCTAACGGTTGACATTTAGGAGGCACAAGCTAAAATGCATCTATTCCATCATGTGGGACAAAGTGTCTGAAATATTTTTTTCTGTGTGTGTGTGAAGAATGATAAAACCATGAAAGAACAGCAGGTTTTATGTTGGCTTCTATTGTCCAGGGACTGAAGAACATTATTAGCTATATCTGGTGCAAAGCATCTCTTCTGTTTGTGTGAGATTCAAGTTCTTAGTACATTGTCCACAACAATTCAATGTTAAAAACTAAACCTTGTTTTTAGAAGAAAATGTTTTGAAGCTGCTTTCTGCTTATCTAAATAAATTCTCTCTTCTTTCAGGCACGACTGATCTCGCTCTATTTTGACACCAAAAGATACCAGGAGGCCTTGGCGCTTGGTGAGTGTTTTAGAGACAAAACATTTGTATCTTTTGGTAAATGGCAGCTTCTGTCTTCTGCTTCAGAGACTTAACGAGAAGGCCGGCCAGGTAGCTTATAAACAAAAGGTTTGCAGTGCAGTTAGACGTGTTTTACTTGGAAGGAGAGGAGAAAAAAGGAGCACATATCGGGACTATAAATGCTGTTTAGTGTTGTACAAAGTTATTGCAACAGTGAATGTGCATGACATTATCTCTCGTTCAGGCACCCAGTTGCTCATGGAGCTGAAAAAGATGGATGACAAAGCTCTTTTGGTGGAGGTTCAGCTGCTGGAAAGTAAGACGTACCACGCTCTCAGTAACCTGCCCAAGGCCCGCGCAGCCCTCACCTCAGCCAGGACCACCGCCAACGCCATCTACTGTCCCCCCAAGCTCCAGGCCGCCCTGGACATGCAGTCAGGTCAGACGTGTTCACGAGTCTCACTTCCAACGCTTACCGGGGCTCAAGTGTGTGTGGGGGGGTTTTACATACAGTTTTAAGATGGGATTATTTAATGTGACACAACACTGTCCATGAAGCAACTCCTCTTCTCAACAGTTGCTTTAAAAATACATTTGTGGTGTGTTCTGCATTGACTCATTTCATGCTGGTAACCATCTCAAAATCACACAGACCTGTGGTGGTGATGGTATCGTGGTTATGACTCCTGGCTAATTCTTCTGACAACATTTCTGTTTAGTGTGGTTTAAACATTTCTTCAGTCACACATAGGGTTGGGTACTGAAACTCGGTGCCAATATGGCACCGGTTCCTATACGTCCGGTATCTACCGGACTGAAATGCAACGCAGATTTCGGTGCTTCCTTTCGGTGCCTGAGCCGATTGAAATACTTTTTTGACACTACTCTGATGACTCCGTTCTGGCAGCAGGACTCGGTCCTCCGCTCCTCACTCATAGTATTATTACAACGGGCTACTTAGCGCTGACGCTCATAAGCACAACAACACAGGCACGCGAAAGCTTCTTCCTCTTCTTCTCTGAGACCAACTGGCGGTTGGCAAACGACGAATTGGCGCATTACCGCCACCAACTGGTAAAATAAAATAAGTCATGAGATGTGTCGTATTTTGCCAGAGAAGGAAAATATGCTCATATTGCTGCAAAATAATGGCTGAAGTTTGAAGCTGTAGTGTGTGTACAGTGTGTGTGTGTTTGTATTTATTTATATTTAAGTATACTGTAAACTTAACAGTTAACATATTGTTCATAGTTTCAAAGTTTGAAGCTGTAGTTTGAAGCCAAGTAGTCCGGGAGCCAAAGCCTGATTTTTTGATGAACCTTGTTTTGTCGGATAAAGTTTTTTTTTTTTCTGTTTCTTGTAGCTTAGGGGTACCTCTTCAAAATCCAGGAGGGTGCTCGGTGATATCCCTTGAGCATTTTGAGATATTAACCCTTTCATGGCCAAATCACTAAAATCACACAAAAACCAAGATTCATGACATTTCATGCAATATATTGAAGTAACAAATCAAATTAGCTTTTTCTAGTGTTTATTCATACAAAGGGTGATGTAAAAATGTCTTGCACTACAAATCTATGAATATTAACCCTTTCAGGCCATGCCAGCAAAACCGTTTTGGTAGCAGGAGTTATTTTCAACATTACACAACTTGAATGAAACTTTAGTGACTTCCTTTTTTTTTTACAATGTTTATTTTGATTTTAGAAATTTAAGACATAACAAGACAATAAGGACAAAATACAATACCAATACCAAACAGAATAACACTCAAAAACAACAGCAGTAACTTCCTGGTTAGGACACATCTTGCAGTCTGGTATTAGGATCTTGAGCATCCTACCATGAAACATGCACAGAACATTGTGCATGGCAAACCATGCTCTTTACAGCTGCATTTCTTGGAGTTGCAAGGGGTGTTACTCTTGCAGCCACATCGGATCATCTTTAGAATATAGTCTGGCACAAGTTTGGTGTCCTCTGGTAGGTGGGTTGGAATTAGTGACCTGTTGCATTTGTCTTTCTTCCATCCAAAGTCCTCCGGGTTCTGTACTATTGACTGATTCATATTGAGGTTTCGCCACAGGTATGCTTGGAAGTGGGCCCTCTTAACATTTTCAACGAATGCTTCCTTTGTTGGAGGTAGAGCAGCTAGATTAGGTGCAGACATGTGGCCTTTCCCATTCTTTTTTCCCCAGACAAGTAGCCTTGTGTGCGACATGTCTGTGCTCTCTGTTACGCCATAACAGGCTGAGATAAAGGCAGTGGCTTGATTAAGGACTTGCTGGAATGGTGCATCCAAATTGCCAATGGCCGATAGGTCGTAACCAGCTTTCAGGGCTTTGATGACAGAGCCTTTCCCCACCCCGTAGTAAGACGCTACAGTGTCACATCCCGAAATGGCATGGGCTGGTAAAAGATGTTCAACAATTTGTGTCTGCTTGGCCAGTGTTGACTTGATGTCCACTATTACTCTTTCCTTTCGTGGGGATTCCATGATGAGGGGTACATCCAGCCTTGCCTCATGGTAATGGTGAAGGAGTAGGACAAACACATCTGTATCATCTGAAACCACAGTGATTTGATGGGCTTCTCCAGCACACCTCAGGACCTGTTGGACAATGATGGTGTCAGCTTCTTCTTGTTGATTTTCTAGATCATATCGGGTCAACTTTTCTTCCATGCTGATCTCGATGGGACATGGGTCCTCACCTGTCACCACCAACTTGTGTTTTTTTGTGCTCTGTAGATGGAATAGCCTGTCTTTGCTCAGTTCATCACATAGTAATCTGTTCAGCTGTTTCTTGTTTTCAATGGAGGACAGGACAACCTTCTGAGCCGGTAGCTTGGTTGTTAGGAGAAGATGATGTTTCTTGATGACCAATGTCTCCCTGACATCTCTAGTGACGGACTTGATGCTGTAGTCGTAGTATCTGTCAAAGATAAGGTAGACATCACTCTCTAGCAGGTATGAAGTTAGCCGTGCCTTGACATTCTTGATGAAATCAGCTACAGTGCCATCAGCTGGCCAGTGAATGGTCCAAAGAAGCGCTGACCCATCAATGACAGTGATGTCTGCATCACCGGCTTTCCTCTTTGAGACTTCCACCTGGAGTGACTTCTTCAATGTGGACTTGCCTTTGCAAAGTCGCATTCCTTCCTCTGTAAACATGGCAGTTGGGACTGGTGCCAGCTCGTAGGCAAGAACATCCTTCACGTCAACACTGCGGTCACTGGAGAACAGTGCGATGACCCTTGAGTAGATTACATTTATATCACACAAGTTGGAGTCTCCAACCTGGATGGATTTCTTTGTTAGTGTCATTGTTTTCACTTTCTTTGAGATGGTGGAGTAGAATCCCTCAGGCAAGGTCTTTTCAAAATGTTCTAACATGGCCTCTCCAATCTGCACGGCATTGTCTACATTGACAGGTGGTGGGGCTATCTTCCCGCTGGTGATGTTCACAATGCTGTCTGCTGGATGTTCGTAGGGTTCCAATGGATGGAGGCAGGCATCCAGTTTCTGACAAAGTCTAGCCCTGTCCTTGGCGTCTGCCATAACCCTGGCTTTACTCTCCTCTTTGTGATAGAGCTGAACTTTGTAAGTATTTGTCTCCTCTTCCATCTCCCTCATGTCTGACTCGATCTTGCAGCAGATGCAACACAGTGCTTTTGAAAATCAAAACATTCAGCTGACCCTCCTGACCGTGAGCGCCTGGTCACCTTGCAAGGAACATTTGATTCAGTTTCTCCGGGCCTCTGACGTTTGTGCCGTTCAATGTAAGTCTTTGAGGTGTAACTTGAAACACAACTTTTATGGCATTTCAATGTGGTTTCATTGTTGTTATCTAATGCTTCTTGAAGCTCAAAGTGTTTTTCATCCCCATATATCTTACTACACTGGATAATGTTTGTTATTCTGACTGGTCCTGAAGATATCAATGGTTCCGTCTTCGCTTGGCAGTTGAACTTCCAAGTGAAGTAACACTCCTCAGGCACTGGATCCATAACCAACTCTGTAAATAAAATGTTAAAATTTGTTAATATATAAAAAAGGGTTTATACATTTCCCTGTGTGATTTTCACTAAAATGTTGTCTCGATCAGCAGACTTACTCAATTGAACAGCTTGTTATTCTCTTCGCAGGTGAACCTCCAACAGAACACTTCTGAATCCATAACCAATCTCACTGCCAGCTTTTACAGTGTTTTTACCTTGTTTTTTGATGGCAGCTGTTGTAAGCAGTGACCAGTTGTAAACAAAAAATGGTCTTAAACGAAGCACATGGCTGTCTTGTAATTGGAAAAAAACAAAAATGTGACAATACAGGCATACACAGACACAATGCACTCACTATATGAATTAACTGAGTGTTTTTAGCTTGTAATAATCACTGTAGGCAACAAATTATATGCATTTAAATCAAGTATATTGCATGAAATATCATAAATCTAGTTTTTGCATGATTTTGGGCAAGAAGGGGTTAATATCTGAAAATGCTCAAGGGATATCACCGAGCACCCTCTTGTATTTTGAATACGTATCCCTAAGCTACAAGAAACAGCAAAGAAAAAAACTTTATCCGACAAAACAAGGTTCGACCCCACGGCTCCCGGACTAAAGTGTTTTGTATTTATTTATATTTATAGTATACTTTAAACAGTTAATATATTGTTCAATTTGAAGAAAAAAGTATTTGTTTAGGCACCGGTATCGGAAAAAACCCAAACGATACCTAACCCTAGTCACACAGTCACTCCAGTGTTCGTCTCCAGCCCAGCGAGTTCCTCCAGTTTTGTTGGTATTTCACAACGTCACGGTGGCCGGCTCGGATTGTTTTTGCCACAGATGATTAACAGTCATGCTGCGTCGTCTCTGTTGCAGGAATCATCCACGCAGCGGAGGAGAAGGACTGGAAGACGGCCTACTCCTACTTCTTCGAGGCCTTCGAGGGCTACGACTCCATCGACCATCCCAGAGCCGTCACATCGCTCAAATACATGCTGCTGTGCAAGATCGTCCTCAACCTGTGAGTAGTGCTTCAAAACTTCACCGTTTACTGTTGCTTTACTTCATCACTTTCACATCAACGTGGTTCCTTTTGAGTCTATATATGTTGTTGTTAATGTTCCTGTTACCCGACTGTTACAGACCAGAGGAGGTCCAAGGCCTGATCAGTGGGAAACTGGGTCTGCGACATGCCGGCCGACAGGCAAGTACCATCATTTTGTACTCTGAGCCGACTGGGCAGAGCAGGGATGTCATTTGTTGAATATCGCTGCTGTTAATAACCAATTTCTGCCTCTTGTTCACAGAAACGATGTTCTATCTTTGTTGGATTTTATAACGTAGCCGAACAGTGTTTAGGTTTCTTTGTGATTACTTCTTGTTCTGTCTTCGTCTCTTAGTTTCGTGCTGCTACACGATGTATTTGAGGTGGTTTCTGTAGAATGTCGTTAATCTTTTTTGCCGTTGTCCGTCCAGACAGATGCAATGAAATGCGTCGCCCAGGCCTGCAAGAACAGATCATTAGCAGACTTTGAAAAGGTAAGAATCAACTGTGTTCAAGGATTTACATGCAGATGAAGCAAACCTCCAATTAGCCTTTCTGCTCTACTGCTCCTATTGCATGCTGGGTACTCCGTGACCTTTAGTTTAGATGATTGTACCTGCTTATAATGAGCCAAAACCTTTCCTCCAAGCTCAACATGTAACTCATTTGAATGGAGTTTTTACAGTAAGCTTCCACACAAATATCCTGACTGTTGGCGTTGTGCGTCTTCCAGGCCCTAACGGAGTACAGAGCCGAGCTGAGGGACGACCCCATCATCAGCACTCACCTGGCCAAGCTGTACGACAACCTGCTGGAACAGAACCTCATCCGAGTCATCGAACCCTTTTCCAGAGTACAGGTACGGACGTACTGGGCATGTTATAATACCGGTAGTATTATTCAGTAGAACCATGCTGCGTTTTATTACCAGGTCATAAATCTTTCTTTTCCCTTGTTCCTCAGCATTTTAACAAATATTTATTCTTTCTCTCCTGTTTTCAGATGGAACACATATCGTGTCTAATCAAACTGTCAAAGGTATGTATATTTGCAGTAAACCAATTCTTCCTTAGTTTTAAAATCATCATTTATATCGCTTTAAAATGTGGGTTTAATTATCTTTTCTACTCTTTTCATAGGGTGATGTTGAGAGGAAGTTATCACAGATGATTCTGGATGAAAAGTTTCACGGTAATTGGTCTGATCCGATAAAAACAAATACCAGACGTGTGTACTTCACAGGCAGATTAAGCGTCTTTAGTGTACTGTGATATATTCCTATGCAGGCATCCTCGACCAAGGCGAAGGTGTCTTGATCATTTTCGAAGAGCCACCGGTGGACAAAACATACGGAGCAGCCTTGGAAACAATTCAGAACATGAGCAAAGTCGTGGATTCACTTTACAACAAAGCCAAGAAGCTCACATAGGTAAAAGAATATCTAAATATATGTAAAATTAAGAGAACGCGTTGCTTTCCTGCTCGTTCTTCAGTCTCTACTAACTGTTTTGTCTCTCGTCCTCAGAGCAGATTTCCACGGCAGTGCGATGGAGGATCTGTGTGGGTTTGACCAGCGTGAGTAACATTTTTAGAAGGGGACGAGGGAGAGCATCGAAAACGTCCCGCAAACTGCAACAAACAGGATCCCCCTCTCTCCCTCCCTCCATGGACAATTTCATCACTTCTCTTGTTTGTTAGTTTTAGTTTTTTCTCTCCTTTTTAATTTTGATGTCTCTTCAGGATTCTGTATAACACTCAGCGGCCAAATCAGGCCATCAGGGAATATTGTACAACCGCGATAAATAAAAAACAGATGAAAGGGTTTAAGAATACATCTATGTTTATATCTGCTTATACGTACGGTCGGGCTTCAAAAGGCTTAAGCTGACTTCACTGCAACCTCAATGGTGCAACATTGACCTCCGCGACCTCTGACTGCGGAGGCAGAAACGAACTCCTCTTCCTCTTTGTCCACAGCTTTCAGAAGCACTGTTTTTGGAAGGTTGGGATACTCCTTGGGAGACTGAATTTTAGTTGAAGAGCCCCCCCCCCCTAACTCTTTATTTCTTCTTTTCCTCACCATATCAATGCCAACAGTTAAGTCCCCACTGTATTTGAGATATGTATTAAACTCACTTTATTTGTATTTGGTTTTGTGTTTTTGTTAAAAGAAGAGAGAATCGGATGGTTGCCACGTATCTGCCCGCCCTGGTTATTATGTACGTTTTTAAACAAAAACAGACAGGATGCCATTTCACCACTTGTGCCACTTTTTGGGCGCTTCTGTTTGCCTCAGCGTTTTGGGTGCGATCTGAAAACGGGAGGGCAGAGGTGGAGATGTACTCATCGCCTCTGACTGAGCGGTTCTCCATTGTTAGTTCCTAGCACTAGTATGGTATGCTAGTAACCAAACAATTTGTATGGTTTTGATTTTTTCTTTTTGACTCTTATAAAGACATTTTCAAAAATAAATATTTTGTATGTTACGGATTTTTGTCTTGTCTCTTGACGTGGTGACTTTAATGGTCCACTCGACTGTTTGTTTAACAGTGTGAGGGGGAGAAGACGGGATGTTTACGTGTTGCAGAGTGTCTTTGAAATGTGACCCATAAATAAATGTATGAAATAAAATCAGAGGACAAGTCGAAGGGAAGGTTTCTACATTGAGAACCGGTTTTATTTTTGGACACTATGAAATACAGAATTCACCCGGGAGTGTCTTCCTATTTGTCACTAATTTGAAAAAGCAACTCACATCAAAGGGCATTAAATCAGTCAAACGGACAGCTTTGGATCGTCTTTTATTTTGATTTGTACACAAACGGCATGATAATGATCACGCATGTTGTCAATTGTGTTTACAGACATGTTTAACATTTGTAACACTAACTATTATAAGAGCTAACGTCTGAACAGCATCAACAGGCTTAATTCTAAGACCCAGATGAAATGTTTTTCACACTAAAGTGTTCAAACACTTACTTCTTAATTTCCTTCTAAGTCTAATAGATGCGCACAGAAGTCCAAGCCTCAAATATTCCATAAAAGATATTTTTTTTTAAGATTTCATGCTCTGTTTTTGTCTACAAAGCTTCAGCCTTTCACTGAGACCCTTGTAGCATCCGAAATAAAGATTTTACATCAACTTTCTAATTCCAACTACAATTAATTATTAAAACAATTCTAGTTCATGATAGTTTTAAAAATATAAATGTGTAGAAATCTAGATTTCCTGGATGTACATCGTGTCATAATAGGCTCGTTCGACATAAACCAGGCGTGCGCAGAATCGATCACCGGTGATTGGCGCACAATGCATGCTGGGTAGATTTGTGTCAGACTTGCTCTGACGTCATTTGTAACGGTGAAACTGTCAAATGCCGCCGAAAACTAACAAGGTTGGTTCATGTTTGAATTACTGACAGCTATAATACCTGTGTTTTTAAGTAGCAAAGCATATAAGTAACTAGCATTACTTATTAATGGGAGACTGTGGAGTAGGATAAGTAGGTAAGTGGATAGCAGGGCTGTCCTTCAATCAGAATCGGCGGTTCGATCCCGGACCCGCTAGTCGCATATAACGTTAGATGTGTCTTTGTGTAACAGACTTGGAATGGCATTGAAGGAGACGACTCAGAGGGTAGTTTTCCAGCATTTATTCGCTGCAGAAGACAACATAAACCACATTAGTCTCTTCCTGGTCTCACTCTCTCTGTATACATCCGCTCCCTCATCAGTACGAAACACCACTGTCTGGGGAAGTCGGGATTAACAGTGACATCAAGTGGACAAAACAAACAACTACATGAGGTGGAATGATTAACAAAATCCGCGAAAATTATAACATTAAACAAAGGAAAATACATACCTGCAGAAGACAACATAAACCACATTAGTTTCTTCCTGGTCTCACTCTCTGTATACATCCGCTCCTAAACATGTAAGACAACAGAATTCACACAAAGGAATGCCAAAGTATCTGCGTCGTTACGTTATGACAGGGCAGCCTGACGTAAAAGTAAATGGCGCCAAATAGGCGAACAGAAACAGCCAGTAAACTTATATTTTCCACAGTCAAAACGGCACGTAACAGCTTCATAAGGTCGTCGCCTTAGCAGTTACTAAAGTACGTAACGTAAACAGTTACATTCCCGAAGAAAACAACAAAACAGTGCAACGATATTATTCCACACAACTTACCCTCATCAGTACGAAACACCACTGTGAGGGTAAATCGGGACTGCGGGGGCTTCGGAGGTACAAAAGAG
Source organism: Melanostigma gelatinosum (assembly GCF_949748355.1). NCBI lineage: Eukaryota > Metazoa > Chordata > Actinopteri > Perciformes > Zoarcidae > Melanostigma > Melanostigma gelatinosum. The sequence continues at coordinate 13,667,644 of NC_136654.1, read as the reverse complement.
ACGAGACGCCGCTTCCGCAGGAAGCATTAACAAAATAAAACGCTAAATAAAATAGCTCATAAAGATAGAATTCACACATACTCAACAGAATAATAAAGTACATTTTTAACTCTGTTACATTTGCGCAAGACACTTAATCCCAAAATTGCTCCTGTAGCTGTGCCTACAGTGTAGAAATGTGATAGAATTTAAATTGTAAGTCGCTTTGGATAAAAGCGTCTGCTTAACGTTAGTCATCCAGGATTCATAGAACCGTAGTTACATTCGTAACTTTTTCTATTTCATCCTCACTGACCGCCAGAGGCAGTGCTTCACACTGGATGACTTATACCAAAAGAGTCACGCGGAAGCACAGTAACTACCTCGTATAGCTCCGGCAGAGAAAATTGGCCAAAGAACCCTCCCCAGTGGGTGAGGGGTGGCAACGTTAACTCTGTAGTGTTTGGTGAATGTGCTCGGTGATGCCCATGAAGCCGCAGCACATATATCCTCCACAGGCACACCACTCAGGCTTGCCCTTGGTGTGGAGACACTCTTGGTAGTGACCCTTCACCCCGGATGGCAGAGCACAGCCGCTCGCCTTGTATGTATAGGCAATGGCCTCCACTATCCAGTGGGACAGGTGCTGTTTTTTTTAAAAGGAGCACAGCCCTTCTAGGCTCACCATAACTGACTATGCAGGCGGTGGCTTCCACATAAGCTCTGAGGGCCCACACTGGGCACAGCAGCCTTGACCTCTCCTCTCCCAATGGGGAGGGGGGGGTCAACTTTGCCAGCTGGATAGGCCGGTTTATATTTGAACGTATCCACACCCTTGGGAGAAACACTGCATTAGGCCAGAAAGTGACACCCAAGCCATCTGAGTTCCACCTCAGACATGATTCTTCCACTGACAGGGCATGCAGCTCGCCCCCACATTGAGCTGAATTGACGGCAAGGAGAAAACCGTTTTGCCGATAGCCATCTCGGCTCCGCCTGTGCCAGGGGTTCAAAAGGAGACAAGCATAAGGTGTCCAGTACCAAGCGTAGGTCCCATGCAGGGGAGACCGGCCCTTATCTAGGAGGGACTGTAGAAACTCAGTACAGCAGGCACGGGCGCTGTACTGGGACCTTGTTCTAAGCTGCACACCAGTCAGAACAGCTTCCACCTGTTCTTTGTACTGCAGGCAGGTAGACCGCGCACTGGCATTCAGAATAGTCCGTCAGACTGGTTCTATGCAGCCACTCAGCATCCGGTCGGGCCCTCCCGTGACCCATAGTTGAAGGCGGCAGGGATTGGAATGCCAAATCCGACCCTCTAGTTGCGACAGGAGATCCCTCCTGTCGGGGAAGAACTCTGACAAGCTTATAGCAAAATCAGAGGGAATGGTGGAAAGGCATGAAGAAGATCCTCTGGCCACGTGTGAGCCAGGGCATCTTGACCCAGAGGGCTGGTCCTCTCCGTCAGTGGGGGCAGTGGGTCGACAGGCTGCTGGGAGAAAGAACCCCGACAGCCGGCCCGGAGACATCTCCTGGCCCCCCCGGGGGGGGGGGGGGGGGGGGGGGGGGGAGACGTAGGTAGGGTTGTATAGGTAGCGGTCCGGCCTCTCAGCAGGACGCCGAGGGCTCGGGCGGCTACTAGGGCAAGCTGGAGGCTGAGAAAACGGCCTTGTGGGGCCAAAGTGGGACCCCTAGGTCTGGGGGTGCAGGCATGTCCCTGCAAAGTCCAGAGAACTGCTGCCTGGTCTGGCTAGCTCTAACAGTCCTCTGAAGCGCCCGTATAGCAGCTGACTCAAACAGCTCACCAGGTTCCACTGGGACAGTAC